>NC_052624.1:76983920-77286950 GCF_016161935.1 Mauremys reevesii | reverse complement strand
CTATGCAAGAGAGATTTCATTCTCTTACTGGTGTGTATCTACCCCGAACCCATGAGAGCTTCCATGGGGGCAGAGAATGGTGCACTGGGGAAGCCCATTCCATACTGTATTGTCTTTATTCACAATCTTCTCTCTCCAGGGCTGTCGACGGGGAATATTTCACCAGCACAAAACTTACTCTGGGAAATTTTAAATGAAAATGTTTGCTATTCAAATAAATGAAACACATTTTTAGAAAAAAAAGAAAAAACCCTCCCTTAAATAAGATTCTGTGAAACCAAGAGGTAATTTTAAACAGACTATTTTCATCTTGATTTGCACAGTGTATGACACCTTTTAACTCAGTACAGCAGAATGGACCAGACGCTCGGTTGGTATAAATCACCGTAGTTCTGCTGATGCTGATGGATCTGTGACAACTGATGCCAGGTGATGATCTATTCTGATATTCCCAAACTCTGACATGCAGCGTTCAGGATAGTTTAGGCAGTTGGTCCCATTTCACAGCAAGTTATTTTTGTGAGAGAAAATGAAGACAACATTTTGGGGTCAAATGCATCAGCACTTTGAGAACAGAAAAGCAATCTTTTCTCTTGGTCGACAGAATGGATTTTGAAGCTTTCCTCAGGTATTAGAACTGAAAGAAAAATAGACCACTCACCTTAGTCTTTGCCCCGTAATGTTAAAACTTGTTGCAAGACAGATCTCTCTTACTTGAACTCAAATGGATTGTGTAAGGGGTAATTGGAGGTGGGGGTTTTTGTTCTGCCAACACAAGAGGACAGAATTCATAGAATAGCAAGGTTGGAAGGGAACTCAGGAGGTATCTAGTCCAACCCCCTGCTCAAAGCAGGACCCATCCCCAGACAGAATTTTACCTCTATTCCCTAGATAGCCTCCTCAAAGATTGAGCTCACAATACTAGATTTAGCAGGCCAATGCTCAAACCACTGAGCTAGCCCTCCTGAATCTCAGGCCAGGCACAAGTGGAGTGAGTGCGTCGTTAAAATACCAGCTGCGTCTCCCGGCAGCAGGAGGTAGACAGACACCAATATATGGTCTTCAAATATTGTGCTAGTTCTTAGACATGTTGATGCTTCTCTCTGTTTTTCCCTCTGTTTTATGCAGTTCATCTGTCTGAAAATCCCCCCTAGCAAGAAGCATGTCCAATTACAAATACACTTAGAGGAGCATGGCAAGATTTTAATCAATATCTGCCAGGATTAGGCAGGGCCGCCCAGAGAATTCAGAGGGCCTGGGGCAAAGAAATTTTGGGGGCCCCTTCGATTAAAAAAAAATTGCAATACTATATTCTCCTGAGGGCCCTTGCCCCACTTGCTCCCCACCACGGGTGCTCCTGGGAAAAATAAACCTTCCGCATTTCGGCACAAACCCAGTTTTGAGAAAACTTCTTTACAAGGTATCACTGGTTCTCAGCATCAGTTAGTGCTAAAAGGCACTAAAGCTCATTAAAAGGGTTGGACAAATATTTTCCATCAAAATTTTTTCTGGATCGAAAATTAGGGGTTTTTAAAAAGCAGAAAAAAATCACGGACTATGTCCGCTTTCCTTCAAAATTTGTTTTTTTAATTGAAAAGCTGAAATTAGTCTGTCAAAACCTGAATATGGTTTGAGGTTTCAGAAGTGTGTGGCCAAATATTTGCTGCTTGCTGTGTTTGATTGTTTAAAGAAACAATAAAAAAATTCTGCTTAAAAAAAAAATCCAAAACTTTTGAACCACCTCAGCTTGTGACCAAACGCCTGAGCCCATCCAGGCAGAGATTTTTCCAGGTTTCTGATACTCTGCTGGCTCCTTGACTCATATCTGTCTCCATAACTTTGGGTTCATTTAGGTTAGAATATAAGAACAGCCATACTGGGTCAAACCAAAGGCCATCCAGCCCAGTATCCTGTCTACTGACAATGGCCAATGCCAAGTGCCCCAGAGGGAGTGAACCTATCAGGTAATGATCAAGTGATCTCGCTCCTGCCATTCATCTCCACTCTCTGAGAAAAAGAGGCTAGGGACACCATTCCTTACCCATCCTGGCTAACAGCCATTAATGAACTTAATCTCCATGCATTTACCTGTTTTCCTAGAGACTGGCTCCATGTGGTCCCTCACAAACTGGAGACAGTTACTGTGGGTTTGCCTTTAGTATAGACTATGTACATACTCCACAAACTGAGCATTTGAGCTTGTTCCAGAATCTGGGATGAGCCTATGTTGTCAAAACTGAAATGCTCAAAATAGCACATGCATGTGAATGGACACAGGGTGCTAAAATTAAATTAATCCAGGGGTTCTCAAACTGGAGGTCAGGGCCCCTCAGGAGGTCAAGAGGTTATTACTGGGGGTTGTGAGCTGTCAGCCTCCACCTCAAACCCCACTTTGCCTCCAGCATTTATAATAGTGTTAAATATATAAAAAAGTGTTTTCAATTTATAATGGGTGGGGGGGTTGCACTTAGAGGTTTGCTATGTGAAAGGGTCACCAGGACAAAAGTTTGAGAACCACTGAATTAACCCTTCTGGAGCCTCAGGGAATGCAGGGGAGGAGGGTCTCCCTTGGTAGGGTTGGGAAGAATATTGCTCTTCTCATGTGATCCCTCCCCCCAGTGGCTAATTTTAAATGAAGCTACCCTCCCCTGACATGAATCTCCCTATGGCACTGAAATTAAATATAGACAACTTGGCATGAGAAAAGTGAAAGGGATGGTAGCCCTAATGGAAAAGCTAACAGCTTGGCTCTTCTGCAAGCCTCAAACTGCTGAATGAGCTTTAGGGTAGGGAAGGCTGTGCCTCCCAAACAGCCTGGCCCTGCCCCCTATCTGACCCCCACCCACTTCCTGCCCCCCCCCGACTGCCCCCCTCAGAATCACTGACCCATCCTGCTTCTTGTCCCCTCACTGTCCCCCAGAGACCCCCCAACCACCACCCTGGGACCCCACCCCTGCTCCCTGTCTGCCCCAACCCCTATCCACCCCCCCCCGCTGAGTCCTGACAGACCCCCCCTGGAATGCCCCCAATCCAACTCCTCCCCATTCCCTGCCCCCTGACTGGTCCCCCAACCTCTGCCCCCTCCCTGTGCCCTGACTGTCCCCAGGACTCCCTGCTCCTTAACCAACCCCCCCAGCCCTGGCCCCTTACCCCCGGCTCCCTCCTCATCCGGAACCTCAGCGCGTCGCTGAACAGCTGCAGCGTGTCTCCGGCGGGGCCCGAGCTCTGAGCCATGTTTCCACCTGACATTTTCTGGTATTGTAACCATGGGGGTACCGACCAACCTGGGAGAATGGGGGAGTTCAGAGGTTGTTGTGGAGGGTCACAGCATTGTCACCCTCACTTGTGTGCTGCCTTCAGACCTGGGCTCCAAGGGCAGCAGCCAGCAACCTTTCTGAAACTAGAGGAGGTTCCCAGATGTGCAGGTGGGGCCCTGCTGTTGGCAGCACCTCAGCTCCTACCTACTACTTGGGAGCACCTCGGCTCCTACCATTTTCGGGGCACCCAGAGAAGTGGACCCTTGAGCCCCAGAAGGAACTGCAAGGGAAGCCCCGAGCTCTCACTGCAGAGGCCGGACAGAAGCCCCGAGCCCAGGCACCCAGAGCGCCGGCAGGAGTTGGGAGGGGCATGAGAGTCCTGAGACCAGTGCCCCAGCACTGGCTGCAGCCACAGGGGGCCAGAAGCTCTGAGTCCAGGCACCCAGAGACGTGACTGGAGCAGAAGCTGCCAAGGCCAAAGCCCTGAGCCCAACGCTGGGCTGATGCAGCGCACTCACTTATGCATTGCCGCTGCAGGTGCGTCTGATTTTGGCACCTGAGGCAAGGAGCTCAAATGATGCCTCCACGACCCCTCGCTTGGGCCAAAACTTTGAAAGGTCTCAATTCTGCCTTCTTCCTGGTCTATTCCTCTCATGGTACTGCTCTGCTACCTACTCCAATAAAGGAAAACTAACAACTTAAAATGCCTTGTTCAAATATTTTAAGTAACACCTAATTTTCAAATACCTGAACAGCAAATGTAACTTTTCTTGTCTGCAAGGTAAACACTGGCATTTTTATCTGTTTGAATAATCAAAGTGGCGCTTTCCGTGCCTTCTTGGTTGCAGAGATTTGAACTGGTTCCTGAAGATCCACAGTCTGGGCCAGCTCATGCTCTGTTGAGATGGTTGCAAGGCCAACCAGCCTCTCCTGTGTCATTGTGGAGAATAGATGTGTTTTTATTAACTTCAGCTTGGAGAAGCTGCGTTCTCCACTGGCAACTGTTACAGGAAGTGCTAGAAGTATGCGCAGAGCAACAAAAGCATTTGGAAAGAGGGTGGTCATCTTATTTGTGCACATATATTCCAGAACAGCCTTTGGAGTTGATCCTGCTGAAATGTATCTTGAAAGGGCTTTCAGTTCATCAGCGAAATCACTCGCATCAATATCGTGCATGTCAACATGTGTCAACACTATCTCTAGCGCCCTGCATTGCTGGTGTAGGTCTTCTTCAGGTATAGTGTGGAGTTTTGGAATATCACACAACATCCCAAATATACTGCTATGTTCCTTGAGCTGCATGAAACGTTCTTCAACTGACTGTATTGCACAATCTAGCACGTGGTTAAAGAATTCAACTTTGAATTGTTGTTTGGGGTCTCTTATGGGATTATCCCATGCCTCGTAATCAAAATGTCGTCTTCTTCAGTGACTCTTGTATTCTTGAATGGGTGGAAAAATAGCTTCAGTGTGAAGTTTCTCTGCCAATTTCTGTGCACTCTTCAGAATGTTTTGAAATCCCTCATATGACTTTGCTTTGTCTAGTTGCTCCATTGCTCCAGATATATCAAGATCAACACCTTGGAGTCTCTTGCTTATAACATTTATTTCAAACAGTATGCCAGGCCACCACACTAAGCCACACAGAAATTTGAAGTTATGTATGTTTCTGGTGATTCCATTTCCCTCTGCCACCGTTCTCCCATGAACAGTTCCTGTCATAGCATTATCCTCCATAATGGCAACTATAGCATCATCTATCTTTCCAATTTGGTGTTTGATAGGCTTTATCGCTTCCACTCGACTTTCCCATTGTGTGGCACTCAGTGGTTTCAGTGTCAGAGAGGATGTTCCCAGATGTTGCTTCAAAATTTGTCATTGATGGTGATGCAGAGAAAACATAGATGCTTTGAATTACATTAAAAAATGCAGCAGCCTCACCAGGAACACCGCCAGCTTTTTTGGCGCCCTAGGCGGCAGAAGGTCCTGCCCCCAAAATGGCACCCCCGACAGAGGCGGCAGAAGGGTCTGCCCCCGAAATACCGCCAACGACTGGGGCAGCCGAAGATCCGGCCGCTGCGGTCGCTGCCCCCAAATGTTAGTGCCCTAGGTAACCGCCTAGGTCGCCTAATGGGTTGTGCCAGCCCTGAGCCTCACTAGAAGCTGATGCTGTGTCACTGACCACCATGTTCAATGAATGAGAACTGCAAGAGACAAAAATAGTTTGAGGGTTTAACTCTCGGATCCATGTCTGCACTCCTCTGTTCTTGTTTGTCTGTGCATGGTTACATCCATTTGAGATGGAGATATGGATGTTGCAGTAGCTGCCAGGTCACCTGCACTCTGACTCACTGGAAGATCAGGCATATCCTCACTGGGGCTGGAAGGCTCACAGTGAACATTTGTGTCTATGTATCTCAGGACAGCTCCTCCCTGCTTAGATAGAAACGCTTCCTTTGCTTTTTTTTTATTTTTCTGAATGCTGCCCCAGAGGGGCATTTTCTTCTTTCACTCATGACTGCTGTTTTGTGCTAGCTATAGTGGCTCTCAATACTCAATTGAAGGGGACAAATAAGCAGGCTGGTAGCAGGGCCTGAATGAGGGATGATATCAGTGTGTTAAGGGCCTAATTGGCTCCTACTACTTCAGTTGACTGCCTGTTCTCCTCAAGTGGGTTCAGGGAAGCAGCAGGAAACAGGAAGCTCCCTGAGAAGATGGTGTTAATCAGTCCAGACTCTTGGGAGTGCTAGAGAGGTACATAAGACTGATAAGAGGCTCCTCCTCCTCTCTTTCCCAGGAGCTCCTGCTCCTTTCTGTTATTCCCTCTCACCTTTTCTCCTGCCTGCCTGTTATGTCTGTAACCCCTCTGCCAGGCCGAAACGATAGCAGCAAGGGCCGGGTTCAATACATAGGGGTCCCTTCCCCACAACGTAATGCAAAACCAGCTCGAGCCCCCACCCAGTGACCTGGGAAAATCTTACACACACCCCTGAGCACCTCAAGGAGGCAATACTTCCCCTCTCGCAAGCACAGAGTCTTGGTGTAGCAGAAAAGGTTTAATTACATGAGATAAACAACAAGCATTAAATTGGGAAAATACCTCAACTAGAGTTCATAGATCAAACCGTGAGCAAAGACCCACCCCAGCAAATTGGGTCGTGTCCTTCTCTCGGGGCCCTTGAGTCCAGCAACCCCCAAATCACCCACAGTCCCAAAAGTCCCACAATCCAAAAGTCTCTGTCCCGGGTCAATGCAGCCCCAGAGTTCAAGAGTCTATCTGCAGAGGTCCCCCTCCCCAGCCTGGGTAGAAAGGGGCACCTTACGTGATTTGGGGCCAACTGCCCTGCCTCTTCATGGGGTTCTGCTTCCACCAGCCGTCCCCACAAACTGCTCAGCTCCGCTTGCTCTGTGGGCTGCTCTGCTCTGCCAGCTGCTCTGGTCCACCAGCTGTCCTGTGATCTGCTCCAGCTGTCCTTGCGAGCTGCTTGGCTCCACTCACCCTGTGGCTTCACAAACTGCTCCACTCCGCCAGCTGCTCAGCTCCACAGTATTTCTTCAGGCTCCCCCACTCGTTAGCACAGTACTCAGTGTGCTCAGCTCAGCAAGTCCAGCTCTTCAGTGATTTCAGCTCTCAGTGATTCCAGCTCACAGCAGGGGAGCCCCAGTGCCAGTGCACCACCAACCCAAAGTGAGTTCAGCTCAGCAACCTGTATCTAGATTCTTAGGGGAATCAAAAAATTAACTCTGACATTCCACAGTGGAGAGAGGCATAAGTGGAACTGGTGCTTCTGGCTCACACAAGGAGCCTATACCACCAAGTACAGATATCTGTCCCAGCCTCTCTCCTTTCAATGGGTTTTGGAACCCATGTCCCTTGTCTAGCAAGTGCTTTTTAGTTGATAGTGAAACCCTTTATCATAAGACAATTTTGTAGTTCCTCATTTACTTAATCAGGGTGACAACATTTTATTCCTCCTGCCCCAATAACAAAGAAATTGGGGATCCCACAGCTGTGAAAATAACCATCCCAGGCTGCTGTGTGGCATGCTAAGTGGGGTGGGAGTGCCAATGCAAATAACTAAAATGCCAATGTGAATACTTGAAACTTCTTTCTGCACTCCCCATAATTTACCACCAGATGTCAGGGTACGGCTATGTCTCTTGTGCCCTCCTTCCTCCAGCACAGCACTCCACCATCTCTGTGCATCTAGAGCAGAGAAACTACATATGCACCAGCAGCAGTCACAATTTTCTAAACTCTGGGTCCTAGTGGCCCCCTCTCCCCTCACACACAGTCTAGCACCTGAGGTGGCCACCTTAGTTTGCCTCATGTTAAGGCCAGCCCTGAGTGCAGGGTCCTGACTCACACCAAAGGGGTACTGTGGGAGACCAAGCTCATGCCAATCCATCGCAAACATTCCCATTTAGTCACTAACACTAACACAAACACACACACACAGAGCTACAAATGCCTGCCAGACAACTAGCTCACTGAATGCATGGTTCTTCACTCTTCATAAGGGCCTGGTACTGCCAAGCACTACAAGTAGATCCCTGTGTGGATACAAAATTTATATTTGCATCCGATACGCAAACAGGGTCCACGGATATCCACAGATTTACAGGGCTCTATCTACAAGCACTCAGCTCTTCATAGGAGGTGTTGAGTGCTTTACAGGGGGAATTCTGTGATTCCCTCTGCTAGATGGAAGGGCTCAAGGTCCTAAGCCACAGGAGACTTCAAGTGGAAAAGGCAAAGAAACCTTATTTTGCTTTCTCTTTCATGCATGAGCTGTTCCTGTAGATCCCCACGGCTCGATGAATCACAGATGCTCACACAAAATAGAATCCATCTTTCTTAGCTGTCTGTTCATTTTAGTGGATGCCAATGGGAAAGTCTACTTTAAACCCAGGTAGCATGTTTGTGGTGGTAAGTTGGTACACAGCAATGACTTGCTCATTCTTGACCCGATGACCCTTCAAGGTCTTTAACCCAATGACTGTGCTGCAGGATCTCACTTGGTTGTTGTTTATTATATTACAGTTATTTATTGTATCATATGTTATATGTATTCTGCACTGATAATGGGAAGACGCTGCTAGCTGGACTGGGTGCGTTTTCATGCATCACCAGCTATTATTTTCTCTCTTTCTATAACACAGAGACCTTCCACACCAAAAATTCCTCCTTTCCAAGAGCCAGTGATCTGAGGAGTACTGCTAGCTGAAATTCTGCCTCAGCGAATATTTTATTATGCACGGGAAACAGCACACAAGTTTCAGAGAGATACGGAATTAATTTCCTGCTGGAGGAGAGGTGGTCTTCTAAACATACAGAAGGAGAATAATATCTTTTTCTTCCAAGACAATTGTGGCTTTGATCATTTATGGAGATCTGCCTTTGGAAACAGATTAAGTCCGTATTATCCCTGGCATAATGGCAAACATTGATGAAATACATTTAACCTTGTGGAAGAAAGGATTAAAATAATATTTTTAATAGGGTGAAACAGGAATTCCCCTGTAAGTGTGTGGATAGTAAATACTGTACAATGGACATGCCCCATGACTAAGTTGCATTCTTGGCCAAATTCCAAGTTGATACTAAACAGAAGTCTAAATTGGGGATAATCAGCATGATGAGGAGGTCAGAAGAAGGTGTAGGTTACACTAATAACTGTGGCCAGCAGTTGTTGATCTAGCCATGCAGGTTATATCAGTACTGCTGCAGTAAGAAGTGCCACTCAGATTGTCACTTCTACTGTATGGCACAGGCAAAAGGAACACAAAGACAATGGCTGCTGATGAAGCCCTGTGGCCACTGGGTGCCACTCTTACTCCACCAAGAATATATTACATGTGATGCGGAGCTGTAGCTCCTAAGCTGAATTTTAAAGAAAAGCCAATATGCCTGCACGTTCTGAATATGTTTATAGTAAAAAGGAGTTTCTGTCTCTCTAATCTACCTATGGTTTTTATACTGCACTCATCACCATGGTCTGTGAGCATCTTCTGAACAGTCCTCTGTTTCTTTCGTCCTGAATTTATTATTTTTCTGGGCAGCACTTTCTGTAGCTGGGGCTGCTGATTGCTCCCCTTCTTCCAGTAATGCCTCTCCCAAGCGCCATAAAATTGTATGCTACTGCTAAGTGCTGACTAAATTTCCATTCTGTGGGAGAATTTACCATCAGTTTAGGAAGCAGCTAGGTAGAAAATGGCTAGATTTGGAGGGTTATGGTCCTTTCATAACCTTCCCCCTGGTCTTGTCATGGAGGGGCAAGGTTCACACATGCTAACTAATGTTCTTCCTTGGTTCAGAAGCATGAACATCATATTTGGTTATTAAATACCATATTTGTAGTTACTGTTACTGAATATATATCTCTTAGACCTTGGCCACTGATCTAGCATGAGTCTTTTCGGCTCAGCTTCCCTGAGTTTCCCAACCACATGGGCATACTTCTCTGCCTGTCCCAGACTGTGAAAGCAAGACAGTTGGGGCACAGTTCCCTTGGATCTCCTAGCCTTTGTCCTGTCCTGTGGGACAACTTTCAAATTATTTGGTACATTAGGACCGAGAGGCAGTCAGTTTCCCTCATCCTGTGGCCATTTTGCAGGGCCAGGCTGTTTCTAACAGCCCATGAAAACACTTTGGATTAGTGATGGGGGAATAGCACTTACCCATCCACCACCCAAAGATCCTGCTACAGGATCTTTGCCATATGAAGACTGGTTGATGTTACCACTGGACCCTATCAAGGACAGGATGGGGATGGCACCATCCCTTACTCCTGAAGACAAGATGGGGAAGTGTCTGGGCTGATGTTTGAGCTTGTCATGAAGGACATCCAGTCTTCCTGATTTCAGATGAGTTTGGGGTTTTGAGAACTTTTCACACACACCAAATAATACTAATAAACTCCATTAGCCCATTAAATCCTTTGTTCTCCCTTAACTTAAACCTACGACTCTTTGTTCTTTTGCCCTTAGTCCTCATCTGGTCAATTACCTCAAATAGAGTATCATGCTGAGTTTTATAATAACCCATATAGTCTGAATTCTCCCGTTAGGTCACTTAACCAACTTCTCTCTAGACTAATGGTTCTCAACCTTTTTTGGACAAGGGCCCATTTTACTTCTGGGGGAATTCCGCACCACTGCACAATGTAGAATTTTACAAAAATTAATGTTGGGTGCACAGAATTTTCTTCCCTTCACCCAGGGCCGGCTCTAGCTTTTCTGCTGCCCCAGGCAAAAAAAAAAAAAAAGCGTCCGGACTACCGAAGTGCAAAAAAAAGACAAAAAAAACCCTGGCAGCCACAGGGAGCTTGTGAAGGGCAGCACCCGCCCACTCCCTCCGCCCGTGGGCAGCCAGGCACTGTAGCCCTCTCACAGCCGGGTGAGAGGGGCTCCCCCCTCCGGCCTTGGGGTGCTTCTCCCGGCCGGGCAGGCTCCGAGGGGGCCGACACAGGCAGAACTGGCTGGAGTCTGCGACCTCTGCGCAGGGCCGGCATTGCAGCGGGGCTTGGCACAGTGCAAACGGTGGGCGCTGGGATCAGTGGGGCCCGCCTCTCCGCTGCCGGCCGACCGCCGCAGAACCCTCCCTCCCTCCGCTGCCCGCTGGGCCGCCGCAGAACCCGCCCTCCTTCCAGTGCCCAGGGGCTGCAGAAGGTGGTGGCTCAGCCACTTCTTTAAAGGCGGCTCGGCCAGGCTGGGCTCAGAACGGCGTGGGAGGTGGAGGCCGGTGCAGGCCGTGGGGAGTGTCTCGTCCCAGGGAGCCCAGCAGCACGATGAGCGGTGGGGATCGCTAGTTCCTGCCCCACCTCCTGGACCAGGGTCCGTGTCCCTGCAGGGCTGGGCTGGCCACCCCAAGATTGGCCAGAATGCCGCCCCTTTCAATGTGCCGCCCCAGGCACGTGCTTTCTCGTCTGGTGCCTCCACCCCACAGAAATAGGCTGCAGAGATGTTGGCTGTCACCAGGGGCTGCTGGACCCAGCAGAGCTCAGCTTGCAAATAGCAGACAAGGCTGGGGGTTGTGGGAGGGAACTGCAAGGTTCACAGCACATCCTGAAGGAAGGAGGCAGCGGATCGCAGGAAACTCCATGCAAGCCCGGGACCCAGCATCAGGTAGTTTCTACCTCTGGATCCCTGGGCTCTAGGAAGGTAGGGTTTGTGAGTATCTTAGCGGGTGGAGGGACAAGGCTGGGCTCTAGGGGAAAGGGGGTGTGAGTGTCTGGCCCCCTGGCTGGGCTCAGGGGCAGGGATAGAAAAAGGAATTGGGTTGTCATGGGGTTTCTTTAACTCTCTGCTCCTGGGGGAATTTTTGTGTGTGTCTGTATTGTAACAACATACTTGCTGACAGGTATTTTGAAATAAATTACCAAAATAATTGAAACTGGCATGATTATATAGTGTTATTTTGACAACTAAAATTTGCAGAATTTTGCAGAATATTTTTAAAATATTGTGTGCAGAATTTTTAATTTTTTGATGCAGAATTCCCCCAGGAGTACCATGGTGTAAACACTGGTAGCCAGTCCTGACCCAGTAAATAGTGTACGGAGAAAACACACAAGTATTTTGCCCCCCAAATACTTATTACCCACTACGCAGCACCACCATCCCTTCCTGCCCACGGCCTTGCACATGAAGCCTTAGCCCCGTCCTGGACCCTGCAGTCACAGTAGCCTCCCTCCAATTTATTTCCTCACCCACCGCTTGGTGCTCCAGGCAGCCTTCCCAGGAGCAGGGTATCAGCCTACAGTGGAGCGCAGCCCTGGAGCCTCTACCTCTGCCCTCTACTGCCTGCAGCACTCTGCAGGGTGCTGAGCCTGGCTGCCCTGAGCTGTCCAACTCTGCCAACTTCTTGGGAAAGGCTGAACGTGGTGTGCTCAGCCCTCAAGCAAGCCCCATGCCGCTACCGGCAGGGCTGTGTGTCTGCAGTGTGCACGGCCAACCCCGGCCCCACCGCGAGCAACCAGCGCACCAGGGAAAGTTTGCATGGGCCCATGTGGGGCACCACAGGGCCCAGCCACTTGCAGAGTGCGAGGTGCGCTGGCTGCAAAGGCACCCTGTGGAAACTCTCCCCTTCTTTCAGCTCCTCTGGGACTCCAGTATCTGCCACTGCTTTGTGAGGCAGGAATAATCGTCCTTCTTATCCCCCGCAGTGCTTACCAGCTGCCCTGGGTTGGAAAGGGGCTGCTTGGGTGTGTCCTCCCTCTCAGGGCTGCTGCAGCCCAAGCCCAGGTGATGAACCTGGGGTACCGAAAATTACTCTGTCTCCTGCTCTCTCACCTTCCTCCCCAGAGTTGCTACATGTCCTCCAAGCATCCCAGCGGGCTGCTTCTGAGGCAGGTGGGTGCCAGCAGAGGCCACCATGCACATGACAGAAATAGGCAGGTAGGTCAATAATCCCTACCGCATCCCTTCCCCAGGCAGTCAGCTGTGGGAAGCTGGGACATGAGACCCCTAGCGCAGTCTTTCCCATAACCCTTCACACCTTGCATTTGATTGGCTAAATGGTGGCACCTCAATGTGCTAATAACTTGATTGGCATGCACAGTGTTAACAGAAGGTGAAGCTTAAGCAGCATCTATTTAAAAAAATTGTATGCAAAATATGATCTGTTTTTAAAATTTGTTCTCAACCCTTTCATATATTCTTGCGACCCACTTTTGGGTCACGACCCAGGGGTTGAGAAACACTGCTCTAGACTAAATAATGCCATCTATGCAAGTGTCGCCTTAAATGTAAGACCCTTATCAGCCAGTGTAATGAGTGTGTTGTTTAGGTTTTCCCCAGATAACTAATAAAGTTGTTAAAAATGAGGTCATAAGTCTGGACCTACTGTGTTCCAAGCCTCCTGAGCCAGTAGTTTTTTCAAGAACAATTTCATTATGTGATTATGTTTCACTTACCGGATTGCCTCAGGGAAGTCATTCAAAATAGATCTAAAGGCTTGAGCTTCCTGTAAACCTCTTAAATCAATCTCCTAACACCCAAAGAACCCTGTTTTAATATCATCCACTGTAATCCTTTGCTCGAATAGGCCTTCCAGATGTACTCATTGGCGACTTTGTTTTTAGCTAGTAACAGTTTTAAAGCATAGGATGTAAATTAGATCAGAAAATAGATTAAACCAGATTTGTATTTAAATATCTGGGTGGAAGGATGGCTGCTTTCAGAGTGTGCTCACCACCATTCTTCAGGTAGTGAGTGTGCATTTTAAACAAGGATGATGGGGTTAATGCTACTAGATGTGTAGTGGAGGCAATTGCATTATATTAGGATGATCAGGTGACTTTAGTGAAACAAGGTTGCAAAGTAATTATCCCAGCTAAGACTTTGGTGATCATGTTTTTATTTCCCTTGTTCTAAATATGTTCCATAGAAGAAGCTGAGTCTGCTGCTGATTTGAAGAGCCAAACTTCATCTACTGTCCACTTGTTGTGTCTGTGCTGCTAAATCACACTGTTCTCCTGAATTCATGCTCCTGTTAGGATGCGGCAAAGTATATGTCAGATTCAAACCGATCTTTACTGAGAAAAAGAAGTGTGAAATAATGGCTAGCAGTGCTAAAATGCCACACAGGGTCTAGAATGAGAGGCCTCTGTTTTTTGCACATCCATGATAATATCTCTGTACTGGCTTTGTTGTCCTAACCAATGTTCTTTTTGATTCTGAGGGAACCTGAATACATTTTTATGCTCTTTGAAGAGCATACCAGATTCCTGTAAATTTACTACCCTGTCTGGTCACTAGAAAAGCAGACAAGTAAAATAAAGAGCCTTGGTACATGAGAATACAGTCCCAACTGCAGACAGACCTCCTCATTCTGGACTGTAAATCCTTTCCACAGCAATGATAATCACTAACAGAGAGTAAATCAGGAAGCAACTAGATTAAAAAAATACTTTAAGAGGGCCACAAAGACATGGGACCTGATTAATCTCTCATTTACATAGCTGTAAGCCATGAAGTCAATGGAGTTACACCAATGTAAGTGAGGTGAATCACAGCCATGCAGTCTCTGTACCTAGAGACCAGAACAAATGAGCCTCATTCACAGAAGTCTTTACTAGCTTCCTGCCCTCTTCAGAACTCTACAAATCACACTCTTATTCTTTCACATCCTCCATGGATTCCTCTGTCTCCTGTAAAAAGAACAGGAGTACTTGTGGCACCTTTTAGAGACTAACAAATTTATTTCAGCATGAGCTTTCGTGAGCTACAGCTCACTTCTTCGGATGTGAAGAAGTGCATCCGAAGAAGTGAGCTGTAGCTCACGAAAGCTCATGCTGAAATAAATTTGTTAGTCTCTAAGGTGCCACAAGTACTCCTGTTCTTTTTGCGGAAACAGCCTAACACGGCTGCTACTCTGTAATCTGTCTCCTGTAACTCCCTGACATCATCTTCTATTCTCCAGCCCAATTGTTCTCAACCAGTGGTATGTGTACCCCTGGGGGTACGCAGAGGTCTTCCAGGGGGTACATCAACTCATCTAGATATTTGCCTAGTTTTACAACAGGCTATATAAAAAGCACTACTGAAATCAGTACAAACTAAAATTTCAGTAATAGTGTGTTGTGACACTTTTGTAAGCAAGTAGTTGTTAAGTGAGTTGAAACTTGGGGCTACGCAAGACAAATCTGACTCCTGAGAGGGGTACAGTAGTCTGGAAAGCTTCAGAGCCACTGCTGCAGCCCATTCCATATGCTTAAAGGTTTAGTGGACCATGTTTAATATGTGCTATTAGTGTGAACCTGTCATCTGACTTAACCCCTGCAATGTGATCAAAGAAAGACAGGCAATAGAGTGACTGAAAGGGTCATTCATTCAATCTTGCTGAGAAAAAAATATGCAATAGTCAACAATTGTAGATGCATAGTCAGCATGTTCCTTGCAGCTCCTGCATTTTATAGGGCTCAATCCTACATCAACTACATAGGCAAAACTCTGACTGGGAGAAGGCTCATAGTATAAAATGAATTGCATCCTAGTTTAATGAATTAAATATTGGGAGTTAAAATTTTAGTCAGTTCATAAGGGACTGAGCTGAAATTTAGTTTAGAATCTTTAAGGATATTGATTAACTTAGATCTCTTTCTCCTCTCTCACCCGAAGAACTGTCAGTAAATGACAGAGGATGCCTGCCACCTACGAGGAAGAGAGAAAAAGAGACTATGACGGACAGAAATTATTGCTAAGTAATTTTCCTATAGTTGACCTTTGGCTAGTTGGTACTCGAAGCTGGAGTTGTCTAATGAAAATACTTGATATCAGTGGGCCTTGGCTTGGTAGACAACTGGAGGTTTTTTTCTTTTTTCCTACATATTATCCTGGCCTCACCCCGGCTTTTTAACATAGGAAATTAAATTTTAAAAGTATCAGAGGGGTAGCCATGTTAGTCTGGATCTGTAAAAGCAGCAAAGAGTCCTGTGGCACCTTAGGATATGTCTACACTACGGGATTATTCTGATTTTATATAAGCCGGTTTTGTAAAACAGATTGTATAAAGTCGAGTGCACGCGGCCACACTAAGCACATTAATTCGGCGGTGTGCGTCCATGTACTGAGGCTAGCATCGATTTCCGGAGCGTTGCACTGTGGGTAGCTATCCCGTAGCTATCCCATAGTTCCCACAGTCTCCCCCGCCCATTGGAATTCTGGGTTGAGATCCCAATGCAAAAACAGTGTCACAGATGATTCTGGATAAATGTCATCACTCAATCCTTCCTCCGTGAAAGCAACGGCAGACAATCATTTCGCGCCCTTTTTCCTTGGATTGCCCTGGCAGACGCCATAGCATGGCAACCATGGAGCCCGTTTTGCCTTGTCACTGTCACCGTATGTGTACTGGATGCTGCTGACAGACGCGGTACTGCAGTGCTACACAGCAGTATTCATTTGCCTTTGCAAGGTAGCAGAGACGGTTACCATCCCTATTGCACCGTCTGCCATTGTAAATTGGTGATGACGGTTATCAATCGTTTTGTACCTTCTGCTGCTGTCATGGGTGCTCCTGGCTGGCCTCGCTGAGGTCGGCCGGGGGCGCATGGACAAAAATGGGAATGACTCCGCGGGTCGTTCCCTTCTTTATGTTTTGTCTAAAAATAAATAGAGTCAGTCCTGCCTAGAATATGGGGCAAGTGTATTAGAGAACCAGAGAGCACAGCAGCTCCGGGTCAGAGCCCCAGAGATCCCACAGAAATGATGAGCTGCATGCCATTCTAGGGGGTGCCCCTGCAACAACCCCACCCGTTGCTTCCCTCCTCCCCCAACCCTCCTGGGCTACCGTGGCAGTGTCCCCCCATTTGTGTGATGAAGTAATAAAGAATGCAGGAATAAGAAACACTGACTTTTTAGTGAGATAAAATGAGGGGGAGCCAGCCTCCAGCTGCTATGATAGTCCAGGCAGTACAGAATCTTTTCTTTAGACATTAAAGGGGGGGGTGCTGATGGAGCTCAGCCTCCAGTTGCTATGATGAGGACGGTTACCAACCGTTTTGTACCATCTGCCGGGAATGACCGGGAGTCATTCCCATTTTTACCCAAGCGCCCTCGGCAGACCTCACCGAGGCCAGCCAGGAGCACTCATGGGCTGATGATGAAGACGGATATCAGTCATATTGCACCATCTGCCACCGGGAAAGGGATGCTGGTGTTCAGCGCTGTAGCACCCTATCTACCAGCAGCATGCAGTAGACATAGAGTGACATTGAAAAAAGGCGAGAAATGATTTTTCCCTTTTCTTTCTGGGGGGGCGGGGAGGGTGTAAATTGACGACATATACCCTGAAACACCCGGGAAATGGTTTTGACCCTTCAGGCATTGGGAGCTCAGCCAAGAATGCAAATGCTTTTCAGAGACTGCGGGGACTGTGGGATAGCTGGAGTCCTCAGTCCCCCCTCCCTCCCTCCATGAGCGTCCATTTGATTCTTTGGCTTTCCGTTACACTTGTCACACAGCACTGTGCTGTGGACTCTGTATCATAGCCTGAAGATTTTTTCAAATGCTTTGGCATTTCGTCTTCTGGAACGGAGCTCTGATAGAACAGATTTGTCTCCCCATACAGCGATCAGATCCAATATCTCCTGTACGGTCCATGCTGGAGCTCTTTTTGGATTTGGGACTGCATAGCCATCCGTGCTGATCAGAGCTCCATGCTGGGAAATCAGGAAATGAAATTCAAAAGTTCGCGGGGCTTTTCCTGTCTACCTGGCCAGTGCATCTGAGTTCAGATTGCTTTCCAGAGCGGTCACAATGGTGCACTGTGGGATACCGCCCAGAGGCCAATACCGTCGAGTTGCGGCCACACTAACCCTAATCTGACATGGCAATACCGATTTCAGCGCTACTTCCCTCGTCAGGGAGGAGTACAGAAATTGGTTTAAAGAGCCCTTTATATCGATATAAAGGGCTTCGTTGTGTGGACGGGTGCAGGGTTAATTGGGTTTAACGCTGCTAAATTCAGTTTAAACGTGTAGTGTAGACCAGGCCTTATAGACTAATTCCATGAGCTCCAAAATGTTTCATGCTCCAAAACGTCTGTTAGTGTATAAGGCGCCACAGGACTCTTTTTGCTGCTTTTATAAATTTTAAAAATTACATTAATGCAACAATAGGAGTCAGATGTAGTACTCACACGTAATATCATGTTAGTCCATGAGCAGTCCCATCAAAGTCAGTGGCACTGCTCATGGAATAAGATTGGACTCAGCACGAGTAAGGGGATCAGAGTCTAGTCTTAAGATCTTACAGCTGAGCACTCAGAGGTAGGGAATGCAAAAAAAGACAACGTCCGCAAAGTCCACTTTTATATTGTCCACACAAGGGCAATATAAAAATGGCCTTTATAGGAACGTCTATTGCTCATGAGCCATGCATAGTCATTTTAAATGGCCATAAATCTGGTAAATCAAAACCAGATTAATTAAAACCACTGAAAGGCCTGGTGTTCACTGAGAACCATGTTTGTTTCAACCATAGGTGTCCTGGCTGTAGTCCTGTCTTCAGAGACTGTGGTTTTAGGATTCTTTAAGTTGGGAAAAGTTCATTGTTTCCCCTAGTTCACCGAACTCATAAACCACTAAAATAATTTTGCTACAACTTTTTTTTTAAATCACCTTTAAACAGAGATTAAACAGAAAAAAAAATCAGTCCCAGATGGTTAGTTTTACTTCTAACTGTAGCCAGTAATATCAGATCATTTCTATGAAAAGACCAAAGCTTTGAATTTCACTCCATTTAAGGACTAGTTAAATCTCCCTTAATGTCTTGATATAACTAGCTGAATATGTCCCCATGAAGTGGAGTTTTTCCTAACACTGTTCTGACTAAACAGCAGTCATTGCCATTAGGCTGAATTGCTTCTCTGAGAAATACCCCAGTAAAATAGCTGTCCCAAATAAGGGCATCTCTATTCAGTGGAGAATGCCGTGCATGAAGAATTACTGAGCCACTGTGAACAACACTATGCTGGCGGGAGAGCTTCTCCCACCAGCATAGCTTCTGCCACTCGCGGAGGTGGTTTTATTAAGCAAGTGAGAGAGTTCTCTCCCTTCAGTGTAGAGCGCCTTCACCAGGTGCACTGCAGCGGCGCAGCTGCAATGGTGTAGCTGCGGTTCTGTACATGTAGATGTGCCCTTAACAAGCTGAGGTAAATTCAAAGCAAAGTCTCTCTCACAACGTTTCAGCAGTTCTACTGACTAAACTTCTTTCAGTCAGGATCCCTCCTCCCTCCCAATACTGCTTCTTTTGTTCTTCAACTGTCATGAATGCCATAGACAATGAGAAAAAGAAGAATCATTTGGGATGGCTGCCTTTCTTTTGTATAGTCCTCTCCTGCCTTTGAGAAGCACTTCCAGCTGGGAATATGGCAACAGGCAGACTGCGTGGATAGGAACTCCATGCTGTTTCTTTCCTAAAATGTAGGATTTTCACCCATGTCCTTTTTCCTGCCAATGAATAGCTACTTAGCAGGTGATGACCCATTTGACTTTGTTTACACCTCTCTGAGGCATCAGCTTGTCCTTTGTCTCTGAGGAGCTGGTTTGGCCACTCCCCAGATTTGGAATATGTTTTAGTAAGTAACACGTTTTAGTAACACCATACAGTGGAATCTTATAACTTTACATACAATGTTGCCACACATATTTTACCAGTACAATAATGATCAGAAAATTATGAGTTTTCAAGTGATACTTCATAAGTGATACCTTGTACAAAGATTATTACAATGGAGTGTGAAGGGTGAATACAGGGGTACAGACTCTCACACAAGGACCTCAGTATTTGGCTCTGTATGATGAGGATACAATGGGACTGGATGGCAGTTTGCACATTACAATTCATTGAGAAAATGTGAGACTTTTATTTTACACCTGCAGTTTCATTCTCTCTAAGCTTATCAGTGGGTTTTACTGCCTTTCCCTTTTATAGTCTGCTCCATACTCATCATGTCTCATGCAGCACTGAAACATACCTCTCAAGGGAATAGCATTTCAAGGAGTTGATCGGCATTTTGAACTTTGAGGCTTCATGAACCTTCTCTGACCACCAATGGCAAAAAAGGAAATGAGAAACACAGGCAGCTGGTCCTATCTGCCTCAGAGAAAGTGGGCTAGATGATGACTGGTAGTAGCCACTGAGGCAAGGTGGGAATAGAGGGTTAGGGGTTCCCCTGGGAGGGAAAACCCAGAGTGTGTGTGTGGGGGGGTACTGCTGTGGGCAGAACCCCAAGGTAAAAGGCACCAGGGTCCGGAAGGGACATGGGGCCTGAGGCAGGCGAGACACTGGCTAGAAGGGGGCACTCCGAGGCTGGAATTGAGCTAATTCCCAGACTGACCAGCAGGGGGTGCTGTGGCAGTGAGTGCTCAATTTGCTACCCGTCCTCCCACCCCCTATCCTTTGAATAAGTAATGTCTGTCTTTCTAGAGGAATTGTGAGAGGCTATACTTGCTGAACTGGACTTTTTAAAACATTCCATTTTGTAGACGGTTTCCTCAGGCTAATGGTGATATTTTAAGAATCCATGTGATGAGTATAACTAAATTTTGGAATGGTAAATTGTGCTCTTCTTGGTATTGGTTTTTCCAATTAGGAAGCATTTCAGTTGTGGAGAGGATGTATGTTGCTGAGAATGTTTTAAAATAGGACCACAGATCCATCATGCTATAAACTAATTAACTAGACATCAAAATCAAAAGATAATGCTGAAATTGCTTAGACATTGATTCTTTATCTTTTCCTGTGGTGCATATAGCTCAATTCTGTTATCATTGAACCAGTGCCTAGAAAAGGAAATTTCACAGTGAAGTGGGTATTTTTAAAACAGTGCTCAAAAATAAGATTTATTCTACCAAGAATACCATAAAGCAACTCACTGCTTTAATGGTTGTAGAGTTTGATCAAAGGAAATCTAGCTGTTGGTTTAAACTTTGGATGAATGAGCACTGAAACAATTATGTGCACTAGAGTGAATACAATATATATAGCATTAAAGTTTCCTCGGATTCCAAAAAAACCCACAGTGAAGCCATGATCTTTCATTTTTTATACACCTAAAACTCCTGTTCAGATTTTGGGAACAAAGAATGCAGGTTGGGGCCCTTAATTCTTTTTTCATTTAAATTGGATTAATTCAGGTTTGCTCAGCATTCTGAGATTCTAGAATGACAGGAGCTAAATACAGCGAGTACAGTATGGACCTCATCAAGCCCACTGAAGTTAGTGGGAGAGTGGCTATGGGTCAGGCCCTCTATTAGTCATACTGGGCCAATCCTAAAGTGCATCTTAACTCTTCAGTTTTCCTTCTCCGCTCTCAGGTCCAGATCCGATGTCAACCCCCTGTTTTTATGTCTGGCAGGGGTTGGTCTGCTTTAAAGTTCAATTGATGTGGTTAGCAGAGGCTCACAAGAGTTTGTGAGAGAACTTTCCTATCTAAATATGGTATCAGGTTAAGAAGAGGTCACAGCATTGATACGATCACGTAATGGGGGGAAAAAACCAGGCAAATCAGCCTGCCTCTCATCCACTGAACTGCCAATTTCCACCTGGATCAAGCATTATTGTTACTCTTACTATTATTTAAGGGATAATATGTAAACCTGCTGGGGCCATGGAGAGCACTAAGCTCCTGATGAAGTCTAGAAGATTTATAAATAACACATGAAAAAATAAACCATTGCTTTTCCTGGATGTGCACAGTATTCCCTTAAAACAGCAGACCAGATCATCAGCTGATGTAAATCAATTTATCTTACTGGTTTGGAACTACATTGATTTACAGCAGCTGGGAATCTTGCTCATAGTTCTATTGCATAATAAACCACATTTATTTCCAGGGGAAATTTAAAGAGCTCTGTGTTAGTTAATGGCTGCAGTTCTTGATCTGACTTTTCATAGCAAAACCCTTCAAGCAGATTTGTTTACTCCAATTTGTTCTTGACCTCCCCCATTTGTGTCTTCTAATGTTCCCCTTTTCCCTCTGCTGCATCCTCCCCAATGCTTTTTCTGCGGGGGTAGGAGAAAGGACGTCTAGCTTTCAATAGCATCAGTGTGCCTCCTCTATTTAGCTAATTAGTTGCTGCAAAGTATGACCTGTTTCTTTCACTAGCTACTGTGTCTATCACTTCCAGTCTGCTTGGTGCCTGCTGGCATGAGTCCAGAGCATTAATTTTTTTTCCTGTTTGCAGAGCGAGCAGCAGTGTGAGTGTAAGTTTAATTCCTAGGAATCCATTTGCATGTTGGAAAAAATAACTACCCAAAGCAGTGTCAAGTAGAACTGGTCAAAAAAATTTCCGATGGAACACTTTTCTGTTAGAAGATTGTGATTCCACAGAACTGACACATCCTGCGGGAATGTCTGTGACATTGTACTCCATATCTTTATGGAAATATGCTTATGAGTGTGAATATAATGTAACTGGAATATGCTTTATGCAAAAGGTCTCTTGTAAGGTATCATTACAAAGCTTATAATCTACTGAGTGTGATCATCCGATTTGTATGTAGGTATCAGTCTTGTATCTAAAACTAGAAATATGAAGTATAACTCTGAAGTCCTATTGTAATTATGCAATATGTGGGCCATTAATGGTGGCTTGGAATCTTGATGGCTCCCATTGACTAGGACAATTGACTGTAGATGGCTCTGTTTACCTGCAAGCCTCCACTGCATACATGCGAGCCAGCCCTGGAAGAATGGAGGGGGGCTCACAGGACATGTGAACATGTCACATAATCCGGGAATCCATCTTTAACCTGGTGCTTTTCCATTTAGAGGGAGAGGTGGCAACCCAGAGAGAGACAAAGGATTCCCGCCTTGTGCCAAAGCTATAAAAGGGGGAGGAACAGAACAAAGGGGGCTGCCAATCATGAGATCTCCTAGTTACCACCTGAGCTGGAACTAACAAGGGCTGTACCAGGGGAAAGGATTGGGCCCAGACTAGAAAGGAGTCTAGTCTGTGAAAGAAGCTTATTGGAACATCTCTGAGGGTGAGATTTCCCTGTATTCAGTTTCTTAATGTATTAGGGTTAGACTTGTGTGTTTTGTTTTATTTTGCTTGGTAATTTACTTTGTTCTATCTGTTATTACTTAAAACCACTTAAAGCCTACTTTATAAGCTTTATACAGAGTAAAACAGATTTATTTGGGATTGGGAGCTGGGTGTCTGGGTGCTGGAGACAGGAGTACTTGCTGAGCTGTTTTCAGTTAAGTCTGCAGCTTTCGGGGCATGGTTCAGACCCTGGGTCTGTGTTGCAGCAGGCTGGAATGTCTGGCTCAACAAGACAGGGTTCTGGACTCCCAAACTGGCAGAGAAAACGGACTCAGAGGTAAAGTCAGCACATCAGGTGACAGATCCAAGGGGGTCTCTGTGACCGAACTTGTCACTTTAAATGGAAACCTGGAAGGCTGGCCAGAGTGCCTGCATGCCTGGTTTCCTGTCAGCCTAGGCTCCCAGGTCATCTCTTTTCCCAGGCATTTTGTGCAGCATGAAGATTATAATTTAAATCAGGGGTTGGGGGGAATGAACTATTTATTTGCTTTTGATGCCAATAACCAGTTTATTATCAAACTGCAGCTGGCCATGACACATTGTTTAGGCTGAGTTAGAGCTTTCAGTGTAACAGGCATTTGAAACCTTTATTTTGTAAAAATCTCATTTAAAAAGGCAAAACCCAAAACATGGGACATACACTTTGAGTGTTTGAATTTTTCGTGGTGGTTTGATGGATCATGGGTTAACAGCAATCTCAGCAATGTTAAATCAGATTAACTTCCCAAATACTTAGAATGCGTGACAGTCAGACATACTGATCGGTTAAAAGACCATTTGAGGTTGCCGTTAAGGTTCTGTGTCAAATTGCAAATTTGACAAAACTGGGGTATGTGCTGCTTTTCAGTTTCTGTTGGCAATGCAAATTAAAGCCCTGTAGCTAGAGCTGGTCAGAATTTTTGAGGGAGTGGGGGTGGGGCGGGCAAATGTTGACCTTTTGTTTGAAAACTGAAAACTTTTTGGCCAAAAAACGAAAGCTTTTGTTGGGAAAATCAAAACAAAATATTTTATTTTGGAGGGGGTCAACCCAAATTAAAATAGTAGTTTATCAAACTAAATAGAAATGTGTAATTGTGGGTCAGTTTGACATTAAACTATGTCCACCTTTGCTGCCATGGTGCCTCATGGAAGTTGTAATTCAGACACCCCAGACCCCCATTCTTCCCTATGGGTTGGCCAGACTGCATCTCCGATGATACACCATGGCCTTCCCTCTTGCTGACATCGTGCAGTGCATCCTGGGAATCACATGGCTGTAGTGTAGCATGGGGGGTGTAGTCTACCTGAGGAGGGGGCCATCAGGCACCAAAACTACAACTCCCGAGGTGCTGCAGTGATTCAGGAGGATGTGGTTCAATGTTGAATTGAGCTTAAATTAAATCTTTCAATTTGATGTCAAAATGTTTAGTTTTGATTAAAAATGTTGTTTCAAAATGTTTCACAGTTTCCAGATTGAAATTTTCAGGTTTTGGCCCCAGACTGAAAATATTTTGGTTTTCAGATGTGCAGTCTTTTAACAAAAAGTTGGAGATAAGAAGACACTTTTTGTGGAAAATTTCATATAGTCTGTCATGCTGTCTAGAGTGGCTCATGACTGTGAGAGCCTACCTCAGGGCAGACTGTCAGAAACAGGACAGACACCCCAAACTGGTTAGATTTCACCAAGTCAATAGCAAATGTGAACTCCTGAATCACTATAACAGTCTTATCATGTTTCAGAGTAGCAGCCGTGTTAGTCTGTATCCACAAAAAGAACAGGAGTACTTGTGGCACCTTAAAGACTAACAAATTTATTTTAGCATGAACTTTTGTGAGCTATAGCTCACTTCTTCGGATGCATAGAATGGAAAACACAGACAGGAGACATTTATACATACAGAGAACATGAAAAGGTGGAAGCATGCATAACAACAGGAAAAGTCTAATCAATTGAGATGAGCTATCATCAGCAGGAGGAAAAAAAAACTTTTTGAAGTGATAATTAAGATTACCCATAGAAGGTGTGAGGAGAACTTAACATAGGGAAATAGATTCAATTAGTGTAATGACCCAACCATTCCCAGTCTTTGTTTAGGCCAGAGTTAATTGAATCTAATTTGCATATTAATTCGAGTTCAGCAGTTTCTCTTTGGAGTCTGTTTTTGAAGTTTTTTTGTTGCAAAATTGCCACCTTCAAGTCTGTCACTGAGTGGTTAGAGAGGTTGAAGTGTTCTCCCACTGGTTTTTGAATGTTATGATTCCTGATGTCAGATTTGTGTCCATTTATTCTTTTGCGTAGAGACTGTCCGGTTTGGCCAATGTACATGGCAGAGGGGCATTGCTGGCACATGATGGCATATATCACATTGGTAGATGTGCAGGTGTACGAGCCCCTGATGGCGTGTCTGATGTGATTAGGTCCTATGATGGTGTCACTTGAATAGATATGTGGACAGAGCTGGCATCGGGCTTTGTTGCAAGGATAGGTTCCTGGGTTAGTGTTTATGTTGTATGGTGTGCGGTTGCTGGTGAGTATTTGCTTCAGGTTGGGAGGCTGTCTATAAGCGAGGACTGGCCTGTCTCCCAAGATCTGTGAGAGTGAGGGATCATTTTTAAGGATAGGTTGTAGATCTTTGATGATGCGCTGGAAAGGTTTTAGTTGGGGGCTGTAGGTGATGGCTAGTGGTGTTCTGTTATTTTCTTTTTTAGGCCTGTCCTGTAGTAGGTGGCTTCTGGGTACTCTTCTGGCTCTGTCAATCTGTTTTTTCACTTCAGCAGGTGGGTATTGTAGTTTTAAGAATGCTTGATAGAGATCTTGTAGGTGTTTATCTCTGTCTGAGGGATTGGAGCAAATACGGTTGTATCTTAGAGCTTGGCTGTAGACAATGGATCGTGTGGAGTCACAGACCAGGGTTGATGACAGGAATTCCGGGCCGCAGGGCCAGGGCCATCCTTGGAGGGGTGGAGCCAGGGTAGAAGTGACAAATCCATCCCTTCCGGGATCTCCTGTCACTTCCAGGACTGACCCCGCACCGGCCCACGGGGCCCCCCAAAGCAGGGGGTCTGGCCCCAGAGCAGTCGCGCGAGCCTAGGATCCTTGAGGCCCGCCTGGGCCATCTAAAAGGGCCGGGGGGCCCTGGGCCCTTTTAAAGTATCTAGGCCCCAGGGCAATTGCCCCCTTTGCCACCCTCTCCCCCTGGTCGGTGGGCCTGTCACAGACAGTCCCTTAGGGTACGTCTACACTATGGGATTATTCCGAATTTACATAAACCGGTTTAGTAAAACAGATTGTATAAAATCGATTGCGCGCGGCCACACTAAACACATTAAATCGGTGGTATGCATCCACGGTCCGAGGCTAGCGTCGATTTCGGGAGCGTTGCACTGTGGGTAGCTATCCCATAGCTATCCCATAGTTCCTGCAGCCTCCCCCGCCCCTTGGCATTTCCGGGTTGAGATCCCAGTGCCTGATGGGGCAAAAATCATTGTCGCGGGTGGTTCTGGGTACAGCCTCACCCCTCCCTCCCTGAAAGCAGCAGACAACCGTTTCGCGCCTTTTTTGCTTGGTGAACTGTGCAGACACCATAACACAGCAAGCATGGACCCTGCTCAGCTCAATACCGCAATCGTGGATGTTTTAAACACCTCGCGCACTCTCGTGCAGTATATGCTGAACCAGGACCTTCAAACCGAGTCGAGGAGGAGGCGGATACGGCAGCGCGGCGATGACAGTGATGAGGACGTAGACACAGAATTCTCTCAAACCGCGGGCCCCTGCGCTTTGGAGATCCTGATGGTAATGGGGCAGATTCTATCCATTGAACGCCGATTTTGGGCCCGGGAAACAAGCACTGACTGGTGGGACCGCATTGTGTTGCAGGTGTGGGACGATTCCCAGTGGCTGCGAAACTTTCGCATGCGTAAGGGCACTTTCATGGAACTTTGTGACTTGCTTGCCCTGCCCTGAAATGCCATAATACCAAGATGAGAGCAGCCCTCACAGTGGAGAAGCGAGTGGCGATAGCCCTGTGGAAGCTTGCAACGCCAGACAGCTACCGGTCAGTCGGGAATCAATTTGGAGTTGGAAAATCTACTGTGGGGGCTGCTGTGATGCAAGTAGCCAAAGCAATCACTAAGCTGCTGCTACGAAAGGTTGTGACTCTGGGAAACGTGCAGGCCATAGTGGATGGCTTTGCTGCAATGGGATTCCCTAACTGTGGTGGGGCGATAGATGGAACCCATATCCCTATCTTGGCACCGCAGCGCCAGGGCACCCAGTACGTAAACCGGAAGGGGTACTTTTCAATGGTGCTGCAAGCACTGGTGGATCACAAGGGACGTTTCACAAACATCCACGTGGGATGGCCAGGGAGGGTTCATGACGCTCGCGTATTCAGAAGCACTACTCTGTTTAAACGGCTGCAGCAAGGGAATTACTTCCCAGACCAGAAAATAACAGTTGGGGATGTTGAAATGCCTGTCGTTATCCTGGGGGACCCAGCCTACCCCTTGATGCCATGGCTCATGAAGCCATACACAGGCAGCCTGGACAGTGGTCAGGATCTGTTCAATTACAGGCTGAGCAAGTGCAGAATGGTGGTGGAATGTGCATTTGGCCATTTAAAGGCGCGCTGGCGCACATTACTGACTCGCTCAGACCTCAGCCAAACCAATGTCCCCTATGTTATTGCTGCTTGCTGTATTCTCCACAATCTCTGTGAGAGTAAGGGGGAGACCTTTATGGCGGGGTGGGAGGCTGAGGCAAATCATCTGGCCGCTGATTACGCGCAGCCAGACACCAGGGAGATTAGAAGAGCACACCAGGAAGCGGTGCGCATCAGAGAAGCTTTGAAAACGAGCTTCATCAATGGCCAGGGTACAGTGTGACTGCTGTGTTTGTTGATGAACACCCAACCCCCTTCATTGACTCAGTCCCTGTAAGCAACTCACCCTCCCCCTTCGAGTGCAGCTTACTTATGCAAATAAAGTCACTCTCGTTTAAAAATCATGAATTCTTTATTAATTCATTATAAAAAGAGGGAGAGAAGTAAGGGTGTGGTTTGGGAGGAGGATAGGAAGGATGGAGAAGGCCATTAAAAAAATTTCACATTAACGACAGCCTTCTGGTTGGGTTGTCCACGGGGGTGGAGTGGGCGGGTGCACGGAGCCTCCCCCCACGCGTTCTTACACGTCTGGGTGAGGAGGATATGGAACATGGTGAGGGTTGAGGGTGGTTACACAGGGGCTGCAGCGGTACTCTGTGATCCTGCTGCCGTTCCTGAAGCTCCACCAGACGCCGGAGCATGTCAGTTTGATCACGCAGCAGCCCCAGAGTTGCATCCCGCCACCGCTGATTTTCCTGCCGGTCTTCCTGCCGCCACCTCTCATCTCGGTTGTCCCTCCTGTCCTCACGTTCACTGGCCTCTTTCCTGTAATTTGATACCACGTCCTTCCATTCATTCAGATGAGCTCTTTCATTGCGTGTAACTTCCATAATATCCGAGAACATCTCCTCTCGCGTCTTCTTTTTCCTGCGCCTTATCTGTGCTAGCCTTTGGGATGGAGGAGGGACGCTTGAAATATTTGCAGCTGCATGAGAGGGAGAGAAATATTTAAAAAGATACATTTTACAGAACAATGGTTATATTATTTCACAGTGAACAGCACTATTCACCTTACATAGCCCATGTGATTTCCCTACAAGGTCGCATTTTTCATCTTAATACTGAGTGCCTGCAGCTCTGTAGTTACAGATCTCACAGACACAGGTCCAGGCATCAGAATTCAGCTTGCATGCAGCCATGGTAAGCCACTGTCTTTTGGCTTCTGCAGTGATTTACTCCTCCCCCCAATGCCTGGCTAATACCACGCTATCTCCCTGCTAATCAACACCCTTCCCACCCACCCCCACCCACTGCGTGGCTGGTAGCTTGGGGAAGCCCCGCTGGCCAAACACAAAAAAGATCATCGGCATTTCATTCCTCCCCTCCCCCCGCTTGGCTACGTGGAGGAAAGGATTTTTTTTAAGCTGCTGCAGTCCACGAACCCAGTAGGAAAATGGCCACCCCCCTTACTTAAATTCCTGATTTTTAACCAGGTTATCCTGAATGATATCACTTTGCTGAGGATAACACAGCGAGATAAAGAGCGGATGCTTCTTGAATGCCAGCAGTCACCGGGACCATACGCTGCTATGCTTTGCCACGCAATGATACCGGACTACTTGCTGCATGCATGGCGTGGTAAAGTGTCCTACCATGGTGGGCGGAACAAGGCTGCCTTGCCCAGAAACCTTCTGCAAAGGCTTCTGGAGTACCTACAGGAGCGCTTCATCGAGATGTCCCTGGAGGATTTCCTCTCAATCCCCGGACATGTTAACAAACTTTTCTAAGTAACTATACTGTCTTCGAATGCATCCCAAGTCCTCAGGGCAAATCAATCATTAAAAAACACTTGCTTAAAAAACAATGTTTGCTATTTACAAAGGTACACTCACCAGAGCTCCCTTCCATGGCGTCATTGTCTGGGATACTTGCTTGGGAGGGCTGGGAGGAGGGTAATTCCGTCAGGGTGATAAAAAGCTCCTGGCTGCTGGGGCTCACGGAGTGCTGTGTGCTCTCTGCTAGGTCTTCCTCCTCTTCTTCATCTTCATCTTCCCCGTCTGCATAATCCTCAGCCATGGCAGAGATTACAACTCCCACCTCGGAATCCACGGTCAGGGGTGGGGTACTTGTGGCGCAGCCCCCTAAAATTGCATGCAGCTCAGCATAGAAGCGGCATGTTTTTCGACCTGCCCCGGACCTTCCATTTGCTTCTTTGGTTTTCTGGTAGCCTTGTCTGAGCTCCTTAACTTTCACTCTGCACTGCACTGAGTCCCTGCTGTGGCCTTTAGCCATCATAGCCTTATAAATTCTTTCAAATACTTTTTCATTTAGTCTTTTGGAACGCAGTTCTGTTAGCACTGAATCCTCTCCCCATATAGCGATCAGATCCAGTACCTCCCGTGCAGTCCATGCTGGGGCTCTTTTTCGATTCTCAGGAGACTGCATTGTTACCTGTGCAGATGAGCTGTGCGTGGTCACCTGTGCTGATGAGCTCTCCACGCTGCGGAAGCAGGAAATGAATTTCAAAAGTTCGCGGGGCTTTTCCTGTCTACCTGGCCAGTGCATCCAAGTTCAGAATGCTGTCCAGAGCGGTCAGTGGTGCACTGTGGGATACTGCCCGGAGGCCAATACCGTCGATTTGCGGCCACACTAACCCTATTCCAATATGTTAATCCCGATATTAGCGCTACTCCTCTCGTTGGGGAGGAGTACAGAAACCGATTTAAAGAGCCATTAAAATCGATATAAGGTGCCTCCTAGTGTGGACGGGTTCAGCGTTAAATCAGTTTTATGCTCCTAAAACCGATTTAAACGCCTAGTGTAGACCAGGCTTCAGACTCTCCAATCTATCTTGCCACCCAGACAAAATGGACTTAGTGATTAATGGTCACTTACACCAAAGGTCACACCACATTCAGGCTGCTTCCAGTCCCCAAAGACCAGTCTCTTACCCCCAGAGCAATTGGTATCCTAGATCTTACACCAACATAACACCTGAAGCCAATCTAAAAGGTTTATTAAGTAGGAAAAATAAATGAGTTATTTACAGGTTAAAGTAAGCAAACATATACACACAAATGAGTCACCATCTAAATCCTAAGAGTGATAGAGTTGAAGTGATTTGTCAATTCAAAGTGTCTTTAAGACCCAGGAGCATAGATGACGCGTGCCTGCTGACAGTGGGGGGAGTAAGCCCATAACAGCTCCTCCTCATCATCCCCCCCTCCTCCCGGCAGCCTTTCCCCTTCCAGAAAGCAGCCCCCCTCTGGGAAAGCAGCAGCACCTCTGAGCAGCTTCCAGTTCCAGTTCCTCTGCTCCTGCCTCTGCCTCTCCCTGCCAGGCGCAGCTCTCCAGCTCAGCTGCTCTGCAGGGAGGGGGCCTGGCTGCACCATGTGACCAAGCAATCTGCGGGGGGCATATGGTCTTGCCTGCCCCCCCCCATGTGTCACCTCTTCCCAGAAGGCTGTGCCTGAGGATCTTTGGTTTCCGTTCAGAGTCTCTGGCCCTGTCAGAGTTCAAACAGCCAAAGAGATGGAAAATTTTCCTGTGGCTTTGTTTTATTTCATTCAGCGTTTAAGTCCGCAAGATGTGCTTCTTTGCATGTAGCATTTCCCAAGTGGGACAGAGCCATAAAGCAATCCTTTGTATTGTGGTATTCCTTGATGACCCATCCATCTGCTTTTGATAGTCCTTCTGGACGGGGTGGGGGGACAATGACGATTCCTGTGCACAAGTTCAGAGAAAACATTTTCAAAGTTATAAAGCAAAACTTACGGATTTTCTTATAGCATGGAACAGAGACATTGCAAGTGAAATTAATTCTTGCAGCAACTTACAAGCATTTCATAGAGCCTAAACACCAAATACATTCTTATAAGACTAATACCTATTTTGAGCAAAACTAGCATACAGGTGAACTGGTCTGGTCTTCAGCTGTAAGTTTGTCAGTTCTTAGCTAATGCCTGAAGCCTGGGGAAGAGCTGGCATCTGGCCCACCGGCATCACGTAGTTGAAAACCCAAGCTCCCCTTAAAAACAGTTTAGACAGGAAATTTTCAACACCCCTGCTCATGGATCATTGGTGTGTATTATCAACAGTGCTGTAGGAGTGTGTTATCAAGTGTTTTAGGCAATGTGCAGGTGGCAAAAAAATACACAATACTTTTCCCATTAGCTTCTGATTCCATTGTTTTTAAGGTGTTGAGTAGATGGGGCATGTCCTGATGCAGACTTAACTATCACCACATGAAAATAATTGTGTTTATGTGTTTTATGAGCTGATTGCTTGAGATTGCTAACTTTAATTTTTGAGGACGCTTCACACAGAATAGATGTCTGTGAGTTGTATCAACATTTCATTTTATAAATCCTTCGTTGGCATTAAAATCAGTGGAGTTTTCTGTAGCGAATCCGGCCCCCCCTCCCCAAATATATCTACGGATCTTTTTAATACAGTGTTTTGATGGAATAATTTGTGAATGGATGGAAGTCAAGTAAATTTGCTTTGGAAAACAATCAAGAAATTATTGTAAATAAATATTAGTTTGAGGGTTCTCTTCTTCTTTATGCCTTGCAGATTTTGACTTTGTATGCTGTTTGAATGGAAGAAGTGACAATATGTGGTTGCCTTCTTCTAATTAGGCAAAATTTCTAGTCTTCCTCATGGTCATGTGATAAGCATATTGGATCGCTTCCAGGTATATAGCAAAGGATGGAGACATAAATTTCTCAGAAGAGGAGAAAAAAGCAACAAAGTAACTGACCCAAATTCTCTCTGGCTTTTTTAATCTTAGAAATATTAGGGGCCTAAACGAAAGCTGATCCATAAATCACCATGTTTCACTGCTCTTGGCAGCAGTAAGGGGTTGCATTCTCACACAGATGAGCTATTCTTGGAACTACTTACCCTGTGTGCTGGGCACAAGCATGCTTTTCTTTTCCATCAGACACACAACATTTCTTCTCTTCCCACTTAATTTGTTTAATCAACATATTTATTGTGTCAGCTTCCAAGAACAGCCATTGGCCTTAATTCTCAAGTTCCCCTCTATCTCTCTCCAGCATCTCTTCAGGGAAGGCTAATGATTCAGCACAGGATCTCTGACAATCTCAAGCAGGGTGACCAGACAGCAAGTGTGAAAAATCGGGACGGAGGTGGGGGGTAATAGGAGCCTATATAAGAAAAAGACTCAAAAATCAGGACTGTCCCTATAAAATTGGGACATCTGGGCACCCTAATCTCAAGTGCCTCAGAGCATGATGCTATTTTATCACTGTAAATAATGTTAGTTTATTATGATTTAGTGCAGTCATTTTGTTTCTACAGAATTGCCCATTGAATGTGCAGATGTTGATTGTCGTCTGTTAGCTACAGATGCACTAAGCACCCCTGTCTCTTGCCCCTACAAATTTGCTGTTTGTGGCAGCAGGCCCAGAGGATTTCAAGGACATTGTTAGTGGGAATATCTGAACTGCGTGGATTGTTTATGGTCAGTTTTCTTCGGAATCCACTAGGGAGGCTGCATTTTTGCGACAGGCTGTGTCGTGCTGTACAGCTTGCTGAACAGTTTGTGCTGTTCTCTGGCATATGCAAACAAATAGCAGAACGCAGGGAGGGGATGATTTGCTTCCCCTTTGTCATATCTTTGTCCCCCTTGCTTTGCTGAACTGTCCTCTCCAGATTGCACTAGAGTATGTACTTAAGTGTAAATCCTAATGGGACTTGTGCTGAAAGCTAAGCACCTGCTTAAGTGCTTTGTTGAATCAGGGCCGGAAGCCAAAGATTTGAACTACCTAGATTCTGTGGAACTACAGGTTCAATTCTTGGCATAACCAAATCAACTTCTCACGCTGGGAATGTAAATAAATTGAATTCCATGCAATTTACTAAAAAACCAAGGTTCTGTCCCTCTACCTGGACATTATAGATCCCAAGGCTGCTCTTTGTAAAGGAACTTGCCCTGGTGTCATTGGGCAGAACTTTTCATGCCTGCTTTCTAGTGCAGTGTGCTGCACATCAGTTGACTTGCCCTCCGCGTGGCTGCATCGCCGTGATGTAAAACCACCTGGGATGAGAGGTGCTCTCCAAAGGTAAAATGTCTGGGGCTCAAGTCTTATTTATATTAAAAGGGAAAAATGTAGAGGGGCCTTATAGTGGGAGTAGTTTACTTATAGCAGCATAAAGAGCCTTAGCATGATGAGCATCAGACCCTATATTTTAAATGTACATTGAAATGCACTTGCTGGCTATTAGTTCAGTGCAGCTCTTTGAACACAATCTGTATACTTAACACATTCACTCTACTGTATGTGATACTAAGAAGTTAAAAACACCAGGCTCAGAACTTTTAATATGTAGGTTCATGAGCCAAAGAAAGGAGGAGGAAAAGCTGTAGATGATAATAGTTGTAATAAAGTATAAATCAAGTCTCCTCCCTATGCATGCTGTGTGGTATACAAATAGCAAGTGATAAAAGCTTATTGCTTCCTCTCAGCTTTACAACCTGGAAATGCAATTCATGATCTATTTCTTCCAAAATTCAGCATGAGGAACCAAGATGAAAGATCAAAAATAAAGATACCAAAATAAGGATTTACTCTAGGGTATGAAGGAAGTAACTAGAAAAAATAAGCAGATTAAAAAAACGCCAACTAACTCCATTAAAAACCTACCCCGAGAGAATGTTGAGCACAGCTAACCATTCACAAATCTGGAAATGCCAAACTTAAAGCTGTGTGCAAACCTTCACTCTGCCACCTCCAGGTGAAGACATTACAATAGAGCGTTTAACCACCTGGTCACATATGGAATCTCTAATACGACAATAGCATACTGTGATGTTATGGGGGGCCAGTAGGAGGTTCTGTCACTGCCTGCCCTGTAACTTTGGGAGCCTTTGTGCTGTGTAGCTCTGGTTCTGTTCCCTTACACCAATAGTCTGACCACAATCAAAGTCTCACCGTGGCTCTCATCAGCCTAGTTACTCTTTGCAGGGTAACATCAACAACCCTTCCAGTCCTGGATCTCCCCAAATACGTCCCCACCAAGTTCTTAACCCCAGACACTTGGACCGTTCCCCTTGGTTCGTCACCTCCAAAGGTGTGAAACCAGCCCCCCAGACACCAGCTTACTTTGGCACACACCATACTCCACAAAGTTTGCACACCAGAGACCTGCTTGGGAGAAATAAACAAACAGTTTATTTAATAGAAAAGCCACAGGTTCAAAGATGAAGCAAGGGAAGCAAACCCATAAAAGTTACACAGAAAATAAACATAAAAACACAACCTTGGGCTTTACACTTTCATGTTAGATTAAAATCCCTTTTCTAATAAGGGTTCCCTATCGCCTTAAAACAATTTCCCAGTGTACCACCAGCTGTAGGAGGGATCCAGCATTCACAGACAGCCTCCTGCCTCGAGGCTGTCCCCCAAGTTCTGGATGATCTTCACTTCAGATCCTGTCCCTTTCCGGACCTGGTCTACACTAGAGGGTTATGTCAATGTAAGCTGCCTTGTGTCGACCTAGCTGTGGAAGTGTCTTCACTTAAATTTGGCTCCTGCCAATGTAAGTGCCTCACTATGCCTATTTAGTAACACCACCTCCCCGATTGGCGTAGAGACACAGTTGAGGTAATTAGATTGATGCAGTGTCAGTGTAGACACTACAGTGCTTTCATCAACTGTTACTGGCTTTCAGGAGCTGTCCCACAATGCCCCACCCTGACAATACAATTGATACAAGCACTTCTGGTGAAGGGACACACCACTGACACAAGGAGCCAAGCATGCACACCCAAGCAATTTAATAAGTGCAGGGGCTAGAGGCTGACCTAAATTAGGCTGACATAATTTTGCAGTATAGACATGGTCTAAAAGGGTTTGCAGTTTTTTCTCTTTAGTCAATATAGATATGAAAAGTGGGGAAAACACCCTCCTTAGTTCCCAAAGATTTTCTCTTCAGTTTCAAGCTGTTGCCATTTGTTTTGTTGGTTCCTCATTGTTTTTCCTGGGCTGGACAAAGGCTTGAAGACAGTCACATCTGGTTGGGGAGGTAGCCCTTCCCTGCCTGACAGCTTCACTGCCCTGTTTGAGATGCTGCTGAAGTTGCATCAGAGTTACAATTACAATTTTCTATATAGACACATAAGGACTATTAAGTTCAGTGCATTACAAGCTTTCAAAAAAGATCTTACTGGATATGCTCTTACAGTGAAATAACATAGTATGCAATCAGCTGGTTTCACTGCTTATTTTGGGGGTTTCATCTTCGATTCTCCCCAGAGGGTTCCTCGACCCTCATTGTCAGACGTACATTTCCTTCTGCAACCTAGATACACAATGTGGTTTCTCCTAGAATGTGTGATCCTCTGTGTATGCTAGACAGAGTTCATGGAAGTCATTTATATAGATGTGAGCTACACGGCATACATGTTCTGCAGTGAGTGAGATGTAAAGGGGCCAGAGCAGTGGAGAGAATCCCTTTTCTGAATTTTGTTCTGCCACAGACTTCCTGTGTGACCTGGGGCAGATAAGTTGAGTTAACTTTTTGTGCCTGATCCCCATATATAAAGTGGGGATAATACTAGAACTGGCTTACATTTTTTCAATGAAAAATGGACATTTGACACCAATGAAACTTCCATGGAAAAAATCATTTTGATAGAAATTTTTCATTGTTAGAACTTCAAAATGAAACATTTCTACAAAAATTAATTTTAGACATATTCATAAGTTTTCATTTTGAAATTGTGGGAAATATCCCATTTTCTCTCTCTTTCTCTTTCCAACTCTCTTTTTATATTGGAAAAAGATGGAAAAAAGTGAAGTGAAAGAGCAGGAAAACAACCACTCCCTTTCACCTTTTTATTCCCCCCTCCCATTCATTTTTAAACCACAAATAAGGGGGATTTTTTTTAAATAAGAGAGACTTGATTTTTTTAAAAAAGAGAGGTTAAAAAAAAGAAAAACAGAAAAAAAAATTCAATAATCTTTCATTTTGTTTGTCTTTTTGTGAAACACACCTACACTTTCCACCCAGCTCTGGATAATATTGACTTCACAGGGTTGTGTTTAGGCTAAATCAATTAATATTCTAAAGTGTTTTGCACTTTTGGGTGGAACTCACTATAGAAGATACTATAATTATTGATATATTAGGATCTATGGGACCATCCAGCCCTCTTGCAGCCTATCTAGTACATGTCTAGACCTACCAACTCTCCTGTTTTTTCTATGTGGACTACTGGTTTTGTCACTTTCTATATGTCTACAGGGATACTCAAGCAATTAATGGATTTTTTTCTGATTCTGGGTTCAAGGCTCAGCGCACTGGATTTCATATGAAATCAGCATGATATTTGGTAAGAAACAGCCCTAGCCTACAATGTTTCAAAGTTTCCATGACTTCTCTCATAATTTAGATGATCTAAATCCAGATACTTCAGACTCTCTCAAAAGAGACAGTTCTAAGCAAATCTCTCTTTCATGTTGTCACTTCTCATATTTCTTATTTAATCCCATTCAAATTCACTCTAAGAATTTCTTGGCACTAACTCCGTATTTTTTGTTCATTCTGTGTTCAGAGAGCTCATACTTTTGCAGAAGTAAAAATTGAAGTGCATTCATGTGATTACTGCCTTTCCAGTGTATGACATTAAGATGGTACTAGCAGGTCTGTGGGTGCAACCACTGTGGGTTACATAAAGGCAGTAGGTCTAATGCATATTTACTTCTGGTTCCTCCTGCCAACAAAATGCACCAATGACCACATTTTCTAAAAACCCTAAAACAGAATTGTTTCATGTGGCTTAATGTTCTGAATTTCTCTTTGATATTTTTAGGTAACTGAAGTGCTAACCTCCCTCCTCCCTCTTGTCTCTATGAAAGAGAGTAGAACCGGCATTGGAAAGGCCGAAAGGCAGATTTTTATTTATAATATCTTATTTATATGTGTAGATTTGGGAGTACTAAGAACCAGCAGCAACATGAGAGTATTTAGTGTTTTTCAACATTATAATAAAGAGAAATTAGTGTTCTAAACCTAAGAAAGGCGAGTGTTAGCATGCTGTAAAATAGCTATAATTATGACTTCAGAGAAATGTACTTGGCGTTTATAAAGGATTATGACGTGTATTAAGCAGAAAAAAAATCTTGTTTGGACACAGTCACTCTGTGCAAGTCTAGAACTTATTTGGACATTAATCTGATTAAACCAAACTGTTTAAAAAACAAATGGGCCACTGTTGAACTGATTAAGCAAAAGAACAGGAGTACTTGTGACACCTTAGAGACTAACAAATTTATTTGAGCATAAGCTTTCGTGGGCTACAGTTAGTTTCTAAGGTGCCACAAGTACTCCTGTTCTTTTTGTGGATACAGACTAACACAACTGCTACTCTGAAACCTAAGCATAAGATGTATCCCTTGTAGATTTGCTAGCTGGAAATGCTTTTTTAATCAAAGGGAAACTGGGTGGAATTACAGTACCACCAGCAGAGGTGGTGCAGAAAGAGAGCCTGAGGCAGGGGTAGATAAACAAACTGTAAAATAAAATATTAAAACATGCTTGTACATTTCAGGAAAACGTAACTCAGTCTGGCTACTCTGCAAATACATTGTTTTGGTCCAGGCCTCTCTATCCAGCAATGGCTAAAGTTTAAAAACCTAGAGCTATATATGCACCACTAATAATCAGACATGTTATTGGCAAGTGAAATATCTCAGAAGACATGGACATTTGATTGGTTTCTATGTAAATGATAATCATCTGCATTGTGGTGAACAAAGCCTCTTATCTTGAAAACTGATTGATTCAGGTTTTGTGCTCACACGAAACCCCCCTGAAGTCAGCTGGCCTTTGCATAGGCACAAGAGTCTGCTTTCATTAATCCAGTTTCAGGATCATTATTATTATTATTAATGACCTTTTTGTTTACAGTGCTGAATTGTGGCCCCAATCAAGATCAGGGCCACGTAGTGCTAGGTACCTTGCATATGCATGGTCAGAGATAACTCCTGCCCCAAAGAGCTTACAGTCTGAACCAGGGGTTCTCACACTTATTTGATAGTGCCTCCCTTCTTTCTGTCTGTAGTCGCTTATGCCCGGCCCCAAGTACATATACTACTGCCTGGCTCTGAAGGCAGAGCAGAGAGCAGCGGCTGCTGGCTGGGGACCGTACCAGCAACAGCACAGAAGTAAGGGTGGCAATGTGAAAAATGATATTATTTGTCAACAGAGCTGTCCAGTCCATAGAACCATAGGGCTGCCTGGGAGGATAGCGGGGGGGCTGGCACCGGCAGCAGTGAGTGGCCCGGCCCCAGTCCACCCCGCTCCACCCTGCTGGCTCCCGGTGTTGCTTGGGGGAGGGGGAGGAAGCCAGAAAGGGGCAGGGGCTTGGGGGAAGGGGTGGAATGGGGGCAGGGAGGGGGTGGAGCAGGGGCAGGAAGAGGCGGGGTGGGGGCAGGGGCTTGTGGGAAGGGGCCTGTCTCAGGCCCTGCACCCACCTAGAAATGGCCGTGTTTGTCAATATCACTTTTCACAGCAGACTTAGCACCCCATTGCAACCCTTACTTCTGCACTGCTGCTGCCAACCGAGGGCTGACAGCTGGAACCCTGCTGCTGCCTCCAGGTGAGGGATTGAGGGTGGGGAGAGGGGAAAGGAGAGTCTGACCCCAGGCTACCTCCCAGTGAGGGATTGTGGGGGAAGGAGGAGATCCCAAGCCTGGGTGGCAGAGCTCTGGCTGTCAGCCCTGGGGCCGCGGGCTCTCCCATCTCCCCACCTCCTGGGTGTGCACAGCCCTTCTGTACCATCCCCAGCCGCCCAGGGCTGACAACCGGAGCTCTTAAAGAAAAAAAAAAAGCACACAGTTCACATCTCCCTTGACACATTCTTGTGCCTCCCTTGGGAGGCCCGCCCCATAGTTTGAGAACCGCTGGTCTAAATGGATAAAGGACGTGAGGGGAAAGACACAAAGAGGTGAAGTGACTTGCCCAATAGTATGTCAGTGATAGAGGTGGGACTAGAACCCTGGTGTAGAAAGTTCTAGTCCACTGGACTCTGCTGCCAAAAGCTGTGTGTCTGGCATGGCCATGGTGTCCATGACAAAACCTGTGACCTTTAGGGTGTATTCATGGTCTCTGTCACTCTGGGCAGCCTGCTACCAAGCAGTCTGCAAATAATTTCTTCCATTTGAGCTCTGTACATGCCCATTGTAGCAGAATATGGATTTTTAAGTAGTTTTAAACTATTAGTGAAATATTATCAAATGTTTTCAAACCTTTCATTGTAAAATAAAAAATATTGATATGACTTCTCTCATAATTTCCCATGACAAACAACTTAGAATGAATTAATATATTGTGTGCCATGACTATTCCTTTTTTAAACTATATTTCTGATTTTGCCTATATTTTTGTTATTGGAACAATGATCCTTATGTCATGGTCCTGCAAGCAGCTTTGCAGATTCCCGTATCTGTGCAAAGCCATGTTGACTCAGCCCACACTTAGTATACAGGTTACTGCAGCTCTGTGCAGCAACAATGGGACACCTGTACAGAGCTGCTTGCAGCTATTACTGTGATTATGATCAGATGCAGCTAACCTGCCAGTTTCCCTAATACTAAGTATCCAAAATTCTAGACTAGTACATACTATGCCATTTAAATGGATCCTCCCAGTTCCCCCACTGTTATCCAGGATATTAAAATATGTTTTGTTGTCATGCTGCATATTTAGAAAATACCCCCTCAGCTCTCTGCTTAGACATGCACAGTAGAATTACACATTTGTAAAGAAGGTGTCCACAGGAGAAGAGGCTACCTAGGGGCAGAACAGGAGAATATCTAATGTTTCTGAATGCATTCAAAGAATCTACTGTTCTGTAGCAGCTGAGGGACAAAAACACTGCAGTGGTGATATCTTTAAATGTGTGATAAAGTGGATGAAGACAGCTGTGGACAGTGGAGGAGCTGTGCAACTCACTCACGGTGTTGAAGAAGAAAAGACTTAAAAGCAAAATGGAGACTAGTCAGAATGGCTCTAAGCCTATCTGAATTTCCTTATTTTGACCAGATGAACAAGAGTACTGGGAGCAGGCTGGCCGTGAGAATAGGGTGTGGACATGGCTTTGGAGGAACAAAAGTACAAAGGACAAATACAAGAGCTGGTTTGAAGAAACAGAGGAGGAAGTAGACATGCAGGCTGACTAATACCAATTTTGAACAGTGCAGTCTTAATGCAAATTTATATTCATTTGTATTTATGTACAGGCTGCCATCATGGACAGGAAAACATCTGTGGCCTCTATGTTTCATGTCATCATTGGTGGGGGAAGAGCACTCTAACAGTTACAGTCAGCGCACACAGTACCTTCATCGGGATGTGTCCATGACGGATCACAGTGCTCAGGCCCACAAGATCTGTCACCCGTGAGTGATATAATAACCTTAGAGATGCAGGCAATATCTATGTCTTAATAGCTAGCATTTCATAGCACATTCATCACCATTATATAGAATATAAGAATGGCCATTCTGGGTCAGACCAGTGGTCCATCTAGCCCAGTATCCTGTCTTCTGACAGTGGCCAGTGCCAGATGCTTCAGAGGGAATGAAGAGAATAGGGCAATTATTGAGTGATCCATCCCAGTTGTACAGTCCCAGCTTCTGGCAGTCAGAGGTTTAGGGACACCCAGAATGTGTGGTTGCGTTCACGACCATCTTGGCTAATAGCAGTGATTCTCAAACTTTTGTACTGGTGACCCCTTTCACATAGCAAGCCTCTGAGTGCGATCCCTCCCCCCTTATAAATCAAAAACACTTAAAAATATATTTAACACCATTATAAATGCTGGAGGCAAAGCAGGGTTTGTGGTGGAGGCTGACAGCTCACAACCCCCCATGTAATTACCTTGTGACCCCCTGAGGGGTCCCGACCCCCAGTTTGAAAACCCCTGGTTAATAGCCACTGATGGACCTATCCTCCCTGAAACTTATATAATTATTTTTTTTAACCTAGTTATAGTTTTGGCCTTCACAACATCCACTGGCAACCAGTTCCACAGGTCAACTGTGCATTGTGCGAAGAAGTACTTCTTTATGTTTGTTTTAAACCTGCTGCCAATTAATTTCATTAGTTCCCCTAGTTCTTGTGTGTATGTGAAGGAGTAAATAACACTTCCCTATTCACTTTCTCTGTGCCATTCATAATTTTATAGACCTCCATAATATCCTCTCCTTAGTTGTCTATTTTCTAAGATGAACAGTCCTAGTACTTTTAATCTCAACTCATAGGGAAGCTGTTCCATATCTTAATCATTTTTGTCCTCCTTCTCTGTACCTTTTCCAATTCTAATATATCTTTTTTGAGATGGGATGACTAGATTCATTCATTCATTCATGCCCGTCACCCCAACCGGGGTATGGGCCGCCAACCACAGATCTCCATAGTCTTCTATCCTGGGCCATTCGCTCTAGCTGGTTCCAGGTATAGCCCATTTTTTTGCTATCAACCTGAAGGTCGCGTCGCCAGGTATTTCTTGGGCGGCTTCTTTTCCGCTTGCCTTGGGGGTTCCACTGCAGTGCCTGTCTGGTGATGTTGGTTGGCTGCTTGCGTAGTGTATGTCCTATCCAGCCCCACCTTCTCCTTCTAATTTCTGGGAGTTGATGGGTCCTCTCCAAGAGGTGGATGTTACTGATCCACAAATCTCTCTCCATTCTCACTCATCTCTCCCAGAGCGTGGGTCCCCATGAAAAAGTAGTCTTTGTCCTCCTCTTCACTGTCATTGGTTGGAGCGTAGACCATGTGCCTCCCAACCAATCAGTGCTCTCTGTGCCTGTTTGGACATCATGAAGCCTACTCCCTGTGTGTGGGGTGTGTCGCTCTCTTCATGTCCTGAATACAGCAACAGCTCTCCTGTCAACAGTCGTCTCTGTCCAGCTTGCGTCCATCTTGTCTCGCTAATGCCTAGTAGGGTCAGGTTGTTGCTCCTCATCTCTGCTGCAACCTGCGCCGTCTTTCCTGACTCGTACATGGTCCTCACATTCCATGTGCCGATGGTAATCCTCCTGGTTGTAAGAAGGGTGATCGGCTTAGTGGCTTCCTCACGGCTTTCACCACCTAGCGTCATGCATCTTCGAGTTGAAGACCCTTCTTTTTCCAGGCTAAAAGTCTCTGTTAACTCTATTGTTGGCGTTTCTGTAGCAAGCTGATTTTTACAGGGTGGAGTTGCTAGCCCCACGCCCAACCCTCCTCCTTTACCCTGACTTGGGACAGGCAGATGGCCCCAAAGGACCTCTCTGGTGGAGTTGGATGACTAGAACTGCACGCAATATTCAAGCTGTGGATGTACCATGGATTTTATATAGTGACATTATGATATTTTTTGTCTTATTATCTATCCCTTTCCTAATGGTTCCTAACATTGTTAGCTTTTTTTGACTGTTGCTGCACATTGAACAGATGTTTTCAGAGATATATCCATGGTAAGAGCTAATTTAGAACCCATCATTTTGTGTGGATGGTTGGGATCTTTTAACTAGTTACTGATCCATAAGAGGACTTTCCCTCTTGTCCCATGACTGCCTTCTTTACTTAAGAGCCTTTGGTGTGGGACCTTGTCAAAGGCTTTCTGAAAGTCCAAGTATACTATATCACCCTTGTCTATATGCTTGTTGACACCCTTAAAGAATTCTAATAGATTTGTGAGGCATGACTTCCCTTTACAAAATCCGAATTGAATCCTCCCCAGCATATCATGTTCTTCTATGTGTCTGATAATTCAGTTCTTGACTATAGTTTCAACCGATTTGCCTGGTACTGAAATTAGGCTTACTGGCCTGTAATTTCCAGGATTGTCTTTGGAGCCTTTTTTAAAAATGGGCATTACATTAGCTATTCTCCAGTCATCTGGTAAAGATGCTGATTTAAGCAATAAATTATATACCACAGTTAGTAGCTGTGCAATTTCATATGTGAGTTCCTCCAGAAGAACTATGGTCTGAATACTATGTGGTCCTGGTGACTTATTACACTGGTCTACAATTTTTGAGAAGTCATCTGCTTCAGAGATAAAATGTGCTATTTATTATATATTTTGATGTGCTGAATTCAAATGTGACAATTAAAACAACTGATTGGCTACTGTTTCTAAGATATTTAAGTTTTACATTTTATGTCTATGTATATTGTGTAGATAATAGAGTTTTAATCATAAATTGTAAACCTAGGTATTTTCATGTGTTTATGGTTGCTTTACATGATAATATTTCACCTGTCCTGTTTATGTAACACTTTAAAAATCAGCAGAAGGGTTATATAAATAAAATTTATTATGAAACAAAAGGCAAAAAACTATTATGTACATAGTTTAGTCCTATTCAGTGTCTACTCGGCGCTTCTTGGCTTGTCTCTTGTATTCATTAAATGGAGCATCTCTTGTCACTGTCCAGCAATAGTCTGCAAGCACTGATGGGCTCCATTTGCCCTGATAGTTTCTCCATTGTTGCAATGTCCTGGTGAAATCGCTCGCCGTGCTCGTCGCTCACTGCTCTGCAGTTCGGTGGAAAAAAATCTAGATGAGAGTGCAAAAAATGTATCTTTAGTGACATGTTGCAACCAAGGCTTTTGTATGCCTTGAGGAGGTTTTCCACCAGCAACCTGTAGTTGTCTGCCTTGTTGTTTCCGAGAAAATGTATTGCCACTAACTGGAAGGCTTTCCATGCCGTCTTTTCCTTGCCATGCAGTGCATGGTCAAATGCATCATCTTGAAGAAGTTCACGAATCTGAGGACCAACAAAGACACCTTCCTTTATCTTAGCTTCACTTAACCTTGGAAATTTTCCACGGAGGTTCTTGAAAGCTGCTTGTGTTTTGTCAATGGCCTTGACAAAGTTCTTCATCAGACCCAGATTGATGTGTAAGGGTGGTAACAAAATCTTCCTTGATTCAACAAGTGGTGGATGCTGAACACTTTTCCTCCCAGGCTCCAATGACTGTCGGAGTGGCCAATCTTTCTTGATGTAGTGGGAATCTCTTGCACGACTATCCCATTCGCAGAGAAAACAGCAGTACTTTGTGTATCCGGTCTGCAGACCAAGCAAGAGAGCAACAACCTTCAAATCGCCACAAAGCTGCCACTGATGTTGATCATAGTTTATGCACCTCAAAAGTTGTTTCATGTTGTCATAGGTTTCCTTCATATGGACTGCATGACCAACTGGAATTGATGGCAAAACATTGCCATTATGCAGTAAAACAGCTTTAAGACTCGTCTTCAATGAATCAATGAACAGTCTCCACTCATCTGGATTGTGAACGATGTTGAGGGCTGCCATCACACCATCGATGTTGTTGCAGGCTACAAGATCACCTTCCATGAAGAAGAATGGGACAAGATCCTTTTGACGGTCACGGAACATGGAAACCCTAACATCACCTGCCAGGAGATTCCACTGCTGTAGTCTGGAGCCCAACAGCTCTGCCTTACTCTTGGGTAGTTCCAAATCCCTGACAAGGTCATTCAGTTCACCCTGTGTTATGAGGTGTGGTTCAGAGGAGGAAGATGGGAGAAAATGTGGGTCCTGTGACATTGATGGTTCAGGACCAGAAGTTTCATCCTCTTCCTCTTCCTCGTCTGACTCAAGTGAGAATGATTCTGGTGCATCAGGAACTGGCAGTCCTTCTCCATGGGGTACTGGGTGTATAGCTGATTGAATGTTTGGATAATGCACAGTCCACTTTTTCTTCTTTGACACACCTTTCCCAACTGGAGGCACCATGCAGAAGTAACAATTGCTGGTATGATCTGTTGGCTCTCTCCAAATCATTGGCACTGCAAAAGGCATAGATTTCCTTTTCCTGTTCAACCACTGGCAAAGATTTGTTGCACAAGTGTTGCAGTGTATGTGTGGGGCCCACCTCTTGTCCTGATCGCCAATTTTGCAGCCAAAATAAAGGTGATAGGCTTTCTTAACCATAGTGGTTATACTGCGCTTTTGTGATGCAAAAGTCACTTCACCACAAACATAGCAGAAGTTATCTGCACTGTTCACACAAGTACGATGCATCTCTACTCACTTTGGCTAAACAGAAATGTGTCCCTTTGCAAAATCAAACACTGACAAATAAGAGAGCACGACACTGTATGATTTCTAGAGCTGATATAGGGCAATTTGTTCAGCACAGTGATGTAAGCTTCGTTATGATTGCATCATCCATGACTTCTAGGAATAACATGATGCAATTCATATCATGTATGACGCAATACCAGCTTCAGATTGCATCATTCATTGTTTTGCCTAAAAAGCAAGTACTGTCCAAACCCAGTCATAGATTTATTCATAGATCCAGTCAAAGATGTATTTTAGTCATTTCTGGTTTAAATTGAGATCCCTTCCCTTTATAACTCACTTATCCTCCGCCATTCCCAAGTCAAGGGTCGTATATACTGACCCAATAGCATAACTTGAAAACTAGAGCCAATCAACCATTTTAAGCATCATTTTCATTCTCAGTGACCCAGAATTAGTAAAGTTGGACTACATTTATTTCAGAAGCATTTTGGCTGTAGAGCAGTGTTACTGATTCATTTATCAATATGTTCCAAACCCTCCTCTATTGTCACCTCAATCTGGGATGGTTCCTCAGATTTGTCACCTAAAAAGAATGGCTCACATGTGGCAATCACCCTCACATCCTCTGCAGTGAAGACTATTGCAAAGAAGAATTAATTTAGCTCTCCCACAATGACTTTGTCTTCCTTGAGTGCTCCTTTAGCACCTTGATCATCCAGTGGCCACACTGATTGTTTGTGAGACTTCCAGCTTCTGATGTATTTAAAAATTTTTTGCTGTTAGTTTTTGTGTCTGTTGCTAGTTGCTCTTCATATTCTTTTTTGGGCTGCCTGATTTATATGTTTACACTTGACTTGCCAGAGTTTATGCTCTTTTCTTGTCCTCAGCAGGATTTGACTTCCAATTTTTAAAGGATGCCTTTTTGCCTCTAACCACCTTTTAAACTCTGCTGTTTAGCCAGGGTGGCATTTTTTGGGTCCTTTTACTGACCTTTTTTATTTGGGGCATACTTTTTAGTTTGAGTCTGTACTATGGTGTTTTTAAATAGTTTCCATGCAGCTTGCAGGTATTTTTCTCATCTTACTTTTTCTTTTAATTTCCATTTAAATAGCCTCCTCATTTTTGTGTATTTCTCCTTTTTGAAGTTAAATGCTACTGTGGTTGGTTTCTTTGGTGTTTCCTCCCTACAAGGATGTTAAATTTAATTATCTTATAGTCACTATTACCAAGTGGTTTATATATATTCACCTCTTGGACAAGATCCTGTGCGCCATTTAGGACTAAATTAAGAATTGCCTTTCCCCTTGTGGTTTCCAGGACTAGCTGTTCCAAGAAGCAGTCATTAGCTGTGTCTAGAAATTTTATCTCTGCATCCTGTCCTGAGGTGACATGTACCCAGTCAATATGGGGAAAGTTGAAATCCCCCATTATTATTTATGTTGTTGTTGTTGTTTTGTTTTTGTAGCCTCACTAATCTCTGTGAGCATTCCACAGTCACTATCACCATCCTGGTCAGGTGGTCGGTAATATATTCCTACTGCTGTACTCTTATTATTCAAGTATGGAATTTCTATCCTTAACAGTTCTATGGTACAGTTTGATTCATTTCAGATTTGTACTATATTGGACTCTGGTTTCTTTCATATATTATGCCACTCCCCCCATCCCCAGCATTGTCTGTCATTCCTCTATATTTTGTACCCTGGTATTATCATGTCCTGTTGATTATCATCATTCCACCAGGTTTCTGTGATTCATATTATATTAATAACCTCATTTATTACCAGGCTTTCAATGTCACCCATCTTAATATTTAGACTAATGGCATTTGTCACTTCTAAAATTTGTCAATATTTAGTTGACTGCCTTCATGTGATGCAGTTTCTCTTCAGTTCCTACCTCCACTCTATGAACTCCTGTCCTCTCTTCTTTACTAGGATATTGAGCAGGGGTAGGCAAACTATGGCACAAATACCAAAGGTGACACGCAAGCTCATTTTCAGTGGCACTCACACTCCTGGCCACCGCTCCGGGGGGCTCTGCATTTTATTTTAATTTTAAATGAAGCTTCTTAAACATTTGAAAAACCTTATTTACTTTACATACAATAGTTTAGTTATATATCATAGACTTATAGAAAGAGACCTTCTAAAAACGTTCAAATGTATTACTGGCACGCGAAACCTTAAATTAGAGTGAATAAATGAAGACTCAGCGCACCACTTCTGAAAGGTTGCCGACCCCTGATATAGAGTATCCGCTTTAATAAATCCTCCCTTAAGGCATGTGTCTGTCTGAACCATGTGCTCCTCTGCATCTGTCAGCTTTCTCACAGCCCTTCATTTAAAAACTCCTCTATGACCTTTTTAATTTTACGTCTGGTTCTGTTTTGATTTTAGGTGGAGCCCATCCTTCCTGTAGAGGCTCCTCCTTTCCCAAAAGGTTCCCCAGTTCCTAGTAAACCTAAATCCCTGCTCCCAATACCATCATCTCATCCATGCATTGAGACCCTGTCTAACTGACTCTATGTGCGGAACTGGAAGCATTTCAGAGAATACTACCATGTAGGTCCTGGACTTCAATCTCTTACCTAGCAGCCTAAATTTGGCCTCCAGGACCTCTCTCCTACCTTTCTCTATGTCTTTGTTACCTACATGGGCTCCTTCCCAGCAAAGCACATAAGCCTGTCTAGATGTCTTGAGAAGTCCACAACCTTCGCACCCAGCAGGCAATTCACCACGTGATTCTCAACTATCTATATTTCTAATAATCAAATCCCCCATTACTATTATCTGTCTCTTCCTAATAACTGGGTCCCCTCCCCCAGAGGGGTATCCTCGGTCTGAAAGGACACCATGACATCATCTGCAAGGAGTGTCCCAACTATGGGATCATTTCCCTCTGCTTCAGCTTGATGTTCTCCTTCCCCAAGGCTTTCATCCTCCTCAATAGTATGGAAGCTGTCAGACTGTGGGTAGGACTGCTCTGCTGTGTCCCTGAAAGTCTCTTTGATGTACTTCTCTGCCTCCCTTAGCTCCTCCAGATTAGCTATTCTGGTCTCAAGAGCTAGTACTGGCCTTGAGGACCATGAGTTGTTCACACCAAATGCACACATATGCCATGTCCCCACAAGGCAGGTAATCATGCAAGCTGCATTCAGTGCAATAAACTGGATAGCCCCCACTCTGCTGCTGGACTTCTGCCTGCATTCTCTTTTTACTCCTGTGGGGACTTTTTGTTTGTTTGGTCTTTGTTTTTGTTTTTTGGAGGTTTTTTTGGGCAGGTGTGGAGGGGGTATTGGCCTGAGTTTAGAGTATGTTTGTTAGGTGTATCTGCCTCTCGTGTTCCCTGTTTAAACATCCTCACAAAACTCCCCTCTTCACTAGTTCCTCCGATCGTTTAGGTGCTGGCTTTTTAAGCCCCTATTCTCCGTGAGTTTGCCCCGCCCCTTGTCAAGGGTAGTAGGCTAAAGCCTGGTTTGTAAACTCTAAGCTTAGCCTAGCAGGCCGTTTGGCTCAGCACACAGCCTCCAGAGCAGACCACACTATCAACTTCAAACATGAAAGCACACATCAAACAACAAACTCATCCCAAGGGTCACAGAGTCACTTCTCCTTCACCTGGAGAACTCCCTCGCAAAAATCCTTTTTGCTAGCACCTTGCTGCTGTATTGCCAGTTCTCCGATTGGTAGAGGGAAGGGACGTTAATGTGAACATGTGTAATTTTTGGAATAAGGTAAATCAAGGGCATTTTAAAAATGTTGCAAAAGTCTTGGGGAAAAAAGTCTTCAGGAAAAAGGGTGCAAGCAGTGAATTTGAACCAAAGAGCACCATGCGCTCAGTGATGAGTCTCAATTAAATCAGCATGAATAGCTGGAAGGCAGCAAAAAAATAGCAGGAATTGAATGGCCACCTGCTTACACAACTTAAGAAAGTTTAGGCATTGTTTAATATTCTATGTCACAAGTTCTTCCTGAGCTGCTGACTATCATGCAAGGTATAGGTGCTCCTTATTATTAAGCTTGTTTATTACAGTCGTGCCTTAGGACCCACCAAGAGTGGAGCCCTATTGTGCTAGGCACTGTACAAACACAGTAGCAGAAGGTCCCTGCCTCAAAGAGGTTACAGTCTAAATAGACAAGACAGATACAGGGTAGAAGGGATAGAACACACCAGCAGAGGGAACAATGTGATGGCAGCATATGGCATGTCAGTGCTATGATTTTATTTATGAGGTATGTGTCATTAGGAGGGGATAACCTAAGGGAAAAGAAATGAGAAGGGAGAAGGGACACTGAAGGAAAGGGAGGTGAGGGGACAGGGCAGGGGGAGAAGAGGGTAAGAGGTGAAGAGACTGTAAGAGCAGTGGCGGGAGAGGACTGGAGCAGACAGCCAAACAGCATAGGGCAGAGAAAGTCCAGACAAGACTGTAGAGCTCTATGAATGTCTGAGGGTCCATGCTTTAGCTGCTTCTTTAGCTGCTCTTACTCAGTGTAGTCTCTGGCTGGTTCCTCTCTGCAGTTTTCCCCCAAGGCCATGTGGTTGGGGGGCATCACCTTGTGTCCTAGTTTACCTTGAGAGTGTGTGTGTGTGGGGGGGGGTTTCCCCTTCACAGTTCTGGATCATGGGAGGGTTCTGGGGGACAGGTGGCTCTGGGTGGACACATTGTACTCCCTCCTCCTTGTGCAGCAGTCCCTGCTTTGGCTGCTTCTGCAGCTGCTCCTACGGGCTGGAGTCTGGAAGAGCCTTGGTTGACCACCTCCCCAATGCCATTCCTCCACCAGCATTTTGTATACACTATGGATCTCCTTTGGATAATGTTTTTGAGACACCTAACATTTCAACACCAGCAGTCTGGGCCTTATAATTGCAGTAGACCCAGTTTATAGATTCATAGATTCTAGGACTGGAAGGGACCTCGAGAGGTCATCGAGTCCAGTCCCCTGACCTCAAGGCAGGACCAAATACTGTCTAGACCATCCCTGATAGACATTTATCTAACCTACTCTTAAATATCTCCAGAGATGGAGATTCCACAACCTCCCTAGGCAGTTCTGTAATTAGTTTGGTAAGGATGGTATTCTTTAAGCTGTTTTCCTCTTATTGTTGATGATGATGATTAAGGCTCAGATTTTATCGGGGTATTTTTAGTAAACATCATGGGCAGGTTTCAGGCAAGAAACAAAAATCCATGGAAGCCCATGACCTGTCTGATTTTACTAAAAATATCCCTGACAAAATGGGGAGGGAAGACAGCACCCATAGCAGCTGGGGGCTCTGGGGTCCCCTCGTGCTCTGCCAAGAGGCTAGCAGCTGTGGGGTCCCCTCACTGCCAGCTGGGGTTGAGCAGCTACGGGGTCCCCACCACCACCCACCACTGCTGGGCAGCAGCGAGGGGCCCTGCCGCCCATGGAGAGTGGGAGATCCGGGGGCCCCTTGCCGCCTGCAGTGGCTAGAGCTGTGGGGGGTGGGTCCCCTGCCATCCTCAGCGGAGGGGAGCTGTGGGGTGCCCCTGCTTCCCTTAGCGGCTGGGCACTGTGGGGTCCCGCTGCTGCCCAGGGGCCAGCAGTGGCTGAGAGCTGCAGGGCTGCCTGCTGACAGCTCCAGCCCCAGGGCAGGAAATGTCCTGGAGGTCTCTGGAAGTCACGGATCTCTGGAAGTCACGGATTCCGTGACAACCCATGACATAATTGTAGCCTTAATGATGATCCTGTACTGTGGAGGGGCGTGTAATACAATTACCTGGTGTACCTGTGAAGCAATAATCACATTATAGTAATTTGCACACAGTAATTGCTTTGTTTCTGTAACCATAGTCTGTGGCACATGCCTGTGAAACTGCAAAGGTGATGCATTGTTTTTTGATTGAAAATATTTACATGAGGTAACAACTACAACTCAGGCATGTACACTTTTCCTTAGGTTGTCATCAAACACGTAAATTTGTAGCTTTTAAATAAGCGTATGAGTAAGATTCCACTGCACAAGAGCAAACCGATGAAGCCAATGGGGTTACGTGCATAAAACAGAGGACAATTGGAATAGGAGAAAAGGTTGCCAACTAGAAAGAGGGATGTAGGGGAGTGAATAGGAGTAAGGGGAGGGCTGGCTGTAGTGGGAAGAGTAGTCAGGTGGCAAGGGGAAGGTTGAGTGAAGGACAGAATGGATGGAAAACATCAGGTGAAGCTACACACTGTAGGTAGAGCTGAGCGAGGGATGGGGTGGTCAGGTGGAGGGAAAATCAATCAGGTATAGCACGGCTCAGGGAGGGAACTGAAGAGGAGCCAAAGGACGTAGGTGCTGGAATTAGGGGTGCTGCAACACCCTCTGACTTGAAGTGATTTCCTTTATATACAGTTTGGTTCAATGGCTTTCAGCACACCCGCTATAAAAATTGTACCAGTACCCCTGCCAAATGGGTAGGTTCAGGAAGCTGGAAAGCCAAAATGGGGAGAGGAGCTGAGGGTGGGAAACAGAAAGATCTGTGAGAAAGGCGGGCATGATGTTAGAGGGGTCTGACCAGGCTTGGGAAGGAGCAAAGAATCTTGCGGCTTGAAGCTGGACCTACTTTCTGTAAATGGATTGTAAAAGTGGCTGGATGATTTTATGATCAACACCAGTTATGTTCCCAGCATAATGTTAGCATAATAATACACGTGACCATAAATAGTGCTTCTCAGCATCAGCTGATCTCTGGAGCCCTCGGAAAGGAGTAATCCCCTCCCCTCCCTACCAGGCACAAGTGGCTAGGTGCAGTAGGGGTTGTTTTCTTCTCTTGCCTTCCTCAGACACATCCTGTTTGGGCCCGGGCTGCAGGCTGGATACAGGACTGGTGGAGCCACTGATGGGCATGGAGTGCTCTTCTCTTGGTGTTGCTGAACTGGCACAACAGGACCAGCGTCAAACCAGTTTTAGTAACTAGTAATAACATCCAGGGGTGTGGGAGGCACCCGCTCATTCACCCTGTGGTTGGGCTTTGGAGGGGGCGGGCCAGGGGAGGAGGTTTGGGGATGACAGCTGGCTGCTCATGAGGCTGAAGCGGGTTCCTTGTTCCTAGGGAATTGGGCACTGGCGGAATTCGGAGCCAGCTCTTGGCTCAGCCTGGGTGTGTAGGGCACAGCCCCACCGCGGTCACAGTCCCGAAATTACAAGGCGGCGAAGTGGGTGGGAGCCCGCACAGGGCGGGAGAGGGTTCCCCTGCCGGGAGGGTGCCGCGTCTCTCCACGAAGCCTCAATTAACCCCGTTGCAGTGTGTGAGCAACACACAAGGGAGAGGGCGCGGCGGGAGAGCTGTGCCGCTCGGTGGCCAGCAGCCAGCCCCCGGGGGGCACCCGCCAGGCCCGGGGCGCGATGCTGGCTGCGCCGCCTGCAAGGGGCAGGGCTCAGGTGAGCCGATCCGCGCCCGATCGGTGGTTCCCCTCCCTGCTCTGTCTTGCGCAAGGGAGGGCCCCGTGCGAGCCACCCCGAGGCTCCCGGCAGTGGCAGCTCCGCAGGGGAGGGGCCAGCCGGCACCCCTGGCTTTATAGCGCCGCCCGCCGCCTCCCCACTGGGCACCTCTGCGCCGCGTGCGGGCGGTGCGCTCCCCTCGCCCCGTTCCCAGCCGCTGGCCCGCCCGCGCTCCGAGCCGGGCGGGGTGTTTCCCACGTCCCAGCCCCTGCCGGCAAAGCCACCCGGGAGCCTGAGCTGTGCGGCGGGAGCCTGCCTGCCCCGGCCACGCTGTCACCCCCGCGGCTGCGGGGAACGGTAAGGGGCGGTGGGAGATGTGGGGTGGCCCTGTTCTCACGGGGCAGGTGCGTGTGTGTGTGTGTGTGTGTGTGTGTGTGTGTGTGTGTGAGAGAGAGAGAGCGCTCCAGGGGACAGGTGTGTGTGTGTGTGTGAGAGAGAGAGCGTGAGCGCTCCAGGGGACAGGGGTGTGTGTGTGTGTGTGAGAGAGAGAGAGAGAGAGAGCGCTCCAGGGGACAGGGGTGTGTGTGTGAGAGAGAGAGAGAGCGCTCCAGGGGACAGGTGTGTGTGTGTGTGAGAGATAGAGAGAGCGCTCCAGGGGACAGGTGTGTGTGTGAGAGGGAGAGAGCGCTCCAGGGGACAGGTGTGTGTGTGTGTGTGAGAGAGAGAGAGCGTGAGCGCTCCAGGGGACAGGTGTGTGTGTGAGAGAGAGAGAGAGCGCTCCAGGGGACAGGTGTGTGTGTGTGTGAGAGAGAGAGAGAGCGCTCCAGGGGACAGGTGTGTGTGTGTGTGTGTGTGAGAGAGAGAGAGAGAGAGAGAGCGCTCCAGGGGCCAGGTGTGTGTGTGTGTGTGTGTGTGTGTGAGAGAGAGAGAGCGTGAGCGCTCCAGGGGACAGGTGTGTGTGTGTGAGAGAGAGAGAGAGAGCGCTCCAGGGGACAGGTGTGTGTGTGTGTGTGTGTGTGTGTGAGAGAGAGAGCGCTCCAGGGGACAGGTGTGTGTGTGAGAGAGAGCGCTCCAGGGGACAGGGGTGTGTGTGTGTGTGAGAGAGAGAGCGTGCTGCAGGGGATAGGTGTGTGTGTGTTGCAGGCAGTGTATGTTGGCTCCCACATTGTAGTTGGAGGGAAGAGATTTTTTGGAATATTAGATAGTGTGTGTCTAAGGTGCAGTGTGCGTAGGCATGGGAGAACAGCCGTTAGGGCAGAGCAAGGGGTGGGCCAAGGAGTGGGAAACCATCTCAGAAAGGTTCCGGTAGGTAGGTTATTAAAGAAAAGCTCCATTTATGATCTTGGCTAGTGATGCTGTGGGCAGGGCCGGCTTTAGGCCAATTCAACCAATTCCCCTGAATCGGGCCCCGCCCCTAAGAGGGCCCCGTGCCCAAACCCCAGTACGGCGTACCAGCAAAAGCCAGTGCACTGTACCAGGGTGGCCCAGCTTCCCCAGGGGGAAATTTAAAAGGCCTGGGGCTCCCAGCAGGGGCTGGAGCCCCAGGCCCTTTAAATTGCCACCAAAGCACCACTGCTGGAGCCCTGGGGTAGGGCTGTGGGGCTGTGGGGGCTATTTAAAAAGTCTGGGGCTCCCGTCGCTTCTACCGCCCTGGCCCTTTAAATAGCCACCGGAGCCCCATCGCTTCCCCAGGATTCCCATGGCTATTTAAAGGGCTGGGGCGGTAGAAGAAGGGGAGCCCTGGGCCCTTTAATTACCCCCAGAGCCCTGGGGTAGCGGGGGGCTCCGGGGGCTATTTAAAGGGCTGGGACTCCAGCTGCCTCTGCTGCCCCGGTCCCTTAAATAGCTGCCGAAGCCACACTACTTCCCCAGGGCTCCCTCAGCTATTTAAAGGGCTGGAGCGGTAGAAGCAGGGGAGCCCCAGGCTCTTTAAATAGCCCCCAGAGCCCTGGGGTATCCAGGGGGTGGACTCCAGCTGCCTCTGCTGCCTGGTCATTTAAATAGCCCCCAGAGACCCGCCACTTCCCCAGGGCTCCCGCGGCTATTTACAGGGCTGGGGCAGTGGAAGCAGGGGAGCCCCGGGCCCTTTAAATAGCCCCTGAGCCCCAGGCTGCTGCTGCTGCTACCCTGGTGGGGGAGGGCGGAGGAGGGGGCACTCACCATACAGGATGGGCTGTACCCCCTGTACCTGCACCAGCTGCCTGCAGCCAACCCCTGCTGCACCCCCTGCCCACACCAGCCCCGCACCCCCTGCTCTGCCTGCACCAGTTCCGGTCTGCAGCCAGCCCTGCACCCGCTGCCCGCAGCCAGCCCTGCACCCCCTGCCTGGTCCGCACCAGCCCCTGTCGCCAGCCAGCCCTGCACCCCCTGCCCTGTCTCCAGCCAGCCCCTGCCGCACCGCCTGCCCTGCCCGCACCAGCCCTGCACCCCCTGCCCTGTCTCCAGCCAACTCCTGCCGCACCCCCCTGCCTGAAGCCAGCCAGCCCACCCCACACCCCCTGTCTCCAGCCTGCCCCACTCCCCTTGCCCAGCCTGCAGCCAGACCCTACCTCCAGCCCCCTGCCACCCCAACCTCCAGCCAGCCCCATGTCCACTGGTGCCCTGCAGTTCCCAGGGCAGTAACCCTGCACACCTGCTTCAATGAGGTGGGCAGGGAGCAGCTGGGACCCACACATGTGCACCCTAGCACACCCTCAGGGAGTGGCGGAGCTCATTTCTAGTTCAGGCCCATCTTTTTAAAAAAGAACTTTAGGTAGGGTTAACATACATCTGTATTTTCCCGGACATGTCAGGCTTTTTGGTTCTTAAATTGCCATCCGGGAGGAAAATACGGATGTATGGTAACCCTATTGGTACAAAAAATACATACTGTGGCAGAACTTTTTATAGGGAACTGGTTGCTAAGAAATGAAAGGCTTTTTTTTTTTTTTTACACTTTTTTTTTCCAGTCATCCCTGCCGGGGCCCCGCCGAAAATGTTCGAATTGGGCCCCGCACTTCCTAAAGCCGGCCCTGGCTGTGGGTGTCATTACAAACATAACTGCATCGTTATCAGAGCTGCTTATTGTCTTCCGTGACCACAGCTGGTGATAAGTTGGCAGAATCAAAAGCATGTGTGTTTGGGGAGAAAGAGATGCTCAATGCTAGGGTTTTGTTTTTTTTTTTAGCTTCCTCATTTTCTGTAGAATGACACTTGTGCACTGTTTGTTTTACATGACTTATACACTTGAACCTTTCCTAATAAGGTTCTAGCCAGTAATGCTGTATTTAGGTATGAGTGAACCTGGAGAAGGTCTAGAGATTCAGCCACAAGTATATGGCCTGTGGATTTTTTCCCCCTGGGAAACTATTTTCTTTTTACCTGCTGTCCTACCCTAAATGGAATACAGGCCTATACAAGGTTCTGCAAACAAAAGCTAAGACATTCTAAAATTCTGTATCCTAATGTTATTGGTAGTCTCATCCCTGCATCTTGTGACTAAACTTTCATCTTGAGATCACATGTTCTTATTTTTTAAATGATAAAAATATGTATATTTCTCCCATTATGCAGTTTGGAAAAAGATGTTTACAGTACTTTCCCGCCAGCCCTGTCAGCAAACAGGTCAGTACCTAAAATAGATTGGCAATAGCTGAGAAATGAATCTCAGCCTATAATATATGTTTACATTTATATAGATGTATATTTAACCTTCATATTTCAGTACCATGAAGAGGTTTAGTCACTGAGCCAACTTTTCTTTGCAGAAAGTGATTCTTTTTATCTACAGTAAGCAATAGGAAATGAGAAAATGTTCTTTCTTTCAAATGTGTTCCTGTGTGGTCCATTATATTTAATTTAGTAGGGACTGAAAGTTGCCAGTATTTACTTTATCACTTGCACCAGAATGTTATTGTTTTTAGTAATGAAGAGCAATGGCACTTTAATATTTCATCAACATCTTTTTAAATTATGTTGTTGGCTCTTTGCCTAAAATCCACCAAGTTAGCTACAGTGAGCCAAGTTCTGCTCTCACTTACATTCCTGCTGTGTTGTGGAAGTCAACAGGACAAATTAATCCCTATTGCAACTTCAGTAATTGGGATGAAGTGTGTGTGTGTATGTGTGTGTGAGAGAGATATCAGGGGGGTTCCTGGGTGTAACAGTGAGCAGAATATGGCCTTGTGCATCTGTTCCACTGACATGAAGTCTTCTAGAATCTTGCACAGTCCAGCTACCATGTAATTAAAATGTTTAGCTAACTGCACTGGGGCATGAAATGTAAGGTGTACTTCTAACAAATGGGCCTAGATTTATAAATTATGCTCTAATGAAATTGTCTTATCTGGGAGTAACACTAGATTAAGAGTAATGACGCAAATGATGTTCATTTGCATAATACTCTTCCCATTGAAGAGATTTCTGAAAAGTGAAGCCCTTTCAGATAGGGTCAAATCTTGGTACCAGTAAAGTCAATGACATTTTTACTATAGACTTCAAAAGGACCAGGATTTGGCCCATAGAAATTTGTGATTCCCTGAAATATATAGGCATTAGAGTGCATTGCTCCCTCCTGACAAGTCTATAGCAGAACAATAATATTTCAACAGTCATAGTAGATGCTCTGAAGTAATAAGAATAATAATTAAATATTGATTTGCACTTTTTAATGAGTTAACACCTTCAAAATCTGTACAAATATTGACTAATTTGTCTTGAGCATTTACTCTTTGATAATGCCTTAGTCTCTTCCACTTCTACAAGTCAAGCCTTTGATCCATGAAGAAAATATATTTATTGAAGAGTAAATAGAAATCTAGCTCTCACCCAACTTTCAATTGTATGCTATTTTGTGATCATGGAACGCTTACAAATCTGCAAAAAACAAGGAGAAGGATTTGTTACAAAGGCAAACATCTTATCCCAGCAGCTCTCCGTCCCAGATGGATTGTTAGAACTGGCTTTTTAAATGGCTCTTAAGCATAGGTTCTAAAGGAACTGATCTCTAGGTAATAACTGATATTTTAGATATAAAAATAGGGTTTTGTCCTGTCACTTCCATGTTTTCCATACCAGTACTCTTTTTCTTGAATTTCAGAATCCCTCAGGACAATAAAGCAATATACAGTACCATCTGGAAATCCACTATTATAGTAATTGGTGGTAGCTTAATGATTTTCATGCAGAAATCTCATTATGATTAGTACTAGTAAAAATTAACTGGGGTGTTGAAGTGAGAGGCTAACTCTTAAAATATAGAGGTCGTAAGAGTGTCATTATAAAGAAACTTCAGAACTTAGATGAGTGCCCAAAATATTGAGTATGTTAGTTTCCATTCACTGACATGCTTCCGAGTGAGTGCTTGGTGTGGGGGATCGGGTCTAAGGAGACTTCTCTATCATTTGCATGTATCGTGCGGGGCTTGTAAGCATGCTGTCCCTGCAATCGGGGGGACTTACAGGGACTGCTCTCTGTATGCACCCCCAGAGCGCAGATTGTCCCAAAGGGGGCATGAGAAGACCTGGTCACGGTCCACACTGTGTTGTGAGAGTGGACCCTGCGTAACAGCAGGAGTAGACTCTATTTCCTGAAGGCCTGACATGGCAGGTGTGCTCTCCTTGGGATGGTGCTGCTCCCAGCGCCTGGCTGTGCCTACATGGCGTGACAGAATCCTAAAGAAGTTTCTCTTGATAAGTCACTGGCAGACAGAACACGGGCACAGGAAAACATACAAATATTGGAAATTCAAAAGCGGAATCTGCCCTTTTCACATTCCATTTCAATTTGCCATAGCTGCAATATTCCCCTAAATTCTTGTCTTCCTTAGACCCTTTTGACCTCTAAGTATCCTTCAAACCGCTGTCCTTTCCCCCCGTCTATCATGTCGCACCAGAAGATTTTTAGAGCTCCTGCACATCCAGAATTGCCCGTCTGGCCATGCTAACAACACTGCTGTAGCCAAGCCTGTTTCCCTGTGCAGCCCTTGCAGCCAAAATCCTGTTTGTTTTACTTGGGTGAGCAGTCCCACTTAAGTCCACAAGCAGGACCTGGCTGTACAATACTTCTGACATTTGCAATATAATAGTAAATAATTGCTAAGATCTTTCCTTTGCGCAGAGCCCCTTCAAACTTGCATGATCTAACATGCACAACGGGCTGCACCTACTGCTTATGTAAAGGTGTTCTCAAGGGGAAAAAAAATCAAGGGGAAAAACTAGCACACAAGTTTGAACACCGAAGACAGAGAATTAAAACTCTGGGAGACAAGTGTTTGTTTATTTTGTAATGAGCGCAACAGGAGTATATGCTCTCAGAAAAGAGGGATATTGGTTGGGGTCAGTGTGAGAAGCTTGGGCAGCGTGGGAAGCTTGCACTGTTGCTGTGTCTGAGGGTACGTCTACACTACGGGACTATTCCGAATTTGCATAAACCGGTTTTGTAAAACAGATTTTATAAAATCGAGTGTGCGTGGCCACACTAAACACATTAAATCGGTGGTGTGCGTCCACGGTCCGAGGCTAGCATCGATTTCTGGAGCATTGCACTGTGGGTAGCTACTCCGTAGCTATCCCATAGTTCCCGCAGCCTCCCCCACCTCCCCTCCCCCGCCCCTTTGAATTTCCGGGTTGAGAAATTCATTGTCGCGGGTGGTTCTGGGTAAATGTCGTCAGTCACTCCTTCCGCTGGGAAAGCAACGGCAGACAAGCATTTCATGCCTTTTTTCCCTGGATTGCCCTGGCAGATGCCATAGCATGGCAATCATGGAGCCTGTGTAGCCTTTTGTGACTGTCACCGTATGTGGACTAGATGCCGCTCACAGAGGCGATTCAGCAGCGCTACACAGCAGCATGCTTTTGCTTTTGCATGATAGCAGGGATGGTTATCAGCCATATTGCACCATCTACCATACCATAAATTGGTAATAAGATGATTGTGGCTACCAGTCCTTTTGCACTGTTCCATTTGCTGCTGTCATAAGTGCCCCTGGCTGCTCTTAGCCAGGGCGCAAAACAAATTGGGAATGACTCCTGAGTCAATCCCTCCTTTTGGTATCTAAAAATAGAATCAGTCCTGCCTAGAATATGGGCAAGTCCCCTAGAATATGGGCAAGTCCCCATGTCCTGCCTAGAATATGGGCAAGTGTACTAGAGAACCACTGTATCAGAGAACCAGAGAGCACAGCTGCTCTGTGTCAGATCCTGCAGAAATTATGATCTGTATTCTATTCACAGGGGGTGCTCCTGCAACAACCCCACCTGTTGATTCCGTTCTTCCCTCAGCCTTCCTGGGCTACCATAGCATTGTCCCCCCACTTGTGTGATGAAGTAATAAAGAATGCAGGAATAAGACACAGTGATTTGTTAGTGAGATATGAGTGGAAGGCAGCCTCCAGCTGCTATGATAGTCCAGACAGGACAGTAAGGAGTGTGTAGGAGAGGAGCCCAGCATCCCTCTGCTAGTTCAGGGGCACTTGAATCTTTTCTTTACACATGAAGGGTGGGGGCTGATGGAGCTCAGCCCCCTGTTTCTATGACGATGATGGTTATCAGCCATACTGCACCATCTACCATGAAAAATTAGGACCAGGCACCCTTGATCGACCTAACAGATGCTGGTCATCATGGTTACCAGTCCTTTTGCACTGCCCCTTTTGCCAATAGGCTGATGATGAGGACGGGTACCAGTCTTATTGCACCATCAGCCACCCATGGCGGGGGGGGAGCAAGGATGTTGGTGTTGAGTGCTGCACCATCGGGTCTGTCTGCAGCATTCAGTAAAGATAGGGTGACATGTTAGAGTCAAGAGAGGATTGTTTTCCCTTTCACTTCTGGGGTGGGTAGGGGGGTGTGTAAATTGCCGAGCTATGCCCTGACCCACCGCGGACACTGTGTTTGACCCTAGAAGCATTTGGAGCTCAGCCAAGAATGCAAATACTTTTCGGAGACTGCAGGAACTGTGGGATAGCTTGAGTCCTCCAGTCCATGAGCGTCCATTTGATTCTTGGGCTTTCCGTTACGTTTGTCACGCAGCAGTGCGCTGAGCCCCTGCTATGGCGTCTGTCTGGAGATTTTTTAAAAATGATTTTGAATTTCGTCTTCTGTAACGGAGCGCTGATAGAACAGATTTGCCTGCCCTTACAGCGATCACATCCGCATGGTCCATGCGGGAGCTCTTTCTTTATTTTGATTTTTAACTGCATCGCCACCCGTGCTGATCGGAGCTCCACGCTGGGCAAACAGGAAATATTCAAAAGTTCGCGGGGCTTTTCCTGTCTACCTGGCCACTGCATCCGAGCTCAGATTGCTGTCCAGAGCGGTCAGTGGTGCACTGTGGGATAGCTCCCGGAGGCCAATACCGTCGATCAGCGTCCACACTAACCATAATCCGATATGTTAATACCAATGCTAGCGTTACTCCTCTCGTTAATGAGGAGTACAGAAACCGGTTTAAAGAGCCATTAAAATCGATATATGGTGCCTCCTAGTGTGGACGGTTGTGGCGTTAAATCGGTTTTACGCTCGTAAAACCGATTTAAACGCCTAGTGTAGACCAGGCCTGAGTTGTACCTGTTCTGTGGTTAGAGAACTTTAGTGTCCAGGGTTTCACAGGTTTGAATTGTACCCCTACATGGTGATACTTTTTTTCCACCTCACTCCATGGAGTTTCCTTTGCTTTCTTTCATTAGTAGTTGGGGGTGGGAATTCCTTTCACCCACCTGGCAGAAGAAAGTGAGGATCTGGCCATCAAGCTCCATGGATGTCCTGGGATCAATTGGGCACATGACCATCTACGCAAAGGCCTTCTGTCTCTACACCAGCTCAGAGTCTCCTGTGGCTGCCTGCCTCTGGGAGCCACCTCTTTAAGGGAGTTCCCCACCACAGAGTGGGCTCCTAGGAGAAGTTAATCTCCTAGCTTTCCTCCCTGATCTCTTTTGTGCAGGGAGAACGATGCAGCTGCCTTCCACTCCCAGCCCTGTTTGCAGCCTGCCCACTCCCTTCCAGCCTGCCCTCTCCACTCTCTTTCATCCCATATGGATCCCTGGTTCTGCAAGAGCCTTCTACGGGAGAAGGATGAGGTTGCTGCCTTATGGCATTGAAATGGGTGAGGACGATGAGGTGAGGTCTGCCCAGTGAGGGCTGCCTCTGCACGCAGAGTTAAAGGGTTAGTAGAAATTAAAATGAGAAACCAGAACAAATCCTCCTCCTTGAACTCCTTAGTGAACATTTCCAATGAGCCTGGAAAGAGCATTGCCTTCAATGCACAAAACAGCTACACTTAACTTTAGGGTTAGTTTGCACAAACATGCTTAGGTTTGGTTTGTAAGCGCTTTAGGACAGAGACCTTGTCTTTTTACCAGTGTGTAAAGCATCCAGCATGACTTTGGGCACTACACAATGATAATACTTTCTGTATTCACATGCACATAAACATACTCTGTGTTTCACTGACACATCAGCACCTAGTTAGAAAATGTCTGTTATACAATGCTTAACTCGTCTCTGGATTGTTTTAGACAGTGCAACATGTGATACTCACCTACTGCAGTGAGACTTTCTGTTACAGGGATGGATTAATGGTGGCAAAATACATCTTCCAGCCAGGTCCTGAGTGGAGTAGAGACTCTCCTAGTGGCAAATCCTGCAGCTCGTACTCTAGGCAAAACTCCCATTGTGATTTTACTGGGAGTTTTGCCTGAGTATGGGCTGAAGGGTGTGGCCCTTTGACTCAGTGATGATCCCTGCACTCTTTTACATGCATTTTCTCTTTTGACTTTAGGTTTCAAGGTGCTCTACAAAACTTCAACTATTATCACTTTGGTATTTCTGCTTCTAAGCATAGTTGTTGTTATTGCTGTTACACTTGTTCAGATCAACCACAAAGAGGTCCTTTCTCCAGGACTAAAGGTAAGTTTTAAAGGGTATAAGGAAACAGAACAATAGGCTAAAATGGTCTATCAAATAATACTGTGCGTTTCTACAGTGCATTTTACCTGATAACCTCAAAGTACTTTACAGGCAAGTGTTAGTTAAAGTCTCACAATGCCCCTGTAAGCTAAGCATTATGGTCTCTGTTTTATAGATGGGGGAACTGAAGCTGAGAGAATGTGAATTGCCCAAGGTCATACAACAAGCCAGAGGCAAAGGTGGCATAAAAATTCTTTATGCCTAATCTTGTGCCCTAGACAATGCTTCTGCTAAGTCTAAATTGCAAGTAAGAAGAAAAAGTTCTTTGTCCGTGCAGATTGACGTTTTATAGTAATAATTATAAAATGGCTTTGATTCAAGAAATGATCTGCATTTGAATCACATTCCTAGGGGCTAAATTCTGCCCTCAGATATGATCCTTGTGAGGTGCACATGTGTATCTAAAGGCAGAATTTTGGCCCTAAGTGTGTAATTACATACCCATCACACTGGTTAGAACTTGTTAGCTCTATTATCCATCCTTCTGTTAATACCTACATGAAAGAGTAGGGAAAATCTGAAAAGGTGAATTGAAATGCTTGGGGAAATAAGTTGAAAGTCTGTTTTCTGGTTCCAGATCATTAAAAGAATGTATGTGCTGACTTCAAAATGCTAGATTCATACATCTTTAAAACAAAATGGAAAATCCCCTCCCTGAGAAGTTCTCAATTCAGGTCCCCTGAGTTCCGTTTCCTCTACTAAAGCTACTAATGGGTTTAAGGAAAACAGCCCCTGTGGTGCTTTAGAGTCCTCGCCAGCTGCTCCCTTTGATAGTGGGTACAGGGTGGTAGTTCAGACAGATGTTGCAATCCACAGATTCCCTGTCCAGCTCTACTCTCTTTGCACCACTTCCAAATTCAGCTATGACCCTCATAAGTTGTTTTTGAAATGATGGATTTGCTTCCTGAGTTTTAACAGTCTCAGAGAACCAGCTGTGTGTGTTTCTGTGACAACTGCTATGGGCTTGGATTTCCCTGAGGGCCCTAAAGGGTAGGGGTTCAGGGGTTCCTAGCCATTAGTCTTCACATCAGTACTAGGGTTGCCAGGCATCCGGTTTTCGACTGAAACGTCCAGTCAAAAAGGGATGCTGGCAGCTCCAGTCAGCATCATTAAAAGTCCGGTCGGTGGCGCAGCAGGGCTAAGTCAGGCTCCCTGCCTGCCAGGCTCTGCACAGCTCCTGGAAGCACCCGGCATGTCCCTGCAGCCCCTAGGTGCAGGGGTGGCCAGGGAGGCTCCATGCACTGCCCCCGCCCCAACTGCCAGCTCCACAGCTCCCATTGGCCACATGTTCAGTTTTCTGCAATCCGAAAGTTGGCAACCCTAGATGTTGTGGGCTTTGTTTGGTTTGGAGGAGGCTGTGTCTCTTGGGAAAGAGCCTTGCAGAATTGGGCTCTTTGGTACAGAAAGGGGACCGTGAACAGTCACAGAAGCCTGCAGTACTTATGTTGATGTGCCAGTGGTTGGAAACCACAGCGTCCTAAAGTTTGGACTTAGTTATAATTAAGTATGGAAACAGTTGGAGGAAAAATGTTTTCTCCTAAGAATCAGAGAGGTAGCTGTGTTAGTCTGGTTCTGTAAAAGCAGCAAAGAATCCTGTGGCACCTTATAGACTAACAGACATTTTGCAGCATGAGCTTTCGTGGGTGAATGCCCACTTCGTCGGATGCAAGACTTGGATGCAAGTGGGCATTCACCCACGAAAGCTCATGCTGCAAAATGTCTGTTAGTCTATAAGGTGCCACAGGATTCTTTGCTGCTTCTCCTAAGAAGTGTCTCTTTTCTTTCAAACTACTCTCCATTAAACTAAACCAAGCACCATAATGTGACCCTCTTAAGCCTGTGTGATTGCATAGTAGTACCTCCCCAGTGCATTGACAGCACTCGGCTATCGGCATCATGATTTTACAATACCTACAGGCAAGTTGTCTTACACAACCTGTGTCCCATTGTGTTTTTTTGCCCAATTAATTGTTTCATGCCTATCAGAAGATCTGAGGCTTCAGCTTTCCGTCCCAGGAGTTCATGAAGGAAGAACTAGTCTATGCACACAGGCTCAGGCACTGAAAGGGCTTGTGACTCAGCCAAACATTGTGAAATGAGAGTAACGATCAAGGGAAGGACAAATATCTTGCAGTTAAATGATTTGGAAATAAGTTCAGTGTTGTAAACAACCCTAGCTTTGACACCTAGCAAGCTCTGGTACTTGTGAAAAGGTTTCTATGCACCTTTAAGAAGCACTTTGGTCAAAGGCTAATGTTTCCTATTGTTCTGTCTCTGGTATCATAATATTTTCTTTTTCATCTGGCACATGTTTTCCTTTGTGTTCTAAATGTCTTTTGAAAGTGGCAATATAATATAAACACGGTATTTTTTCTTATATGGGCACAAACTGATTAGTTCCAGAGAGCCTTGTCTATAGTCACTCTGATTTAACTAATCCATATTGTTAAACTGTAAAGCCTCTAATGCGGATGCATTTAAACCTGTTCAACCCTTGCTGTTACCAGTTTAGCTTGCATTGGTAAATTACCAAATTAAGCTAATCCGATTTAAGTAAGGGTTAACTGGTTTAAGTGTGGTCCACTTCAGGCGTTTGCATCTGTTTAACTAGATTGATTTTTAAAACTGATTGAGTTAAACCAGTGCAACTTTTACCAGTTTGACCAGACCTTTGGCTTTGTCTACACTACCACTGGTAAAACTTTTGTTGGTCAGGGATGTGAAAAAAACACCTCCCTGACTGACATAAGTTTCACCAGCAAAAGTGCTGGTGTGGACAGTGCTATGTTGGCAGAAGAGGCTCTCCTGACAACATCGCTAACACTGCTCATTGGGGGTGGTTTAGTTAGGCCGGCAGGAGAGTGGCTACACGGGAGACCTTACAATGGCAGTGCTGGAGTGGTACAGCTGTGCCGCTGTAGGGGCCGTAGTGTAGCCATAGCCTAAGTAAACAGATCAGTCTGCTGTGTTAGGGAGACAGGACCTGGTTCACCAGTTCCTTGAACTTTTTTTTTTCTTGTACACACAAACAGTGGGTGTAAAATGGCACCAGATCCAAATGGTAGAGTTTTACATGCACTTTGCACAAGAGTAAGTGATTACCCAAGAGATCAGATAGAGGAGTCATGTCCATAGAATCTGTTACAAGTGTCAGTAAAGGAAAACGAGCAATGAAAATGAGTGCCCCGCTAATAGTAAAAGCTGCGTGATGGAGAAATTACAAATGTAGCAACAAGGGGACAACTTCAGTTTAACTTCAGTACTCAGAAAGATAATAGAGCAAATAATAAAGCAATCAACTTGCAAACACCTAGAAGAGAATAAGGTGATAAGTAATAGTCAGCATGGATTAGTTAAGAACAAATCATGTGAAACCGACCTGATAGCTTTCTTTGACAGGGTAATAAACTTCGTGGATGGGGGAAGTGGTAGATGTGGTAATCTTAAATGACCTTCTCATAAACAAACTAGGGAAATACAACCTAGATGGAGCTACTATAAGGTGGGTGCATAACTGGTTGGAAAACGTTCCCAGAGAGTAGTTAATTATCAGTGGTTCACAGTCAAACTGGAAGGGCATATTGAGCGGGGTCCTGCAGGGATCAGTTCTGGTTCTGTTCAATATCTTCATCAGTGATTTAGATAATGGCATAGAGAGTACACTTATAAAGTTTGCAGACGATACCAAGCTGGGAGGGGTTGCAAGTGCTTTGGAGGATAGGATTAAAATTCAAAATGAATTGGAGAAATGGTCTGAAGTAAAAAGGATGAAATTCAATAAGGACAAATGCAAAGTACTCCACTTAGGAAGGAACAATCAGATGTGCACACACAAAATGGGAAATGGCTGCCTCCGAAAGAATACTGTGGAAAGGGATCTGATGGTCAGAGTGGATCACAAGCTAAATATGAATCAATGGTGTAACACTGTTGCAAAAAAAAGCAAACATTCTGTGATGTATCAGCAGGAGTGTTGTAAGCAAGACACCAGAAGTAATTCTTCCTCTCTACTCCACACTGATTAGGCCTCAGTGAAGTCTTGTATCCATTTTTGGGGGGCCACGTTTCAGGGAAAATGTGGACAAATTGGAGAAAGTCCTGAAGAGAGAAACAAAAATGATTAAAGGTCTAGAAAATATAACTTACAAGGAAAGATTGGGGGGGAGGAAAAACTGGTTTTGTTTAGTCTGGAGAAGAGAAGACTGGGGGAGGTGAGGGGGGACATAACAGTTTTCAAGTACATAAAAGGTTGTTACAAGGAAGAGGGCAAAAAATTGTTCTCATTAAACTCTGAGGCTAGGACAAGAAGTAATGAGCTTAAATTGCAGCAAGGGCGGTTTAGGTTGGACATTAGGAAAAACTTCCTAACTGTCAGGGTAGTTAAGCACTGGAACAAATTGCCTAAAGAGGTTGGGGAATCTCTCCTTGGAGGTTTTTAAGAATGGGTTGAACAAAAGCCTGTCAGGAATGGTCTAGTTATTACATAGTCCTGCCTTGAGTGCAGGGGACTGGACTAGGTCACCTCTCAAGGTCCCTTCCAGTTCTATACTTCTGTGATTCTGTGATCTTTTCTTCAAGCCATCTCTTTTCATCTTTCTCATTTCTACTAGACAGCAGCAGAGTTCCAGCTCCCTTTCATTTAGTTGGTGGTTTGTGGGTTTTTTTTGTTTGTTTGGTTTTTTTTGGCCTGTACACCCTCTCTTACTAATCCTACAATATAGTACACTGAATAGATTTTTGCTGAATATTAAAGAAAGGTCATGATTCGAGTTGATGGAAAATCGTGGGTGAAAATCCCAATAAAAAAGAGAGAGGGAGCAAAAACTATGATTTTTTTTTTTTTGGCTGCTAAGTCCTTTTTTTACCTTTTGACTCAAATTATGTTGTTCTAGCAACAGTCGTTCTTAAGGAAAAATTGCCTATACTGGGTCAGACCAAAGGTCCATCTATCCCTGTATCTTGTCTTCCGATAGTGGCCTATGCCAGGTGCCCCAGAGGGAATGAACAGAACAGGTAATCACCAAGTGATCCATCCCCTGTCCCTCATTCCCAGCTTCTGACGAACAGAGGCTAGGGACACCATCCTTGCTAATAGCCATTGATGGACATATGGGGTTGAAGAATGATCTGGTGGTTAAGGCAGCAGACTAGGACAGGGGAAATCTGAGTTAAATGCCCAGCTCTGCCACAGATTTCATTTGTAACCTTGGGGAAGTCACTTAATTTCTCTGCGGTTCAGTGACATCCTCTGTGAAGGGAGTTAATGATACATCTCTACCTAGATATAACGCTATCCTTGGGAACCAAAAAATCTTACCACATTATAGGTGAAACCGCGTTATATTGAACTTGCTTTGATCCGCTGGAGTGCGCAGCCCACCCCCCTCCCGCCCGGAGCGCAGCTTTACCGTGTTATATCCGAATTTGTGTTATATCGGGTCGCGTTATATTGAGGTAGAGGTGTACTTCCTCTCTCTCATCTGTCTTGTATAGATAGACTATGTAAGCTCTTTTAGGCAGGGACTGTCTCTTACAATGTGTGTGTACATTGTTTGGCACAGTGGCCCTAATTTCAGAAGGGGTCTTTAGATAGGACTGTAATATAAGTAAAGTAATAATACCTGGCAAAGAGTAAGCCCAAGGGCCTAGATATCACTGTGATGCAAGAGATATTAAAATGTACATGTAGTTGTGTAACCATTTAAATATGCAGTGACACATTCATCCTTAGTGTGATGCTATTGACGTTAGTGGCTTTACAGCAGGTATGAGTCTGCATCCAGAAGAAGGAATTAACTGGTGTCCTGTGTATATTTGGATTTTATTCTGAAAGAAACAATGATTGTGTTCTGTTTGTGATACTGTCAGGCAGGACTTCTCTGGGCTTCTAGTTGCATTGCACAATTATACATTAGCACAGGCCTGCACAACTCGTAAAGTGGTGAAGGCCATATTACTCTAAAGAAAACAGCTGAGGGCCGAATCCCACCCGGCCCTGCTGACCCCCGCCCCCCCCCAGCGCCGCCCAGCCCCCCTGACATACTCCCCCCCCACCCACCCCAGCACCACCCGCCCCGTGGAAACAAACCCTCCTTCCCCAGCACTGCCTCACCAAAACAGCAGTATTGAACCTTGGTAATATGTTATGGAGGTCCCCTAAGGTAGTATAATTAAGGTAAAAGAAAAGTGTCTTTTTGCTAGAAGTAGAATAAGATCTTCCCTCAACTTTGTAATCAATTGCCCTGTTGAATGAACAAGGTGTGAATGAGGAAGGCATGGAAGGCAGCACCTCCAGACAGCTGCAGCCCTTGGAGAGGGGATGGGAGCCAGACCAGATCAGTAGAACAGGTCAGCCACTGACTCGTAGCTCACCTCCTCAGCTCCCCATCCCGCTGGCTCACCTACTCAGCCCCTGCCACTACCCGCCCTCCCGCTCGCTCGCCGCCACTGCCTGCCCACTCACCTCCTCAGCCCCCCAGCCCTCCGGCTCGCCTCCTCACCCCCCGCCACTGCCTGCCTGCCCTCTTCAGCCCCCCTCCCTCACTCACCGCTTGCCTACTCACCCCCCATGGGGTGCACAGTGAGCCCACGCGGGCCGCATGACGTGCAAGCCTGCATTAGCACTTAAAGTCAGACCATGTCAATGCTCATTGCTAAGACAGTAACATACATTTGACAAGATACACGAAGCATCTGAGTCTCAAAGAAATCCACACACCAAAGTACGTTATTACATTACCTCCCATAACGGCTGCATTTTTAGAGTAATTTACATTGAGCACAAATAGATATATTTCCTCAATTCTGTAACCTGCTTGTGTGAGCACAGAGGAAGCACATTCCTCATACAGCCTTCTGGTGAACTGGAGCAGTCACCTAATGTTCTCCGTTAAAATAATGGGGCTGTGCTAAACAATGGATCTAAAGAAATGCCAGGGGACCATTCAAGTTACATTCAAGTTAAATATTCTGTTTGCTGTAAATGCTTCCTGTCTACAGATCAAGCAAGGATGACTTTGTCTGCTAGTTTTCCTGGAAGTTGACAATGTTTGGTAAATCAAGAGGTGATTTGTGGCTATGATGGCTGCAGGAAAAGCAGAAGTCTGCCTGATATGGCACTTCACTTGTCAGCCTCTGTAACATGCTGCTCCTCCTGGAAATTGTAGTTGCAACCAAAATAGCCAAGTCGTAGCATGTTTGTTTGATATTTTGTGCGCTAGTTTTTCATTAGGAATCATTCAGACTCCATGTGTGGCCTGATTCATGCAGATTGTCCAAGTACCTGATGTTTTTAGTTAATGACTCTAGTACATGTCAAAGTGTTCTTTTGGTGTTTAAGTAAATGTGCGGCACAATGACCTGAAAACCTTGTGGTAGTTTTTTAAAAAAACAAAAGGCTGACAAATTTTGGATTTTAAACTGTAACCCCCGCCCCCCCCCCCTGCTTTTTTTCCCCCCAGTATGGGATAGTGCTTGACGCCGGATCATCTCGGACTACAGTCTACGTGTATGAATGGCCAGCAGAAAAAGAAAATGATACAGGAGTAGTAAGCCAAACCTTCAAGTGCAGTGTGAAAGGTGAGGCTCAAATAGAGATTTGGAAATAGCAGTGTGATGCCAAAAAAGTTACTGATCCCTTATTCAGAGCCCGCCGGGTCCTGGCAGTAGTTAGTGTAGCCTGTGGGCTGCTTTTACTTATGACAAAGGAGGATCTGTGTAGTGGAGCAATGTTCCTTCAGGTATTTTCCCCTCATATGCTTTCTCCTTCCCCAGCATGACCCTTTCACCATGGTGGAGTGTGACAGCTTGAGCAGGAACTGCTTCCACTGAGCTTACATCATCAGAGTTCTTATGAGAAAAATGTTCTGGAGACCATTTAGGGCCAGAATCTAGCCTCTTTGTACTGCCTGAATGGCACAGAGGGACCAGATTGTACCAATCTGACCCTTTAATGTCTAGTGCTTCTAGTGTCTTGAGCTGTCCTTTGAAAAAGCTGTTTAATGTAAAATAATTAAAATAAAAATTCTCTGAAAGGATTAGGAGATCAACTTCTATTGGAGTTTTGCTGTTGATTTCAGTGGGAGCAACATAGGGCCCCCGCTCGTTGGCGCATTATTTGCTTTTCTTTTCTGGAAATCTGGATTACTTTTTTTTTAATGTTATTTTCTTTACATGTTTGTTATAAGTGACTTCAGTGCTTGTGAATGAGACTAGACTGAAAATCTGGAGACTAAAGAACAGATAGAGCATGGGAAGCATAGGTGCAAACTTTTTCCTGCTTCTGCCCTCCCCTGTTCCCAGCTCCATCAATCTCTTGATTGAAGAGAGCCTCTAGTGATGAGGAGAGTTCAGTCTCTATGCTCATGGATTCCCAGGCCTCACTGCTGAAACTGCCAGGGATGGCAGCAGTTGTGACTATGGTTTTGTGACGATATTAATCCACTAGGAACTGGACTGGAATAATTTCACATAGGTCACTGAACAGTATTGGATATTTAGGGGATAACTTTCGAACACTACTAATCTGGGTCAGTTTAACATGTGGTCTTGAAGTGAAAAGCTCTATTCTTCACCAGTCACACATTCCCTTTACTTTTTTTCTAGGTTCAAATTTGGCTAGGTGTCTCACCTACTGGACATTTCTATGGGTATGGCTACACTTAAAATCTGCAGTGCTGGTAGTTGCAGCAGTGGTCATCCAGCTGTGCAGGGCCAGCGCTGGTGTGTGGCCACACTCACAGCTACCAGCACTGGTGTGTGGCCACATTTGCAGCATTTGCAGCGCTGTTGGGAGTGATGCATTATGGGCAGCTATCCCAGCGTTCAAGTGGCAGCAACGTGCTTCTCAAAAGAGGGGGGTGGGGTGGGGCGTAGTGTGACAGGGAGCGGGCGAGAGAGAGAGTGGATTTTTGGAGCCAACACTGTGTGTTACCTTCCTGCCTTGAAAAATCAGAACATGTTCCCGATCCCTTACCCTTAACTCTTAACTGCAAACAGCCTGCAGCCAACGGACTCCCCCTCTGCCCCGTTTCTGTCAAGCAAACACTCACTCCCTGCCTGCCTCATTATCTCATTTGATTGTTCACAGATTGATCACAGCAAACAGGAGCTCCTATCTATGTTTGTAGATAAGCAGCTCCGGGATCAACGGAGCTACGGAGCTCCGAGTTCACAACAAAACAAAGAGAGGCTGCATAACAAATCAAAGAGTAATTTATAAAAGCATTCCGGGATATCTGCTAATACCCTGGAGGCCAATAACAGCGCTGGTGTGTGGCCACACTTGATGACCAGCGCTGCAGCACCAGCGCTGCAATCTTTATTCCCCATGCTGAGCCAGGTGTACGGCCAGCGCTGCAGCCAGGGAGTTGCAGCGCTGGATGTGCCCTGCAGGTGTGGACACTTACTAATTGCAGCACTGGAAAGCCTCCACCAGCGCTGCAACTCGCAAGTGTAGCCATACCCTATATATCACAGAGCCATCAAGTTAAGCATAAAACTAGCATGATGTGTTCAGGAGAGTCCCAGGAGTGGAATAGCAGGGCTGTTGCAGGTTAGTGCTTTGGTGTGTTTGCAGAGCTGCATGGAGAAGATTCCTAGATTCCAAGCCCAGAAGAGACCCTGATGATCCTCTAGTCTGACCCCTATATAACACACTTCCCCAAAATAATTCCTGAGCATATCTTTTTTAAATCCAATTTTAATTTAAAAATTGTCCGTGATTGAGAATCCACCATGACCCTTGGTAATTTGTTCAATGGTTAACTACTCTCACTGTTAAAAATTTATGGCTTGTATGCAGTCATCTAGCCAGTGCTGTCAGCCACTCATTAATGAGCCCGGCAATTCATTCAATCATCTGAGAAAAGAAAAGCTCTCCATGTGTTCCAAGGCTCTTTAAAGGCCTGATGTTTTTGCCAGGTGCTGGGAACCCTCAGCTCCCATTGAGGATACTCTGTACCTCTCAAGAGAGACCCCAGAGAAAAAGCACTTTTACACCCACTTAAGCTAGTTTTTAATCTGCTTCAAACTGTCTTTTTGTGTTGTCTGTGCATGTGGAGGAGGGTGGATCTGATTTTTTTTTTTAAATTGTTTTGTCAGGCTTTAATCCAAGCACGTGTTGTAAAGCCCACGTGCGTGCCTGGGCTATGGCTTGTGTAAAGTCAGATTTCAGCTGTTGGGTATAAACCCATAAACAAGTCTTCACACGCACAAACTCTTCTAGTGCTCTTGCTGTGGTACAGGGCAGTATTCTTTCCAGTTGTATTGTGCTACAGGGAAAATACAGAAATATGAGTAGGAATAGGAGTCCGTGCAGGTGACATGAAGAAAGGAAAATGAGAGAGCTGGAAGATTAGAAAGAAAAGTGACCAGCATCATTCTTTTATTTTCTCTGGGCTAGGTTGCGATCCCTTGGCTTCTGTTCCTCACATGGGTGAACAGTTACTCACACAGATAGTCCCATTGAAGGCCTATTAGTATTAATTCATTAAGGGCCTAAGCTAAAGATCACTGAAGTCAATGGACGTCTTTCCATTGACTTCTGTCAGCTGGGGATCCAACTCTAATATGCTGACTTGTGTGAGTAACTGCTCATTTATGTGAGCCAGGGGACTGCCACAATCTAGCCCAAGCTTAAGGAATAATCAAATGCAGTGTTTCTCTGCCAAACCATTTCTGAGCTATAATATTCCCACAAATGGTAGGAAATGTCCATAAAAGTATAAACCTTTGAATTTTTTTCATTCAGTCTTATCTGAAAAATGCTTTGTCTGATTAATCCCACAACGTCTCAAGGAAATTATCCCCTGGCTCAGGATAACACATGGGATTTTGGGGAGTATTGGTTTTTAATTTTAGCAAAATTAGGTGTAGTGGGGAGAGAAGATATTAAAATCTGTTTTATAACAATGGACAGAGACTAATCATCTCTCCCTCAGACATTTGTTGATCCATGATATCAGCACTAACTTCAACAGGTGACTTTTCCTTTCCTTCTCTCTCCAGAACATACGTCAGTGGGGATTATGCAAAATCCTATATCCTAGCTTTTGTCTGAAAATGGATATTTAGGGTGTAGGTGTCTGTAGTGGCTGGTGGATGAATAGAAAGCACTGGTTTCTAACACTACCAGTCTTTCTATCTTTAACACTATATACACATGCCCCAACAATTTAGGAAAAAATGGAGAGAAATCTAAGCTTACACGAGGAACAAAACATGGAAGAACTGCACCAGGACCTGCCATGTGCTATGTCCTTACACGTGCAGGAGTGGCATGCTGCAGGCACTGCACAGCATATCCGTGGCTGCACGTTGACATCTCATGTCTTGGCTAATTAAGAATGTTGCCCTTAGGGTTTTTGGTGTGAGAAGGCTGCATCGTGAAGCTGAGCCATTCTGCTGCCCTAAAAACACAAGAGGAAGCACTTTTAAAGTTGGTTTTAATTGTTTGTTTATTTTTCCCCAAGAGAGACAACAGAATTATAGAACATAAGGGGCCAGGTGACTCTATACAGGGGTTTTGTGTGAATCCATACAAAGGTGCCTCAAACTACAGTAGCCACATGTGTGCTAGTCCCTGTGATACTATGTGAAAGGTAGCCAAACAGCATGTCTGTAGGGTGACAGTGTGGAGAGGGAGAGCAGTAACCAGCAGCATGCTTCTCCCTTCTTCCCAATCCTCCACCAGCTGTGCTGCATGCACACTTCTGGGCCACGGCTCCTCCGGAGGTGGTGGAATAGGAGGAGATCTGCTCTCCACTACATTCTTCTCCCATCAGCCCTGTGGCAATTGGGAAGCCCACCCTAGTGCTGACCCAGTCCATATTACTTTATACAGTGGCTCTACTCTGGCTACAACACAGTGATTACTGTGTTGTATGAGCACCTTCCAGATATTGATGTGCTGCTCACCCATATGCATTCATGTATCCTCCTGAATAGCATGGGGGGCACAGATTTCCTTTGGATAATTGGGAGGGCAGGAGTGGCAGTGCAGTAAGCCCTCTGCAGCTTCACTCTCATGGCTCCGTTCACTCGCTCCCAGCACAGCAGGGCTGCAGAGGGCTCCCTGCGCTGACGCGCCTGCCCTTTCAAATGTTGCAGCTGCAAAGTTGCGGGGGGAGGCTGCCTTTCTAGTAGGGCAGAGCGGAGACCCCTGGCCAGGACTCTGTTCTGCCCCACCAGAACTGCAGCCTCCCCTGCACCTGCAGGAATCGGTTGTCACCAGCCCTCTGGAGCTCCACAGTCACACCCTACTCACTCTCACCCACACCAGCGGGGTGGCAGAGGTCTCCCTCCGCTGCCATGGGAGTTATACAGCAGGAAGGTGGCCTGCCCCGCAGCTGAGGGTCTCTTCTCTCTTATCCCCCAGCAATGACAAGGAAGGGATTCAGATAATGTGGAGGTTCAGATAACGAGGTTTTGGAGAATCAGGTGTACACTGTAGTAATAATAATAATAATTAATAATAGATGATCTCTCTTCTCATTCCCCTGTCCACCTCCCCTTACCCCCCAAACATGGGGTCGAGGTTTGTTATTTTCTTTGCTTTATGGGCAGTTTTGTTTTCCTTTTTATTATTCTGATTAATTATTGCTGCTATTGGAAAGCTATGATGAAGAGGGTTGATTTCATCCTAGAAGCAGTCCGGTCTGTGGTCTTTCTTCATTCTGGTGGGATGGAGTCGCACAACTGGGGGCCAGCCACTTAGAAGGCTAAGTCTCTTGCTTCCACTAGCCTCATATTTGTAACTGATAGTTCCATTGCTCCTCAGGACCAGAGCTGTAGAGTTACATCCTTATTCCAGATGGTTCCTGAGCTAGCATGTCTACCTTGGGGTCTGGATTTGATCATGAGTCTCTAGGTAGTTGAGTGCCAAAATCTATATGTTGCTCTCTTGCAAGCTTTCTCGGGGGAATCAGTTCTCCTGATGATGATGATGATGATGATAATAATAATAAGCATTCCCCAAGTACACTTCAGTTGTGATGCTCAAAGCACTGAATAAAGTAAAATTATTCTCCATTTTACAGATAGGTAGACTGAAGCAAAGAAAGGAAAATGACCTGTCCAAAATCATTTAGCAGGTCACTGGTAGATATAGGAATAGACCCCTGCTTGCTTGATTCCCAGTCCAGGTCCCTCTCCACTGGACCATGCTGCTACTAAGTCCAGTCAAAGGTCAAATTGCAGTTCACAATTCATTATTTTGCTTCCAGTAGGATACTACTTCCTGATCTGGTCTGACATATGCCAGTTTGTTAGGTGTAGTCCACATGATTTAGGACACACGGGGATGGAGTTTTCTATAATTTTGGAGATCCAGGAGGTTTTTTTCCACTCAGTAGGTGGATTTTTCTGCCGTGCCTGCCACATGTAATATATTTTTCCCATTAATGTGGCACTGTTGTCATTTTGCGCTTATGTACAGTTGAAAGGATGGCAGTGTTGGGGGGCGAGTCATATGTCAAGAGTGCTGCCCTGTATAAAAGACTCCAAGGCATGTTCATTACTATTCTTTTTAATCATTAAGCTTTTTAAATTAAGTGCTTGTTTAAAGGTAAAACATCTTTTCAAAATGGAATATTAAATGGGGGCGGGGGAGGGGAAGCTGTTTCTTCTGATGCTAGGTGGCAAGACAAATGAAATCAGCCACTTGCTCTTTTTTAGGCCCGGGCATATCCAGCTATGGGAATAACCCTCAAGAAATTGTCAAACCCATTGATGACTGCATGAATAAAGTAAAGGAGAAAATTCCACCTCACTTGCATAAAAATACCCCATCGTATCTGGGAGCTACAGCTGGAATGCGACTACTGAGGTATGGCAAAAAAGCCCAGTACATTTAATATATGTGAATAACAGCAGCATGTGAAACTGATATGGAAAAATGTGTTAGACAACTCTCTGTTCGCCATGAATTCTGATCTGTCTCAAAAGGAAATCCAGCCCAGCCAGTAAAATTAAAGGTTTGGAACTTTTGGTCTAATTTTTAAACAGATCTGCTTTTCTTTTACCATATCGTTTTACTGTATTGAAAGGAAGTATTTGCTTGCTTTGCACTACAGCTATGTAAGGTTCAAATTTCTGTCCTCAGCATGTGCGGTCAAATCCCACTGTGTAAATGAGAACTGTGTGGACATATTTGAGGGTAGGAAGCCCAAATTCATAGTTGGTGTAACTCAGCTGGAGACAAGGAGTTACACTAAGTGTGAGCGTGATGCTAAGTGGTTGTTCCATATCTGTGCATGGGGCTTTTGAGACTGGCACCAGCTGGCTTTTTTGTTCTCAGTTTCAGTTATAGCTTGACTGGGCCTGGAGATTCTACCCTGTCACCACTGGAGATGAGCCCTCCAGAACAGGGTTGAGGCACATTAGCAATGCAAATTTCCCCACGAGGTTTCCTGTGCTGCACCTGGCTCTGTGGCTAAAGAGAGGGATAAAGTCTCCGTAACAATTAAGCCAGCACCTTTCACATAAGCACTCAGTTCACTAAATACAATCTTATCTGAGGAACAAAATACCTAGGTGCTTGCACTGTAAACATGGCAACTGTTGGACACAGGATATGTCTACACTGGAACTGGAAAATGTAATTTCCAGCTCAAGTAGACATACCTGCACCATTTCTGATTGAGCTAGTGTGCTAAAAATAGTGTAGCCACAGTGCTGGGAAAGGTTAGCCATCCCAGTAGGTACCTTGGGTCTCAGATGGGATTGTATTTGGGGCAGCTAACCCACTACAGCTACGCTTCCATTTTGAGCATGCTAGGTTGATCAGAGCTACTGCAGGTATGTCAGCTTAAGATGGTAATTAGACCTTCCAACTCCAGTGTAGACATGCCCACAGCTAATGCTCTACCACCTTCAGAGTTGTTTTAGACCAGCTGTGCTTGAAAAAGCTAGCCGGACATCTAACCAGATGTTCCTTATTAAAGGCTGTCCCTCCAGACCAAAATGGACTCATTGTCAGTAGGAAATCATGGGCATTCCTTTAGTCACTAGGTTGATAAAAGAATAAAGGTAAGCTTGTCTTTCCAGATGCTCAGCATTTTGTGTTTTGTGAATTGCTTAGGTTGCAAAACGAAACGGCAGCCAATGAAGTCCTTGGGAGCATTCAAAACTACTTCAGATCCCAGCCCTTTGAATTTAGGGGTGCTCAAATCATAACTGGGCAAGAGGAAGGGGTGTATGGATGGATTACGGCCAACTATTTAATGGGCAATTTCTTGGAGGTGTGTGGAAAAAATGCATGTTTTATTTTATACTGTTGCTTATGAATCACAAGTTTTGGAGGAGATGCATGTTAAAACAGAATAGCCATTGGCTCCACATTTCCACCAAAAGTAGATCGCAGACAAGCCTTTGCTACAGAAAGAGAATAAAATGAATAGAGTTTTTTTAATCCTAACTAGGAACAATGGAAATATTTAAAAGGTAGAACTCTTAACAAGATACAGAAATAAGATTCCTGTCTAAATGGAAAATCTAATGCTTAGTCCAAACACAAAAATTGTACTACTTCTTCTTCCCCATATCCGATCATCTGGGTCTGGATCGTTGTGCAAGCATTCTCCAGCTCTGTCTGTCCCAGGCAGCCACCTGCTTATCTTCTTTAATCCAATCCATCTATTGCTTCCTCAGCTTTCCCCAGGGTCTCTTTCCTGCCACCCTCTCTTGCCAGGCTATCTTCACCAGTCCTCTTCATTCATCCTCTTGTGTATGTCCGAATTAGCAAAGTCGTGCTTCCTGGATTTTGTCAGCCACATCTTGGATTTTATCTTCCATCCTAATGCTTTTATTTGTACCATTCTATCTATATTGGCACAGCTACCCCCTTAGTGTGGATGCAGTTATACCACTGTATAGATCGGGGTGGGCAAACTATGGCCCAGGGGCCACATCTGGCCCTCCAGACATTTTAATCTGGCCCTCGAGCTGTCGCTGGGGAGCAAGGTCTGGGGCTTGCCCCGCTCTGGTGCTCCAGCTGGGGAGGAGGGTCAAGGGCTTGCCCTACTCTGCGTGGCTCCTGGGAGCAGCAGCATGTTCCCCCTCCGGCTCCTATGTGTAGGAGCATCCAGGGGCTCCGCATGCTGCCCGTGCCCCAAGCACTGCCCCTGGAGATTCAATTGGCTGGGAACCACGGCCAATGGGAGCTGCAGGGGTGGCACCTGTGTACAGGACAGCATGCAGAGCCACCTGGCCATGCCTCCATATAGGAGCTAGAGGGGGGACATGCTGCTACTTCTGGGAGCTGCTTGAGGTAAGCACCGCCCAGAGCCTGCACCCTGACCCCCTCCCGTGCCCCAACCTCCTTCCCCAGCTCTGATCCCCACCCTCCAAACCCCTCAGTCCCAGCCCAGAGCACCCTCCTGCACCCCAAACTCCTCATCCCCAGCCCCACCCCAGAGTCTGCACTCCCAGCTGAGCCCTCCCCCAGCCAGGAGCCCCCTCCCCCACCCTGAACTCATTTCTGCCTCCCTCCCCTGAGCCTGCACCCCAACCCCCAATTTCGTGAGCATTCATGGCCCACGATAGAATTTCCATACCCAGATGTGGCCGTCGGGCCAAAAAGTTTGCCCACCTCTGGTATAGATGATTATAGCGGTATAGCTATTCCTGTGTAGGAAAGGGGATAATCTAGACTGATATGTGGCAACTAGATACTAGTATATCTCCATTCATACTAGGGGTTGTATCAGTTAACTATCTTTGTAAAAAATCCCACACTTAACTGACATAGTTATACTGGTACAAACTTATGTATAGCCAAGGCCGACCTCTAGCTCAATTGTGTGTGTGGAATTAGACATACAGCAGTGATCTTCAGTGCTCAGTTGTGTTAATTATGGGTGTTTACTCCCCAAAATATTTGAGAATTATCCTAGTTAATCTTGCTAGAATAAAAAGTCAGTCAATTTCCTGAATGTTATTAACTTTCCCTATTGAACAGTTACTATTGGATCATGACGATTTGCAAAGTGGATTTTGATTATCTTAATCCAAAATAATATTTTGCTCCAAACACATTTGCAGGAATCAGTCACACAATTGATAGCATATGAACACTGTGAAAATACAAACATCATAATATCAAAATTGCACATCCTGGGACAATTTTTTCCCTCACTTACATCCATGCAACAACATTGACTTCATTGAAGGCAGGTTCTTACTACTATGCAGGCCTTTAATGATCAAAATTGTGACTTCCGCTTGGTAAATTCATAGGGTTTTGTTTTTTTTTTTTTTGGGCCAAAAGGGACCACAGATGCTCAGAAGCCAGTTGAATACATGGAGTTCAGATGAGTCGAGCTTCGTGAAGAGTTTGGCACACAGTGTGAAACTGAAAAAAAATTAAACTTTTCACCAATCTTATGACACTGGAAAAAGTCTAGGTGTGAAATCCCAGCCCATTGAAGTCCATAGGAGTCTTGCCATTGACTTCAGTGGAGCCAGGATTTTACTCTAGGAGTTTGCCTGTAGGTGTTTTCTGGAGTGTGCAGTCTGTTCTCACTTCTCCTTTCCCATCACAACACAGACTCGTGCAGAATGAAAACTCCTTCAATAAATAATGGCAATATTAAAATAAATCTGTGGATGGTGCATACTTTTCCTTTTGATGACCTGCAGATCCAACAGCTGTTTTCCTGTGTTTGTGTGAAAACTGCCAAATAGGTGGCTAGAAAAATCCAAATAACTTCTCAAAAACTGAGAAATGGGTCTTGCTTATAGGGCTAAGGTGATGGAATTATTTTTAAAATATAAAAACCTTCATAGAAGCTCTCAGGCAGATCCTCAGGTGGTGTAAATTGCCATAGCTCTGTTGACTTCATAGGGGATGTACCTGCATTTTCTGTTTCACAGGGAATTCCACAGTTTCAAAAAAAATTCCATTCAGAAATTGAACAAACAATTCAAATTACAAAAATGGCGATGAAATTAAAAAAAGTTTTGGGTTGATCAAAAACCTTTGATAAAATTTAAACATTTGGTCCCAGTTTCTACCCTTTTAAACTTTCACGTTTTTCATGTAAAAAAAAATGAATTTCATTTTGAAAAGTTGTTTCAAAATAAAAAAGCAAAACTGTCCCTTCTGAAAAGTCGAAACTGGACATATTTTGACAGTATTGAAACACTTGAGTTTTTCTAAACTAACTTTTGTGAAAATGTTGTTTTTTCCCCAAAAAATGTGTCAATTTTGATGAAAATGGCTTTTTTCATTTTAAAGTATTTTGATTAAAAATTTCCTGCTGCCAGCTCTACCAACTCTGTTCTTCCTTCACTTCTGGCCTGTCTCTTTATTCTTTGCACTGTAGCCATCTCAGACCTTTTTAATATTTAATTTCTCCTTTCTTAATACTTTACTTTTTGTAAAGTGTTACCTTCAGACTACCTCTGTCAGGAAGAGAGGTGAATATTATCTCCATTTTACAGATGCAGAAAGATTAAGTGATTTGCCCAAGTTCATATACAGAGGCAGTTTCAGAACCAGGATTAGAGGCTGCCTGACCTGTGCTCTGAACACTAAGCCATCTCTCTCTGAGTTTTAGTTGTGCTGGACCTTTCCTTCATTCTTCAGTTTCATTTCCCTTTGTGAAAAAATATCACCCTAAACTACAAAACTTCATGAGACAATGTTTTACACGCAAGTGAGCTTTTCCCAAGTGCTGTTTTACACTATTACAGATAGAGATTTAAAATTAATTTAATGAGTGAAAGAGCTTGAAGAAACAACACAGAGAAGCAGATGACATTTCAAACCTACCTGTTTAATTTTTTAGAAAACCCTTTGGAGGAGATGGGTCCATCCTCATGGAGCAGAGACTACGGGTGCGCTTGATCTAGGAGGAGCCTCCACTCAATTATCATTTGTCGCAGAAGAGTGTATGCAGAACTCCAACAGCACGTTACAGGTGCAGCTGTATGGCTATGAGTACAGTGTGTATACTCACAGCTTCCAGTGCTATGGAAGAGATGAAGCAGAGAAAAGGCTCTTAGCCTCACTAGTGCAGGTACATTCAGGAACTATGTTGTTTGGTTTGTATTCAGTAACTCTCTGAACATGCTCCCTCTTCTGCCATAAGTTCTTATTGGAGCGTGGCTTAGAGGCCTCAGTTATGGCCCCATTATGTTAATTGCTGTGCAAAACATATTGGGTTCATTTTATACATTTAGCCAAACTGAGTATTGCTTATTTTTCTTTTCTTTTAATGTCTCTTTTTGAGGATAGTTTTGTAATTGTGTTTAATTTTTCAGTTAATGCCTTGACCCCCTAGGACAGTGGCACTCAGCCTTTCTAGATTCCTGTACCCCTTTCCAGAGTCTGATTTGTCTTGTGTACCCCTAAATTTCACCTCACTTAAGAACTCCTTGCTTACAAAATCAGAAATAAAAATACAAAAGTGTTACCGTACAATATTACTGAATAATTGCTGACCTTCTCAGTTTTATCATATAATTATAAAATAAATCAATTGGAATATACATATTATACTTACATTTCAGTGTATAGTATATAGAGCAGTATAAACAAGTCATTGTATGAAATTTCAATTTGTACTGACTTCTCTAGTGCATTTTATGTAGCCTGTTGTAAAACTAGGCAAATATCTAGATGAGATGATGTACGCCCTGGGAGACCTCTGCATATCCCCAGGAGTATGTGTACCCCTGGGTGAGAACCACTGCCCTAGGAGTCAGGCTATTCAGCTGTTTTGTATAACGAGAATGGATCCATTGTTAAAACTTAACCTGTAAGTCTACTTTGTTCCCTCTGCCAAGAAATATTCTGCTAAGCAATTAAACTAGACACGTGAATCTTTGCTTTATTTCACAAGTGCATTCTGTGAGATAGGATTTGCTTTGTATGATGATGATCATTAGACCATGCTATATTCAATATTCTTGTTATGGCAGAGAAGAGAAGGGGAGAATATAAATATATATGGTTAAAATACTATTAATTGAAATGAAAAGCTTTCCTGTTAAGACAAAAAAATTTACTGTTTCCCTCAGAATTCAAGAGACAAGACCAAGGTTGATAATCCATGCTATCCCCAGAACTATGAAACTGTTTTAACAATGAAAAGTTTGTATGGAAGCCTTTGCACGGAATCTCTAAGGCCAACAAATTACAAACCAGGCCAACTCATAAATTTCAGGGGAACTGGAGACCCAGCTCTGTGCCAGGAGAAGGTGTCTTTATTGTTTAACTTCACTGCTTGCAATGACAAGGGGGAAGACTGTTCATTCAATGGAGTCTATCAGCCAAAGCTTAAAGGGAAGTTTGTGGTAAGTCTGCAAGCATAGTGTTCCTTTTTGCAGCATTTCTTCCCTACCTCTGATTTATATAGGATCTTGAGAATTAAAGTGCCTTTCATCTGGCTTTATTTATAGGCTTTTTCAGGATTCTACTATACAGCCAATGCTTTGAATTTAACTGGATGCTTTCCCCTAGCTGATTTTAATTCAAGTATGTGGTTTTTCTGCTCACAGAACTGGAATCAGGTCAGTATGAATTTTCTGCATTTGGAAAGGGGAAAGATCAAGGAGCATGTCACATAGAACTATGGGAAACTGAACCACTTCAGTTCACAGGGATTAATGTGAATACATTTTTAAAAGGTTCATATGAATTCTTGCCTTCCTTTCCCATGAGTTTCAATTTCACTCCAAACTATAAAATAATCCTAGGGTACTTAAGCCATGGCCCAGGTTCATGAAACTTTTCCACGATCCTGGGTTGAGTTTCCTACTTGTAGTGAAACAAGGAACTAGGCAAAATGCAAACGTTTTCTATTTCATTCTGTGAGTCTTGTGCACCTGTCATGTCACATCACAGCAAATGGAGCATATTTTTGCCAGAAAGAAACAAAGGACTTGACTCTCATCTGTACTCAAGATCCTTTATACTGTTCTGGCAACATAGAGAGGCCTTAAAAAGTGGGTAAGTTGTATAAAAGGGCCTTACTGTAAATAAGAATCAGGCCCAGTTCTCCAGGAAAAACCCGTGTACTGAACAATCTAGATCTTTACAGTTATCAGTCTACAAATGAAGACATTTTCAGGAAGACCCTTTTTTTGCTGAACTTGTATATTGAATATCAGCTCAATGGTTACGGAATTGATGATCACACACAACCAATTTACAACTTCAAGGTGAAAGTTTTTAATGCTGCATCTACACGTGCAGCTGGTCATGTGATTCCTAGCTCGAGTAGACCTACTCACACTAGCTCTCATTGAGCTAGCAGCCTAAAAGTTGTAGTGTAGCCGCAGCAGCGTGGGCTGCGGTGAGCAGACGCACGGGCTAGCTGTCCTGGGTTCAAACCCACTTGGATCCCATGGATACGTACTCGAGGCAGCCAGTCCATGTACTCTGGGTGGCTAGTCCACGCTGCCACTGCCCCTGCTACCAGTGCCGCAGCTACTCTGTTTTTAGTGAATCACACCCCCAGTTCTAAGTGTAGATGTAGCCTAATCGAAGCCTTTCCCTGGCACAAAACTACAATATTAGTTATATATGGGGATTGGTCCTGCTCTGAGCAGGGGTTGGACTAGATGACCTCCTGAGGTCCCTTCCAACCCAGATATTCTATGAAATAAGTACTACATAGAATGTGTTTCAGTATTTGCTTTTTAATTCGGTTGTGACAATCATGGTTCAGACACCCCAGGGGACAACAGAAGATTTAAACCACAAAATATAAGCAGTTAAATCAAGTGATTGTTGCCAGTGGTTTTTGTACTACACAAGTATATTGAGTAAGGTCTTTTATGAAAGCTTGTAGTGTTCTGAACTCGATGGTCAATCTGAGCTTTGTATTCTGACTGTGGGTGTGGACAACTATCATTGCAACTCTGGTGTAACTCCAGCCTCACCTCAGAACAGGGCGGGGAAGCAATCAGGTGGGAAGGGGCTACCTCCCTAACCAGAGGAGACCAGTTTTAAGAAGCCATCAGTTGGTCCAGATCAGGAAAAAACTATGGTGGGCCATTAGAGTTAATGGAAAGACATTTAGACAATTGGGATTTCCCCCACTTTTTGAATATCTATAGCGGGTGAAGGAAAAAAACCGGAAAGTCTTCTAAAATGGAAGGGGGTTGAAGTGAAAGGTGTCCAGAAACTGAGGGACAGTCACTTGGTGTGGGTGCTGTCCGTGAAATGCTGGATCTTCCCTATGGCTAGGGGACATGCTGGAAAACTGTTCACAGGCAAAATAACTTGTATTAGAAAAGTGATTTTCTCTAATGTGAAAGTATAAAGCCTGAGGTTCTGTCTTTGTTTTTTTACTATGTAACTTATATAGGTTTGCTCTCCCTTGCTATTTCATCTTTGAATCTGTGGCTTCTCTGTTAAATAAATCTTTCATTTATTTTTACCACAAGCAAACTATGCAAACTGGCATACAAACGGTGTATGTTGGGGTGGGGGGGAAGGGGGATACAGTGAGAGTGTCATAGTAAGCTGGTGTCTGGGGGGCTGGTTTCACACTTTTGGGATGATGAACCAAAGGGGAAAAATCTGAGTGCCTGGTAGGTTAGAACTTGGAGGATGAATTTGGGGAAACCTGGGACTGGAAGGGCTGCTGGTGTCACCCTGCAAGGAGTAACCAGGCTGGTGAAAGCCAGGGTGAGACCTTGTGCGTTTGGGCAGGCTACTGGTGTCAGGAGTCTGAACCAAAGCTGCATGAGGGCACCAAACATTACAGAACCACTTGCTGGTCTGGGTTGGTCCCCAAATTTCACATAGGTGTCTGCTCTTCGTTGCTGGTAGTTGTAAGGAAGGAAAACTGACGCTTATTAGTGTACCTACCTATTGCAATGGAATCATTAGAAATTACTTATGTCCTTTATGGTTTGTAATATCCAAGAAGAGCTCTTGAGACAGGGAGAGCCTCAGTATTACAAGGGTTTTTTTTTTCTTGTTTGTTTTGAGGAGAGGAGAGAGAGCTTGCTTACTAAGAGCCATTATCTTGATGTAAGGATTCAGTGCAATAAATCCAGAAACAACTAGACTTCTCTTTGTACTAAGAGTACTTTGTACACTTTGTACTTCATCCTACTTGAGATTAAGTCAATGGCAACATTTCCATTAACTCAGATGGGAGCAAGATTGGGCCTGGAGGCAGATTTATTCATCGAGGTCACCAGGAGAATGAGCATAATTTAGAGAGGTCCTTAAATTTGAAACCTGCAATAAAGCTATGCTGGGCCCCAAAGTGGCACTCTGCCACCTGGCATATTGTTATTGCAGACTGCAGTGCTCTGTATTGCTTGGCATTTTTCCTCTGATTTTAAGGGGTGGTTTTTTTGTTTGATTTTTGTTTTTTAAATGGGTTGCTGTGCTTGTACCCTTCAGGTCACCTCACTGTCCTCATAGCCCCTCTGGACCTCAGCAGCACCTTTGTCGGTGTTAAATGAAGTGGGAGATCATAACTCTTCATGCATACTCAAACTGTTACCACACTGGATACCTTGAGAGAGCATCCCACTCCAAAATGATCACCAAAAAAACACCCCACTGATATATGCACAGTATTTGACCTACAGGACTTTTTGTGTCAAGCAGCCATACTTTCTCTGAACCTCTTGTAAAATCTGTACTTCTGTACTGCATCAGCATATTCTGCAGATGATATTCTGATTTTTAGCTACATCAGTGTAAATCCAGAGTAACCTGAGTGACCTCAATGGCGTTATTTCAGATTTACATTGAGGTAGCTGAGTCCACCAACTGGCCCTGTGTTCTCTGATAGCGCTCCAAACTATAATTTTATGTCCTTACGATCTGATCACTTGTTGTCACACTTAGGATGACTGTGCAATCTTCTTGAAGACCTTGCCCTGAAATTTATTACCACAATTTTAGATATACTACTAGGATCAGATAGAAAATCTGTTGTAGACTAACAATTTCAATCTTTCATGCAATTTTTATTTTTAATTATTGTTTATAGTACAAAATACATCAACAGTACAGTCACTTCCAATTAAATCACCATGTCTATTTGCCTACAATAATAATTTTCTTAGGATGCTTCTGAAAACAGCTGGTAAGTGCTAATTAGATTGGGAAGTGTACTTTATGCGAGTCCTTCTTAGTCAAAAGAAATTTTTGATATTTTAATTTACGTGTTGATCCTATTTATTTTTATTTGTCAGCTTCCATTTATGCTGCCTAAGTTTGACGAAGCATATGCTAGATCCTACTGCTTTTCAGCAAACTACCTCTATTACCTGCTTGTACATGGATATAAATTTAACACACAGACTTGGCCCCAGATACATTTCCAAAAAGAAGTGAGTATTAATTCATTTTTTTATTATTATTAATTATTCTTATTATAACATGTAGAAGAATTTGGAAAATAATGACAGAAGGACATTTTACCTTTCAAATGCATACTGATTGTGGGCAGCTTCTGTAGAAGATTTTTAGATATTTAGAGCTAAGTAAGGGCTGTGTCTTTACCTCCAATGCCAACTCCGAATGATTCTGGTGGTGACAATATGTTTCAGTGATCCTTGATTCTTTAGAGTATTAAAGAATGAGATGAGAAAATTCTGCTCTCCATTATGCCTGTGCAAATCCACTGAAGTCACTGGCGCTGCACAGCGGTGTGTAATAAGATGGCAATATTCGCCTGAAACACCTTGCCACGGCCAAGTGAGTTCTGTTGACTCACTGTGTGGGAGATAACTTGTTACCACCTGGATATAAGGGCGGTGGGAATGGCTGTCTGGGGAGAGAAGATGTAAGGCATGATCTGAGCAGTCCTGAAGGCGGGACCATCTGAGTAGCTAAGCCTAGTGGGGAGATGGTTTCAGCTAACCTTTATCTTATTACTCTTCTTCATTAACAGCCAAACGCCAGGGTGGTGGGTGCGAGTTGGGACTTTACATGCTCTATCTGTAGAGCAGTTTGAGAAAGAGATGTTCACTCACAGGATGTAACAGAAAGCAGAGTTTGGCCCAGTGTGTAATGATCTACCCAGATGGGATCCCATTGAAATCAACAGACTCTCTACAGGTACCAGGGTCTGCCCATAAAAATCAAATGGCAGGACTGGGGCCTAAATGAGGCCACTGAAAAGCAGGCCTCTACATTGCCTTGTTTCTTAGGGTTGCTGGGCTGATTGACTCGTAGGTTTTATTACTTCTACTGAAGTGTAGAGGACAGGACTGTAAACAAACTTTCTGCACCCACTGCCATTCAGATTCTGTAACAGTTACAGCAGTGTTTCCTCTGAGTAATCAGACTCAGCTATGCTGTGATCCCTTCCTTCCTTCCCACTGCAAATCTTATTTCTGCCACTTGTTTCAATCAGATTTGTAAACTCTTCATGGAGCTTTCAAATGGGTTAGCACTGGCTCATTCCAACATGAGGTAACACAAAATGAAGAGGAGTGCAGGTACTGTACAATAAGAGTAATCCTATCACTGCACTTGAGAACAAGACATCAAGAAATTCTCAGCAAGATTTTTCTAAATAGCAGAACTCTATTTGAGCAAATCCATTATTATAGAGAAGGAAATAATTACACTGCCTTCCTTGCTTTACCATGTAGGGGCCAGCTGCCAGAAGATCTCGAAGTGTTTGCAGTAGGTAAATTAACTCCTATGCAAAAGGCCAGCACGAGGGTTATTTTGAGGTCTTCAACCAGAATGTCTCTGTTGCATAAGCCTTGTATTGGTCCTCAGCAGAAGGGTGAATTTCACTTATGATTGTTCCCCCATGGCCAGCAGCACAGAAAGTACTGATCCAAGTGAAACACAAAGTACTTATTTAAATGGACATGTTTCTGAATAACAAAGAGCGGTTATTTCTAGGAGTGCCGCCAGGGCCCAAACCTGACAGGCAAAGGGATGACAAACAGCCCACTCCTACAGTGTCCAACCAATCCGCCTAATCTCACAATCCCCCTTTCTCCTGTGTTGAGCAAAAAGAAGGGGGTCAATGACTTTATAAATATCGAGGAGCTACAGCAATCAACAATATTGCACTAGAATGGGAGTTAATATTAATAACAATAATAAGAGTGACTGATATTGGAGCTTTCTCCTGGCCTTTTTTTGTGGGTGCCATTTTATAAGAGGCTGTATTTTGAAAATTCAGAGTTAAAGTGTGTGTGTGTGTGTGTGTGTGTGTGTGTGTGTGTGTGTGTGTGAGAGAGAGATCTTCTTTTATTTTATTTTTATTTTTTTAATTCAGGTATAAGTAGCCAAACACTAGGATGGTGAAAGCAGAGTCCAGTTCTATGATTGTTATGCTTGCTGATATCTTAAATTGTACTTTACACTAAAATACTTATAGTGATTGGTGTGACACACACACACACACACTTTAAATAGGATAGATTAAGATAAAATAGATACCGTATATTCCGGCGTATAAGACGACTTTCTATATTAAAAAACAACACCCAAAAATCGGGGGTCGTCTTATACACATAAGGTAACAGCGGGCGGCTGGAAGGCTCTGGGCTCTCGCTCCTCGCAGAAGGGGCAGCCTCTCCCTCCTCTGACTCGGCTGCGCGGCTGGGATTCAAGGCTCTGGGGCGGGCAAGGCCAGCAGCCCAGAGCCCCGGATCTCCGGCAGCTTAAAAATTTTGCTCTTTTCTGGGGGGGGAGGGGGGGGATAGGGCTAATATATATATTTTATAAATTAAAACAAAAATTATAAAATTCTTAAACACTTATACACTTCACCAGAAAATCGTGTAGTCAGAACCACACCCTACTCATTCTCAGTGTGGAAATCAATTTGATGTCTTTATCTCAATTGTTTAAGCCAACTAATATAGAAACTCAGATACCTATGATTTTTTGCTAACTTTACAGGATTCTTCTTTCATCCCTCTATGTAATGTTGAAAGATTTAGGAAAGTAACTGTTCTCTTAAAAATCCTTGCAAGCCTTTGCTAAGGCCTTGCCTCCAGTATTTTTAGAACAATTGTCAGTGTCAGCTCTGCTGCAGCTTTTGGGTTCTCTGGCCTCTAGCAAAAAAGTTGATAGGAATTTTCTTTTTTGCATTTCAGGTTGGTAACAGCAGTATAGCATGGTCTCTTGGTTACATGCTGAACCTCACCAACATGATCCCAGCAGAAAGCCATCTGATCCAGCTACCAGTGAACCCTTTTTTGTTTGCTGGTCTCCTCTTTTTCTTCACAGCCGTGGCATTGCTGTGTCTCATCTTTGTTGTTTACTTGTGTGTTGTATCACGCATGCGAAAGAATATCAATCATATGGACCATGTACTTGCTACAGAATGAACAGACTCAATGACAACACAAGACAAAAACTTTAAATGTTCTTTGAACTGCATTTTAGAAAACCAAGGGAGAAATAAATCAGTATATTTATTTAAAAAAAAATAAAAAAAGGAAAGGCTAGAAACATAAGTAGAGTGGAGAAAAGAAATCAAGGGAATGGTATTTATAATGCATTGGATTCCTCAAGAGAGGGCTCAGCACTCATTGCTATAGACTTATGGTGTTATAGTGTAACAGGCAACTAGTCAGTAAACTGTTTTGTTTGTTAAGCATTTGGGGAGGGGGAAGGGGAGAGGGAATAACCACCATTCACTACAAGTTATTTTGGCATAAAAGTCTAAAGGAGACTTAACTGGTCAGTAGTTCCAAGATACAAGCAAGAGGACAAAACCATAGGCCAAAGGAAGATAGTGGCAATACTCATCTGTCAAATTGAAGCTAAAAGAAAAACTCATTTCTGAAACAGGTAAGGACATTGGCCACTATCTACAGGTTGTAACTGCGAGGTGCACTCAGGTTTTTGGTGGGTTTTTTTCCTCGTATTTTCATTACCATGTAGAACATAACAGAAGATTTAGGCTGCCATGTAAAGTTGATCACTAAATTATTGAACAACTCCCTTCTCACTTAGTTATCAAAAAAAACCCAAGCCATGATTGCATATTGCTATACATTTTGACATTCAGTATATCGGAGGCAGCAGCAGCAACTCTGTAATAAAGGTTGGATCAAGATTTGTCCTGAAAGCAAGCCTCAACTCCCTCTGTTTTGTACTTTAATAATGAAACAGTCTCCAAGTGTGCCCTACTGCCTCTCCAGAGAGCAACTGAATTTTGTCATTTTTTACTAACTTTTACAAAAGAAACATTTAAAAGGGCTCCCTTACCAAACTGTTGATTGGTTGTCCATACACTTGCATGGGTCCTAAACAACCCCAGACTGTCCAGACTTCATATTCAGATAATATCCAAGCCACAGGCCCCTTCTGAAACATTAACACACCAAGTTATTCCTCTCATTCATTGTCAACAGGATAGGGGGCTAGACTCTGTGGGAGAGACATGGCAAGGGGGTAGGGGTAGAGATGTGGGGTGTCTGGCAGGGTAAGCAAGTCTTTGGGGAAATGGGGTGGTGGATTTGCAGGGATGCAGAGGCCTGGAACAGAAGAGGCTTGTGTTCAGAGGAATCAGGAATGTATGGATGGGGGCTGGAGTGGATCCCACTGTCTGAGGCAGCAGTGCCATGGGCAGTCCTTCAAGTGTCAGTACCTCAACACAGACACTCAGCTCCTTCAGCACTGCTGTTCAGCTCTCTGGGGCACCAACCAGCAACCAGAGGTCTGCACTGAGACATCTCATCAAGAGCTTCCCAATGTGCAGTTGCTTTGGTGCTCCAAGGTGCTGACCTCAGAAAACCCAGCACCGGTTCCCTCTGACCCAGGCCTCCAACCAAAACACTTTCCACACACCCAAAACGATCCACCTGACCTCTCTCCATCCCTGCTCTTTCTAGCGCCCTTCCTACTCCTTTACCTTCCCATCCCCTCAGTGCTGCCCACCACCTTAGATGCAGTGAAGGGAGGCAGGAGTGAGGATGTCAGAAAGGGCAAGAGAGGCTATAGGACAGGTGAGCAGGGCACGGGTAGCAAGTCTGTGCCCTGGTATTGAGGCAAGTGGCAAGAGTGTATTAACTGCTGTCCTAGTGCTGCAGCTATGCACTGGAGAGCTGAGGCGGCTGTGCTGTAGGACCCTGCAAGCAGGCTTCATATACAACTCCACCCCTCCAAGCCAGGCCTCCCACCTAAAAACTGGCAAAACCTCCCCATGCATCTTCAGGTGCCCTCCGCTCACCCCACATTCCCATTAACTCCCCTTCTGGTTCCATGTGCTCATCATACAACAGCACCATGTGGAGCCATGGAGGGAGGATGAGTGAGAAAGGCGGGGGAGGTGAGCAGCCAGAGCATGAAAGAGACTTTCATTTTTTAAGAATGGTTCTATTTTTAATCAGATTCCAAGCCCCCTTAAAGTTCATGCACGTTTACACTTAGGGCTTTGTTTCAGGTTCACCTCTTGACTCCAAATGCACATGCCAAAGAGGAAAAAATAAAACCAATACATTTCCAACCTACAAGCATGCTGGCCAGAGCAAGGGAGAGTAGAAAAAGCTGCCTGAGACAAAAAGACTGTTTCACAGAAAGCAACACCTCTGTCAGGGAGAAGGATTTAAAAACTAGCTGCATAGGAGAAACACATGAGAAATGAAATGGAGATGGCAATGCAAGTAATTTCAGCTCATTGCGAATTCATTCTTGAAGTTGAAAAGGTGCCTAGAACTAGACAGGACAAAGCACTAGCATGCAATACAGAGAATAACCCTACACTGATAGGTGTGATGGGGCTAAGAAGCTGCTGTGGGCTGGAATGGCCCCACTCCTCTGTGCCTGCAAATCATGCCTGGACTGGAGGAGGAGTTAAAAGGAAGTGAACCCAGACGGGCATCCCTGGGAAGGGAGCAGACTGCTGATCTGTTCCAGCCCTGAAGAGAGGGCTGACAGCCTGCAGAGGAGAATGAGCAGAAGGGGAAAGAGGCCTGATACTTTACACTGGAACCCAGTGGACAGTGATACTAGTCCAAGGGCCCCTCTGATATAAGAGAGGTCCATACCCTGGAGGGAGCTACAGACAGCTTTCTTTTCTTCTATTTGACCCCATTCACTGACTGCAGACTGTCTTGTTGTTTTGCCTGGGACCCCAAGAGGGGCTGAGACTTCAGAGGCCGTGGCCAGAGAGTTGAGCACTGGACCATAAGAAAGATGCCCTGCTAAGATGGGGGATAATTGAACTTGCATGTGTTCCCCATGTAGCATCTAGGAGGGGTGTCCTACCACAGACAGACAGTAGGGGAATGAACCATGATTCTTCTATCTCTAATTTTTAAAGAATTAGGGGAAGAGAGTAAAATCAGCAACAAAATTGAACCTGAAAGTCATGCTGAAAATTCCCCAGTTGGGAAATGGCCTAGGATGACATCTAGTAATATGGTCCCATCATCATCTGTGATGTTAATGGGTGGCACCCATGCTTACTTCATCAGTACTTTTGAATATTTTTTTCTTTTGGGAAGTAACAGGAGGGAAAGTTAACACACACAGCCACCGTCTCAGCTAAGTTTACACAGGACTGAGGTAAGCCTAATTTTTAAAAAATATTAATAACAGGGAATAATTAACCCTTTCTGTACTTTACATCCACACATCCAAGGCCTTCCTCAATGGCATCCCCCATATTTGTAATGGCACAATAATAGTATGTATAGTATAGTCAAAGGCCCCTGCTGATAGTGCTTCAATGGCTATAAACTGCACCCCTATAACATGGGTCACTTAAGTGGCTATTCATATCTCGTGTCTTTGATACAGAGTTAAATCCTGAAACACTGAATTTTAACAGGCCATAACCCAAGTTTGGTATTCCTCTGCGTGTTAGCAATTCATGAACTCAGTAGTAAGCACTATATTCCTCTGTCAAGGAATAGAGATGTGTGGAACTTACATTTATGCAAATTAGGTGCAGCCCTCAAGTTCCTACCAAGTTGTGAAGACACCCACTGGTGCTGTCAAGTTTGAGCATCTCTGATCTAAAGGTGAAAGTGTGATTAAAAGACCGAGCCTTTTGTAGGAAAACTACATTCTCCTTATCTCAGGGGTGAGCAAACTTTTTGGCCCGAGGGCCACATTTGAATATGGAAATTGTATGGCGGGCAATGAATGCTCACAAAATTTGGAGTTGGGGTGTGTGTGTGTGGGGGGTGAGGGCTCCATCTGGAGGTGCGGGCTCTGGGGTGGGGCCAGAAATGAGAAGTTCAGGGTGTGGGAGAGCTCTCCAGGCTGGAGCAGGGGGTTGGGGTGTGGAGGGGGATGAGGGCTCTGGCTGGGGGTGAGGGCTCTGGGGTGGGGCTGGGGATGAGGGGTTGGGGTGCAGGAGGGTGCTTTGGACTGGGATTGAGGGGTTCAGAGGGCAGGAGGGGGATCAGGGTTCCTGGCCAATGGGAGCTGTGGGGCTCCAGGCCTCCCCCCACCCCAGGGTCTGGGAGGCAGGAGCTGTGGGGGGCCACTTTTGGGGGTCCCACAGGCCCACAGTGGCCCGAGGGATTAGCGGGGAGGGCAGGAGCAGCCTGATTCACTTCCCTCGCCCCAGTCCCAGCCATGTCACTGGGAGAAGGAGGTTTGGGGGAAGGGATTTCCCCCCCCCCCACACTCACCGACAGCGGCAGGAAGCGGAGTAGCCCGGCCCCAGACCGCTCTACTCCTCCAGCTCCCAGCCGCGGCACTCGGCTTCCCACCGCTGGTGAGAGCCGGGGGCGGTCCTTTCCCCAACCCGAGTTACATGGTTGGGGCCACGTCTCTCCACTTCCCGCCACGAGTGAGTGCGGGGGGCGATCCTTTCCCCGCTCTCACCAGTGTCGGGAAGCGGAGTGCCGCGGCTGGGAGCTGGCGGAGTAGAGTGGGCTGAGGACTGGTTGCTCCGCTTCCCACCGCTGCCGGAGAGTGCGGGGTCACTGGGGGAAGAGGTGGAATGGGGGCGGGCCAGAGACAGAGCAGGGGGGAAGGGTAAGAGGCAGGGCAGAGGGAGTTGTCCGGGGCCCCATGCTCCCCCTAGGGACGGCCCTGCTCCTTGCAGAGGGGGCCGGCCAAGGGATAGGGCTGGTCACTGGGGCTGGGGCTGCCGCGTATGCAGCACGCAGCTGCCTAGGGCACCATGAAATTTGGGGCAATTTGAAATGAGTGATGGGAAAGTAGAATTCCATGAAGACTTCATTGATTTTATAGAAGTCTTTGATATAACATAAAGTCTTACAGAGCCTCTTGAGGGTTACAGAAGGAACTGCTTGAGGGGCCACAGCTGTAACATGGTGAGCAATATAAGTGGTCAGAAGGCAAGAATTTGTAAAATCCTTCCAGCAGCCATGTACTCAGCCTGCAAGATACACACACTGAACACAGCAATTGTTCACTCTTGTGCAGTGCAACAAGTGACTAACTTTTTTGACACTTTCTCAGAAATCATAACCATGCTGAAAGCTGTTATAAAATATCCTAGCATTCAGCCTACAGAGCTGCAGGAGCTCACAGGCGTGTTGAATAAACTCTGGGAGGAAGAAGAGGATCAAATTATGGAGGATGTGCCTTTGGATTGCAACATACAATGGATGAGTCAGATGATACACTGAGTAGCTTCAAAACAGAGTCTGTTGTGGTTGTTGGTTACTTAGAGAAAATAGTTGATAATGATGGTGATGCTGAGAGATTGTTATATTCCATCACTAAATTTGACTTTCTGGTTACTATGGTGTGCATTGAAAACATACTTTTGTGTACAAAAGTTCTGCACGTATATATGCAGCATTGTACTATAGATCTAATTTATGTATTGGACAAAGCAAATATTATTCTTAATGCACTCAAGAGATTGAGAGAGGATGACAACCCAAAGTTTGCTTCTCTGTATGCTGAAGTGGCTGATGCTGTTTCTGTTGAAGAGTCACTTGCACCCACACGTGGCAGAAAAATGCATTACGATAACATTGGTGCCACAGACCTTAGATAATATGACAGGAAGAATATATTCATTCCATTCCTGGATCATGTAATTTCAGAGCTTCAGAAGGAAGTGATAGACTGCTCTTCACATTTTCTTGCTCAGTTCCTTGTGCCAGATAAACTGCATATATTAGAGAATATATAATATATATATAATTCTCTCTATATATTATATATATATAATTATAATATATATATAATTATATATATATATATATATATATATAATATATATATAATTATATATATATATAATTCTCTCTATATATTATATATATATATAATTCTCTATAATTGGGGCTGCATAGGGCACCCAAGTGGCTAGGAACGGCCCTGAGTGGATGTAATGTACAGCCAGTGAAATGTTTTCTTCTACTGAACAGGCACTAGCTGCATCAGCAATTAAACTAAAAAATGGTTCTGCTTTTACTCTCTCTCTAATCTTTCTCCGTTTATGGACTCCTACCAACTTTATGAGCTCATTTTGCATTTGTTCTGATATGTCCACTGTACTATAGGGTCTATAACTAAGCTGCTCTTTCAAATTAGGGTCCAATCCTGTGATATAACATGAAAGCGCATGTACAGTCTTAGTGTTTATTACCTGTCCCCGCATTAAAAGGTTCTGCCTTCCATAAAATTTTAACTATTTGTGTCATAGCATGCTGATTGCAGTCTGTACACTTTTTCTTGTGCTCAAATGCAACAAATTCATCTGACTTTGTTATAGCAAGAACATGTTCTTTGGATTTGCTATGTCTCTCATGTATTTTCTTGCCATTTGATCAGTCTTTCAAGGGAATGGAAATCAAGACTGCTTCCTTGCTGTTTAAAGAACACTCACAGAACACTCCATCCAGATGTTTGGCGTAATGTGCAAATTTATACTCTTGTAAGAGCTGCACACTACCACGACATTTCTGACTAGCCCCTGAGCCCATTAGTGTTTTAGGAAACTGAAATTTGAAGGTGGCAACTTCCAAGTTGCTAGGATGTCCTTCTTCTGATTCTCAGCCAACTTTGCACGATTTAGATGGCCAATGTCATTATCCCTCTGTCCTCACCTCTCAGTTTGTTTGGCTTGAGGTATGGCTGCTGCTCTATAAAACCTTTGTTTTACAATAGAAAGATTCAGTACTTCTCCATTGTGGCTTTCCTCAGCCTTCCTTCCACATGTAACTTCACAAATAGTCTCTTGGTCCAGAGACCTTTCTGGAATTACAGAAAGGAAGGCAAACATTCTTACTGATGCGTTGTGAGCTAAATGTTGGGAGTACCTTGGTCATCGTTATTCTTACCATTCACAGAGCTGAGCAAGTGTACACATTTATTGGATTAGAAAGGAGGTTGTGATTTTGGGTAACTTCTGTTTCTACTCTGGATCTGGCTTGGAATCTTTTCTCTTTTAAACACCAGAAAACCGGTTTCTCAGCAGGGCGTGTTAGCCAAAAGGGCTCGTTTCCCCCTGGAGCTTACCTAATTACACCAAGGAGGCACGGAAGACCAGGAAGACAAGTACCATTTTCTTTATTGATCGATCAGCTGAGCGGGTGCTCCTCTCGGCTAGTGCCAAAGAAAGAGAGACACCCCACAAACCCAGACGGTCCCCTTTTATAATCAGTAACAAACAACTTAGCCTACGTTCGTCTACGTCATTTGATTGACCTGTAGAACCTGTACATGTGTCTGTTAGGGGATAATTGGGTACGCAGGATACATATATCATTTTGTGGGGGCTACAAGATACATCTGTTGAGGATACATTTGTCATTCTGAAGGGGACACAAGATACATCCGTTGACCCTTTGTACTAGATACTTTGGATGCATAAATGTGAACGCAGCTGCATACACTTGGGGAGCCAACATATAATTGGGGAGCCAAACAAAACTGATAAGCGAAATAGCTGACTTAGGTAGATACACGGCCTTCAGTCTAATGAGTTCTGTAAGCTTTCCAACACAGTTTGGGCAAGCATAGCATAACTTTGGTTTACTCAGGCCTAATACGGAAAGGCTTCATTAGCACTATGATTTTCCAACAACTCCCCCCTTTGAGAATACTCACCAAACCTTTTGGCTGAGTTTTCTCACACTTTGAGGCCAAAAAGCAATGAAGCTCTGCAGAAATATTTACAACTGCTCTTTTAAGCTTAGTCACCCCCAACCCAGGAATGAATGCATGGACAAAAGAGTGGAACCTTGTTCATTTAACAACTAAGGGATCGGGGCACTGACTATAACTCAGGTAGGTATACCCAGTGGTTTAATTTCCCAGATGTCTCGGTGAATAATTTAGTCCCATATGCATCCTCCCCATGGACTCAGCAGGATTCGGTATGTGGGAGCCCACACCCTAACCGGTCCAAATGCTTGGAAGGAGCACTGTAAATGTACACACTTCCACCCAGAAAGTGTCCAAGTATGTTTTCATGACCACAGATCAGATGGTACTCCTGATATGTCTGTAAGGGCAGTGGGTCAAGTCTGGTGCTCAAGATCACTCCAAATGGCCATCAGCTGGTCATTCAGGAAATCCTGAAATTTTAAACATACTAGATCCCACTGCAATGCCTTCCCAGCCTCAGTGATATTCAATACCATCTCTGTCAGTAACTTCTGGGTTATAGAACTAAGGGTGGAAATGACATGTAACTCACCAACTCCAGCCTATACTTAAGATAGCTGAGCTTCAAAAATAAGGTTAGTGGCCTTTTCTAGTTGGCCCAATTTTTTTATCATATTCTCAGCTTTGAAAAATATTTCAAATAACTGCTACACTATTGGCCCCAGCCCACAAGGATCAGGTCCATTCCCCCTTTTTCCAGAGGAAATAACCCAGGCTCTTTGTTGTGCTAATCTAATGGCAGTCCCCTGTGAGCAATCTGGGTATGTAAAAGTGATCTGAAAACTGGATAAAGGCAATGTCATTTAAAATCCAATTAGGGGGGGCAATACATACTGAAGGATTTATCCAAAACACAGGGCGCAGCCTGTAGAATAAACCCCAAAATTCAATTAATACCACATTTCCAAACAGGATCCCACAAGTTTCTTCCTGCCAGTGTAGAATTTTTTGTTTCTTTACCAGGGTCAGTTCTCAATGTCCTTTTTAGTCAGGAATTCCTGGACTTTGGCAATGTCAGTGGAGTGAGCGTTCCTTCTCCTTTCCCACAACAATTGTAGTTTAGCATTCTACAGGGGAGAGATTATCAGCACATCACCCTGTAATGGTTTTTGATTCTTCTAGAAAAGTTCAAAGGCACAGTAGGTCTGTCAGCGGACAAGGGAGAGGTTAGCTAGCACGTCACCTTGTCCTTTTTCCCTGCTGTCCAGAAGGCACAGTGGAGCTAGAAGAAGGAATAGGCTAATCGTCAGTAGGAGAATTCTCCTGATGTAGAGGGGTCTTTTTGCAGTGAGAATCATGGGTCCAAGCAATCAGTCTTTTGCACTTCACAGCAGTGTTGGTAATCAGCAGGACTCAATAAGGGCCGTTCCAGCATGGAGCCAAAGCAGTCTTTCGCTGGTGGTCTTTTACATTGATCCGGTCTTCTGGTTCCAAGGAGTAGCGGGGCTGCTAGGGTCTTCGGATAGTGTTTCTTTACCTGTGAGAAAAGAAACCTAACACATTGCATTAGTGTCTGTGCAGATTTTACATCTGCTTGGGTATATTCAAGCCCCCCTTTTCTGGTTGTTAGCCAAGTGTCCTTGAACGAAGTCAGTGGTTTTTTTTTTTTTGTTTTTTTTTTGGACTGAGCTTACTAATTAAAGTTTTTCTCAGTTAACTCGTTCTTTTTCCTTTTCCCCTTTTTGGCTTCTTTTTTTTTTTAACCTACAAAGGAAACTTTTACTTTTTTACTTATACACCTTTTGTTAACAATGAACACATACACATTGCTGTTATACAGTACATTAGTCTTATTATTTAATGTATGCCACATATACCCTTCTACTAAAATAACCTTATTACAGAGCTTTGGAACACCAAGCCAGGACAAGCACACCCACTTTGATAAGTTTATTTAATACAACCTCTAGTTCAATAGCTTCCCACCATCCCCAGCCCTCTGGCTAGAAGTTTGAGGTAGCCAGAAGGATGCCATGCACAATATGGGGAGTGGGTTAACTTTTCATGTCCTCGCTTCCAAAGACTGTTTAGTATTCAAATTTTAACAACAATTTTCAATTAAAAGATTTGGCCAATGTAGTTTCTTTCTCTTACTTAAGAAAATATATTAGACTTTAATAGATCACATTTTTCTGATGTATCCAAACACTTTGTATTTTAAGTTGAACAAAACAAATATCTTATTTCAATTCAAGCCTTCTGCTTTATTTCAAACCAGACCATCCCATGAAAATATTAATCACAACAATTTGGCTACAAGACAAACACCACAAGACAGAACATAGAACACAAAACTTAATTTTTACTCTGCCAGTAAATCACGATACGTTGAATGCTGTTCAGCTGGCATTAGTTTTCTTTGATTATCTGAAAGACCAAAACAGAGGTCTACCCCTTCTGGGCAGTCAATTATTGCTTAAAATATACAAATACCCTTGTTGATTTCAGGCAAAACAAGGGAATTACCCCATATTGTCTTATATGTGTTTCATAGACAGCCCAGATTTCAGTGGCCTCTACCTTATCAGTTAGATAATTTGCATCAATACAGATGCTTTCTGGCTTGCTTTTTACTTTTAACTCCTGCTTTTAAACACTGAAAGAAAACATCACCACTTATAGTGCCTTAGAGCCTAATAAATTTTCATTTACATAGCACTGTATACATTCTTTAGCTAATTCAACAAAATTGTTCATAGCCAAATGATTGCAATCTAAATTTCTTTGCCTGAATTTATTTACAAACATTTAAAAAAAAACACCAAGAACTTTTCTCTTTAGCATTTTTACAAAGTTCAACTACTATTCCCTCCAGCATCTACAGAGTTAACTCTTCACTCTCCTTCAAATCACTTGCTCTTTCCTTATATCACTTGCTTTGTCTTTCAACAGCCACTTACCAATTCAAATCGCCATTCCAAATATCCTCCTGAGTATTTGAAATCCCCATGCTTATACTCACTTACTTCTTCCTTCCACGAGACCCTCAAAAGTTTCCAACCTGTTCTCCAAGCTCTCTGTCTGTTGCCTGCCCGCCTGGGCCCGATCCTTTTTTTTTTTTTTTTGCTGAACCGTTTCTTTCATGGGCTTCTGCCCCCACCCTTCTGGTCTTTTGCCTAAAACATTTTATTCACAAGACTACCCGAGTCCTCCCGTGTGAGGCTCGCCACCTGGGCAAAACGCATGGCCCACTGGCGTTTAACTATTTAATTGCCTCTTGTAGCAAACACACTGCTGTTACGGCGTATGCTGAGCACAAATGGTTAAATTTTAACAAGTCCCTGAAGGACTGGTACTTGCTTAGCCAGGGCTTCCTTTTCTCCAACTACTCTATTGCCCAGTCCTGCTACGACTGGGGGTAGATCCTTTCACCTGCCACCCTTCCTGGTCAACCAGGGTGGAGAGAGGAATGCTAAACCCTTCTCCAGTTCTCAGACTTACTGCAGCTGAGAATGGGCACACCTTTAATTATGCAATCCTCAACATATAACACCAACAATACCAAACAGAACAAACATAAAATAACAAGGGTAAAACAAATAGATGGTGTAAATTCTGCAGGGCTCCCCCATTCTCTATTGCTCACCAAACTGTGACAAATTTCTGTTACCAATTTTATCCCTCATGTCAGGTGATCAGACTGACACTGCAGGACGTTGCAGGAGGATAGAGAAAATACACCATATAACCAAATTTTAAAGCTTCATTAAAATGATAAAACAACAATGGAGAGTGTTGGGAACGCTTCCACATCACTCATAAAAAAAATATGAATGCCCCATACTTACACATATCCAGACTGGCCACGTCTGTATATAACATTCAGAAAAGGGGAATAGGTGGACGGGAGATTATCCTGTATACAGCTTGTTCAGAATTTCCAACATGCTTCCGCTCTTGGGAGGGCTGTTCTTTTACACCCTGGAATCTCCTGCGGTGTCTCTTTCAGAGATTCCAGTCCAGGTCAGCTACCTGTGGCTTCTCCAGTGTCACCAAGCCACACCAGCACCAGCATCCGTCACAAAGTCAGACTGTTGGATCTCACCGAACAGTTAAGCTTTGCAAATGTAATCTTAGTTCTGTAACTTGTATACTGCCTTTGGTTTGCCTGTCTCTATTTTTCCACAGCCAGCTGGGGCTGAAAGCAGTTTTTTTTTTTTTGTACTTAACATAGTCTGTACTGATTCTTGACCTTGAGCATAAAACAACTTTCTCTTTTTATCTCTGGGCGAAGCTGAGTTTTAAATTAACCCGTTTCTAGACAAATTGCTTACACTGTGTCAGAGGCTTTTTTTTTTTTTTGGTGATTAAAAGCTCCTCTGAGATATATGATCTTATTTAGATTAAAGGTACCTTTTAATGGGCATTGTTTAGATGGATTTTCACGCGTATAAAGATTCCAATTCTCTAAATACCTGCAGGTTTTAGAACCATAATGTACGTACATAAAATATGCTGGGGTACCCTTAGGGGGTGAGGTGGAATGTTTAGACTGTCCCTTACCCACACGGAAAAGAAGGGGGGGGGGAGAGAAGATGGGTTCACACGCTCCTAGACCCGGTTACAGTTTTGGCTTCCAGCATACCAATAGAACAAGAAACAAAAGTACCCCTACCAAAAAGAAAAGCCAGCCCTGGGGCTGCTCTAAGTCCCAGTAATTGTTCAGCACGGCCCACGGACTCGTGGAGTTAATGGAATTATTCATTAGCCGTGTCTGAACCTAGGTACCTTAACCAGAAAGCTTTTACCCACACACCTTCCTATTTGTGGGTTCCTTTACCGTTAGGGGCCCAAGGTCCCAACCCGCACTTCGGGGGCGTTAATCCTCAAACCCAGGAGGTAACGCACTTACCACGCCCGGAGTGGCCGCGTCCGGCAGGTGGACTCCCCTCTTCTGGTACTGTCTTGCTTCCGTGTCGGCTGAAGTTCTCTATGGAGGGGGCGTAGCCGTCCCGGCCGATTGCAGCGACCCGGAGCTCGAGCAAACCAATAGCTCAAGGTGGCCACTCTCCTGAGCCGTCCTCGGCCACCGGTCAGTGCCTCCAACAGGGAGAGAAGTCCCGGCGTGGAGTCGCCATTTGTTAGCCAAAAGGGCTAGTTTCCCCCTGGAGCTTACCTAATTACACCAAGGAGGCACGGAAGACCAGGAAGACAAGTACCATTTTCTTTATTGATCGATCAGCTGAGCGGGTGCTCCTCTCGGCTAGTGCCAAAGAAAGAGACACACCCCACAAACCCGGACGGTCCCCTTTTATAATCAGTAACAAACAACTTAGCCTACGTTCGTCTACGTCATTTGATTGACCTGTAGAACCTGTACATGTGTCTGTTAGGGGATAATTGGGTACGCAGGATACATATATCATTTTGTGGGGGCTACAAGATACATCTGTTGAGGATACATTTGTCATTCTGAAGGGGACACAAGATACATCCGTTGACCCTTTGTACTAGATACTTTGGATGCATAAATGTGAACGCAGCTGCATACACTTGGGGAGCCAACATATAATTGGGAAGCCAAACAAAACTGATAAGCGAAATAGCTGACTTAGGTAGATACACGGCCTTCAGTCTAATGAGTTCTGTAAGCTTTCCAACACAGTTTGGGCAAGCATAGCATAACTTTGGTTTACTCAGGCCTAATACGGAAAGGCTTCATTAGCACTATAATTTTCCAACAGGCGGACTCCATGCTGAGATAACTGGTGAAAGCTCATGCCGCAAAACGTCTGTTAGTCTATAAGGTGCCACAGGATTCTTTGCTGCTTTTACAGATCCAGACTAACACAGCTACCCCTCTGATACTTGGTGAATGAAAGCAAAGACACTTGTTTAACGGAGGACTAATACGTTCAATTATCCTCTCGCATTGCAAAGGGAAAAACCCCACAGAAGCCAACCGCATTTAAAACGCGCATTACCCATGCGCAGCAAACGCAAGGGCTGGTACAGGCTGTACCGTACAGCATCACTACAGCGCATGCGCTGCACCAGCTCTGTGCGCACCCCGCGCTGCGAACCCCAGCGCAGACCCGGCCGCACCCGCGCGCCCTCCGTTCGCTCGGCCACAGGGCGCGCGCACACACAGCTTCCAGGCCGACGGCCTCTCACGCATGCGCATTACAGTAGCGGAGCGAGCGAGACGCTCCCGAGACTACGCATGCGCATTGGCGAGGCCACAGTCTTACCCCTTCCATGCCCGGTACGCTTGTCACGCATGCGTACAAAGGTCGAGGTAAAAATCTTGACCCGCCCACCGAGACCGTTTGGCACGCATGCCTATTGGAGGAGAGGCGGAAACGATTCCCTTTGACACCCACAGGGACCGCCTGGTGCGCATGCGCACTTAGTAAGGCCACTCTCCCCCCTCCTTTCGTCCCCCCCTCAGGAGCGCAAGGAGCATGCGCATCTGGAGCGCGAGCTTGCGCCCTCCTTCTCCAGCGCGGGTGCATGCGCAGTAGGGGATCGGAAGCGGCATCCGGGCGCAGCGGAAGCCGCTCGCTCCTTTCTGCTCGCGGGCGGCCATCATGGTGAGTGCGTGTGGCCGCGGCCTCCGCCGCCAGCCCGGGACCCCCCCGTCCCCGCCAGCCCGGCGCGGTGCTGAGCCGCCTCCCCCCAGTGACCGGAGCGGGGCCGGGCGTGGGGACCCCGGGCGGGAGCCCCCGGGGCGGGGCGGGGGCCAAGCCGCCGCTCCGGGATCGTGTTCTGCGGCGCGGGGCTCGGCCGCGTCTCCACTGGTGACTGCGGCCCCCCGCCCCCGGGAGCCCAGCGCTCCGGTCCATTGGCGGGGCGGGTGGACGCGTCGGGCCGGGCGGCCGTTGCCAGGTTTTGCACAAGCCCCCCCCGGGTAACGCTGGGAGCGAGCGCGCGTCTCCCGCGCCACCTTGGAGCGGCACCGTCAGCGCTGAGCTTATAGCCAGATATACGGTCCCTCCCAACCCTAATAATCTGAGAGTCCTGCCCCCGCGGACACACAGACACACACACATCCAGCCGTGAGCTCTGAGGGGCGCATTCCGCCCCGACCCTTCCTGTGGTGCCTGCCACCGAGCTGCTCCCACCCCCGCGCAGAGCAGTGCTTGCCCCCCATCCCCAGGGATAATATCTGTTCCCTTCCTAGCAGGGGACGGGAATGGGGGATGCAGTTTGCTCGGAGTACTGCTGACTCCTGACCAAAATGCAAGTGAAATTGTGGGCGACGTTTGTCTGTCCCCTGGTTTCCCTTTTTCCTGTAGGGCCCCCGCTCTCTTATCTGTGCCTACCTCTGACAAGAAAGATTTTCAATTGGGATGCACAATAGAAACACAAGACAAGAAGGAATAGCTGCAGATTCCGAAATCTAAACTGAAACTGGTCTGAAAGTACTAGATCTCCTATCCCAGGCCATGGGGCAAAATGACCCCTGCAATTGAAGGTTTTATAGATAGCAATTCCTGGTTTAGGTCATACTACTTGTATTCAGACTCTTAATTTCAGTAAATCATTTATTTCAGGTGTTCAAACGTTACGTTGAGATTGGCCGAGTTGCCTATATCTCCTTTGGGCCACATGCTGGCAAGCTGGTGGCAATTGTGGATGTTATTGACCAGAACAGGGTAAGCTCAGAGACCTGTAGTCTTTTCCTCTCCCCAGTTCTTTCATCCTCTATTTTAAAGGTGTTTTTTTGTACAATATTAAAATTTTTCAGTTTTCCATATGTCAGTTTTTCCAAGGGGTTACAGTGTTAAGGAAAATGGAATACAAATCCTCATGTGCGCTGCAGGCTTTACAATTAATCTTTGTATGGAAACTCTTGTTTCCCCTCTCAGGATCAATAGTAAGGATAAGAAGGAATGTCCTCTAATGCAGGGGTAGGCAACCTATGGCATGTGCGCCAAAGGCGGCACGCAAGCTGATTTTCAGTGGCACTCACACTGCCCAGGTCCTGGCCACCGGTCTGGGATGCTTTGCATTTTAATTTAATTTTAAATGAAGTTTCTTAAACATTTTAAAAACCTTATTTACTTTACATACAACAAAAGTGTAGTTATATATTATAGACCAAGGGTTGGCAACCTTTCAGAAGTGGTGTGCGGAGTCTTCATTTATTCACTCTAATTTAAGGTTTCGCGTGCCAGTAATACATGTTAACATTTTTTGAAGGTCTCTTTATATAAGTCTATAATATATAACTAAACTGTTGTTTTATGTAAAGTAAATATGGTTTTTAAAATGTTTATGAAGCTTCATTTAAAATTAAATTAAAATGCAGCGTCCCCCCGGACCGGTGGCCAGGACCCAGGCAGTGTGAGAACATGCGTGGATGAGGGAAAGGGGATGCATCTGAGATCATGAAAGTTTCCCAGTCCCAACTCTTTCCTTTGGCCTTCTGTGTTTGGGAAACAATGCTTTAAATAAATGCCAGTTGATCTTGCCATAGAGTTTGGGTAGTGTAGTCCACTCTTGTTATGTTCTCCAGTGTTCCAAATGCGTAATGCTCTCCTCCAGTTTGTAACACTTCATGTTGATGAGTCAATTTATTTGGAAGTAACTTTCTGTAGTCTGTTGTTGTATATTGGAAAAATGTTAGTGAACCCATTCAATCTCTCCTGTTCTAGGCGCTAGTTGATGGCCCCTGCAGTGGTGTAAGAAGGCAGGCTATGCCCTTCAAGTGCATGCAGCTAACAGATTTTGTACTCAAATTCCCACACAGGTGAGTTGTCTTTCCTTTTGGGCTGTTTAAATTTGACTTAACGTGAAGCTAATTTACATTTTCGTGGAATTTTGTTTCTAAATTTTAGAAAAGATCATATGGATGTATAGGTATTTTCTTGAGTTATCCAGAAAGTCTTAAGTTTCAGAACTAATCATCTTTCATAATGTGCTAAGTGATTTAATGATGTGTGTGCTGTTAAGACATAGCAGACCATATGATCATGGTTAAATCTAGTGGATCCATTGCTATGAGTATTGACTGTGATTGACAAGTGGCAAATACTACAAGGAAAAGTTATAAATGAAAATCACAGTAATGCATAACTTCATGCATTGTCTCCTAAACAATAGACTATGGCTACATATTCAAAGTGAAGTATTTTAATGTGTTCTTTATTTGAAGAACTATGTATCCTATTTGTAGGTGGATTGAATTCCAAGTCTCTTCTCTTCAGCCTCTGTGATATATAAAATCACTAAGCCATAATCACTACTGGGTACTACTATGAGACCTACTATGCTGATAAAGCTTCCATAACTTTGAACTCATAACTTCTGTTTTTTACTAACCATTTTAGATGAATGCCAGGAGAATAGTATCCCAGTGTATCTTTCTAGATTGCCCCTCCCTTCAATCCTAACTGCCAACATAAGAAAGAAGTTTTAGTATACTTTTACAGGACTTTGATTACATTTGCTGTGTGTTTAACACCTTTGACGTGTACTAAAGATGTAACCTGTCTACTTGGGATTTTACTTCACTTATTTAAAATTGAAAGCTGGAGAAGCACCGAAGCAGTTGATTTGTGTATGATAATGCAAATAATGTTAATGTATGAGATTGATTGATTGTTTGTTTAAATGCAGTGCTCGTCAGAAGCATGTGCGAGTTGCCTGGGAGAAAGAAAATATTAATGAAAAATGGACAGGTACAAGGTGGGCAAAGAAGATTGAAGCCAGAGAAAAGGTATGTTTGATCTGCAGTGTGATATAAAATACTCAACACTGCACTTAGCACGTTACTAAGGTTGTCAGATATAATCTAGTAGAAAAATTGAGATTAATGTTGCAGAGTAAGACTTAAGGGCAGAGAAAACATGGGTTGTCAAGTTGTAACATAAGTTGTGTTACTGAAAACCAAATGGTTTTACCACTAAATTTAATCATCAATTTTTCTGCTTTGCCATGTCTACAAAATGTGTTGTTTTTTTTTGTTCTCTGCATCATCAGACCCTTCCCAACTATGGAGATAAATGGCATGTACACAGATTTGTAAATTCATTTTTAGTGGTGGTTTGCAAAGTTCTTTTGAGTTGTCTGGTTGAAAAGCACAAAACATATATAATATAATTTATTATTTTTTTTTTTTTGCAAAGTTACATTTAGCTGTTTAAGGAATTACCGGTAACTAAAATCTTCAGTGTTTAACTTTTAACTGAACTGCAAATTTTCTTCGACAGAAAGCCAAGATGACAGACTTTGATCGCTACAAGGTCATGAAGGCAAAGAAAATGGTAAGTGGTTAAATGTACAGCTATCTTTGGATAGTTGATTTGTGGTGTTTTAAAAGCAAATCTAGCTCTTTATTCTGAATCAGATTCAAATACATAATTCCTTATACTAATTTTTCTGTTCTTTTTGGACTCAGACTTGCAGAAAACTAGAGGAGCAATATAAATTTGCCCTTTGAGTTAGCTGATGCTTGTTCATCACTATTTTTCTTTTTAAACACTTAATTCAAGTTCAGTCTATATTTCTCTCTTTTAACTCCATGCTAGTCTTCAAGGCTATGTACCAGATATCTCTGCAGGTGAAAACTGAAGTCATCTCCAAAATTTAATTAATCCTTTGTGAGGGATTGCCGTTGACAATATGAAACACTACTTTCCTCCTTCTCAGAGCCACACATTGCTTTAATAGCAATGCTGCCAACCTGTGAAAAAATAAACTGACTAGGAGTCTCACCCAGACTTGTAGCAGGGCACTACGACTAGGCTACCAGTCTGACAGCAGTCCTTTGTCACTCGGGCCATCAAAATGTCTGAAATATGTCACACCACTATATATAGCGCACGTGATATCTTTCTGCAATTTCAGTAAAACCTACATCTGCTGAACAAAGAGTGATTATGCTAAAAAGGAGAGAATTTGGAAACCCAGAAAGTCATGAGTTAGCACAGATGTCTATAGACTGTTCATTTGCTGCTCTTATTAGACTTAATGTTACAAAATTATTTCTTTAATTTATTACAGAGGAACAGGATCATCAAGCATGAAGTAAAGAAGCTCCAGAAGCAAGCTTCCAAAAAAGCATAAACTGTCAGTAATCAAATAAAGTTCCAGTTTAATATACACTTTAGTGTCTGTCTTTGTGTGTAATATTTACAAATATTAAGGTAATGTGTATATAGGTCACTTAGGGTCTTGCCCAACAATAAGTAACTGCCTGAGCAATTTACATTGCTATCACTTGGCGGTGTTTAAACACATCACGCGAGCAGGCCCTAAACCAGCAATGAGAAATTAGTTACTGCTCGCTTTTCATGTGTTCTGGACTACAGTACCTATAATGTTGCTTACCCAAGTTAATAGTAAATAGCCGTTAAAATCCTCAAATATATTTTATAGTAATTTACTATGGGAAAAAAATGTAGCATTGATGAAGCTACTTTACAAAAAATCATACTTGAAACACAGGATTATTGGAGTAGAGAACTATCTTTCTGTAGAAATCCAGGGCATCGGTTAAAGTGCAAATAGTTGTCTCTGTATGAAGCAAGAGCCAGTCCCTGCCCTGCAGAATTTAAAACCCGTGTTAAGTGCTAATGTTGTTTTTGCATTCTTTTTAAAGGCTCAGACAAATAAGAAATATTCATGGTTAAATTCTATTCTAAAATACGTCATACTTCAAAATTTACTTCCACTACTCTCCTAAAAGGTGTCGCTCTGGCCTCAAATACTTCAGAATTCTAGGAATGTCTAGTGACAAGATAAACACTTGTACTGTGTGGACAGAATTTTATACTGAATAAAGTCATGTTATTAGGTAAACACTTCTGGAAACTATTTAAAGAGACACTAACTTAAAATCTAGTCACTTAATGTTAAATGTATTTTCTGTTATTACAATTGTTCATTAGGCTATTTGTTTTACAGGACTATTTTCTTAATCTTAATTTTTTCTCTCTGATGTAGAAAAAGCATGTACAAACAAGAAAAACTAAGGACTATTCAGGGGGGAAATGAAGTTGCCTATATATTGAATAATTAACTTTTACCTGTAATGTAGCTATAATTTAAAAAAAAAAAATCAGGTAAATGATTTTTGTGTTTTTGTCCATTTTAATGGTAATTGAAATGGGTACTGAAGGCATCTGTTTGGTCTACTGCAACAGTTTCAGTTTATCAGAGCTTACTAAGTCATCAGTGGGAAAGATTGACAGCTGCAGAAGCACAATTGAAAGAACTGTCTCCCAGGTTATTCGCTATTCTGTAACCATCCAGGACATGTGTAACAATTAGCATATACCCAAATCCCAACCCCTAGAATTTGTTCAGTGATTATACTGGAACATAGGGCTGCATTTTGCACAAGTCTTCAATTCACAGCATTGGTTTAATTTTTTCCTATTAGCTCTTCACTGGTATTTTAATAGAAACAGCCATCAGTGTTTTCCAAAGACTGATTCTAATGTGGAAATACCTGCTGCTAACTCTACTGTGGCAAAGCTGCTGTGGCAGTGGGAGAAAGGGTGGTCCAAGTGGGTAGAGTGCTAGCCTGGAACTTGAGACCCAGATTCAATTTCTTGTTCCATCAGACTTCATGGGTACCTTCACTAAGGCCCACTGTGGCATTACAACTATGGTACTGTAGTGGCATGGTGTAGATGCTTCCATGGAAGGGGTTTTTCCATCTACATAGTTTCATCTACCTCTCGGAGAGGCAGTACTTAGGTGGACAGATTAATTCTTCTGTCAACTAGCTGCCTTTACATTAAGGGTTAGGTCAATCTAACTATGTTGCACAGGATGTGAAATTTTTCACAGCCCTGAGTGACCTAGCTAGGTTGAACTAATTTTTAAGTGTATACCAGCCCTGAGTCTTTGAGCCTCAGTTCCATAGCTGTAAAATGGTGATACAGCACTTTCCTACCTTCCAGGAATGTTGAGGATTGATGCATTAAAGACTGAGGCACTGTGGTAATGGGGGCTATAAGGTTCTTAGTGTACACTTAAACTTGCAAAACCCAAAGGACCCCCCAAAACTGCAGCAGCGAATCTGAGCCCCGGTGAATTGATTTGGGATTGTGCTGTGGGGTTATGAATAGTAAATGTTTGGGCTCATGCTGGAGCCCAGGCTCTGAGACCCTCCACACTGGCTGGATTTCAGAGCCCGGGCTCCAGCCTGAGCCCAAATGACTACGCTGCTATTTTTACCCCTATACTGCAATTCCCATGAGCCTGAGGCTCTCTGCCATGGGTCTCTTGACCATGTGAACATACCCTTAGACTCGTAATACCTTTGCTGTTGATGGTGTCTTCAGTGAATTGGCAGCAGGGGAATTAAGAATACAGCCTTCATTTTCATTCATAGCTAATAGAAAATAAAGTGAAGCCCAGGCTCAAACCTTATCCATTTTTGTACAGTAGTTGTACTGGCCTTTGTGCAGTGCTAAGTACTACTAGCATTTGCACTTCAAGCAGCGTTTGTCACTATTAGAAAAATTAATGTTACCACTTTTGACACTTTCAGTAGCTACTGCTGTTTTTGTAGCAACACCCTGCCTTTCTGTAAAACGCAAATTCTGTCATGCTGGTGTGTTAGCTGCACTATTGAACATTTGGAGGGAATGGAAATAACGTTTTGTAGCTTGTTAAATTTCTACTCTGCTATTTAAAGCTAAATGACAGGAAATAAACTCTTAACTATGTATAAACACTAAAGTGCTTTCAATTTCAAAGCACTGCTCATGCATGAATATGACAGCTGAAGCTGTCTGGAATGTTTCTTTTAATCTGCCTGTTCCTACAGTGATAAATGCAGTTACAAAAATTCAACACATGTATGCAGTAATCTGAAAATACAAACAGAATTTAGTTTCTAGAGCTTGCCACATGATGGTGCTGTTTAACTAATTAAAAGATATTGCAGTCTGACAGCATCTAGTCTTTTTCATCAACATCTGATGTAGGCAAATATGCTGGATTCAATTTGCAAAACATTCAGTGAAAAACAATCCTTTGTTTCCACAAAATAAACTAATTTGCCAGCATATTCTCAAATAATGTATATTTCACTTTTGTTGCAAAATAGAAGGTAGTTTGCAAGGTAAATGGGGAAGCAGTTTCTTGTTTAATAGAGAGAAACAAAGAAACCCTTTCTTGGGTTGAAAGAAACTGAGAAGGAGGACTTGAAATTATCCGGTAAGGCTGTCAGACTTCTGTCATATATTGTCACAAAACAAGTAAACATGGCCTCTGAAAGAGAAACAACTCTCAGGATGCACCAGTGTCTATAGGCACTTTGGGCTACCTCTAGAACCACTGCTAACAGCAAAGTCCTAAAATAAATCTGCAGGAATGAATAGTGAAGGGGGTGAAAATGGGACCCTCAAGTCTTTTGTCTCTAGATTACACTAAAATCTAGCCTGAGTTCATTCTTAACATCTGCCAGTTGCACTTGTTTAAATCTAGTTTGCAGTGGACTAAATGAATTACTACTGCTGTAGTCTTCTACCTCAGATATAATTCTATTTAAATGAAACTTCAACAAAAATCCATTTTTCCCTTGTGTTTGGGTAAGGCCTGGTCTACACTGTGGGGGGGTGGTTTGAACTAAGGCCTGGTCTACACTAGGCGTTTAAATCGGTTTTACGAGTGTAAAACCGATTTAACGCCACAACCGTCCACACTAGGAGGCACCTTATATCGATTTTAATGGCTCTTTAAATCGGTTTCTGTACTCCTGCCCGACGAGAGGAGTAGCGCTAATATCGGTATTAACATATCGGAATAGGGTTAGTGTGGCCGCAATCGACGGTATTGGCCTCTGGGAGCTATCCCACAGTGCACCACTGACCGCTCTGGACAGCATTCTCAACTCGGATGCACTGGCCAGGTAGACAGGAAAAGCCCCGCGAACTTTTGAAATTCATTTCCTGCTTCGACAGCGTGGAGAGCTCATCATCACAGGTGACCACGCACAGCTCATCAGCACAGTTAACAATGCAGTCTCCTGAGAATCGAAAAAGAGCCCCAGCATGGACCGCTCGGGAGGTACTGGATCTGATCGCTATATGGGGAGAGGATTCAGTGCTAACAGAACTGCGTTCCAAAAGACGAAATGAAAAAGTATTTGAAAGAATTTCTAAGGCTATGACTGCTAAAGGCCACAGCAGGGACTCCGTGCAGTGCAGAGTGAAAGTTAAGGAGCTCAGACAAGCCTACCAGAAAACCAAAGAAGCAAATGGAAGGTCCGGGGCAGGTCGAAAAACATGCCGCTTCTATGATGAGCTGCATGCAATTTTAGGGGGCTGCGCCACAAGTACCCCACCCCTGACTGTGGATTCCGAGGTGGGGGTTGTAATCTCTGCCATGTCTGAGGATTATGCAGACGGGAAGATGAAGAGGAAGAAGAAGAGGAAGACCTGCAGAGAGCACACAGCACTCCGTGACCCCAGCAGCCAGGAGCTTTTTATCACCCTGACGGAATTACCCTGCTCCCAGCCCTCACAAGCAACTATTGCAGAGAATGACGCCCTGGAAGGAGCTCTGGTGAGTGTACCTGTGCAAATAGCAAACAGTGTTTTTTAAGCAAGCCTTTTTTTAATGATTGATTTGCCCTGAGGACTTGGGATGCATTCGCAGACAGTATAGTTACTTAGGCTATGGCTACACTTAAACTTCAAAGCTGCCTGCAGCGCAGCGCCGCAGCGCGCGCGCGCTAAGAAGTGTGTGCAAAGCGCCAGGAGCTGGGAAAAAGCTCTCCCAGCGCCCAGCCAGCCCCTCCTGGGGGGACAGCGCTGGCGCTGGGGCGCAGCGCTGGGGGCTTGGGCTGGGCTGCACTGGCGCTGCCAAGCGCCGCAAGCGCTGCAGAGTGTGGCCACACCCTGCTGCAGCGCTGCAAATTTGTAAGTGCCTTAGAAAAGTTTGTTAACATGTCCGGGGATTGAGAGGAAATCCTCCAGGGACATCTCGATGAAGCGCTCCTGTAGGTACTCCAGAAGCCTTTGCAGAAGGTTTCTGGGCAAGGCATCCTTGTTCTGCCCACCGTGGTAGGACAATTTACCATGCCATGCATGTAGCAAGTAATCAGGTATCATTGCGTGGCAAAGCATCGCAGCGTATGGTCCCGGGGACTGCTGGCATTCAAGAAGCATCCGCTCTTTATCTTGTTCTGTTATCCTCAGCAAAGTGATATCGTTCAGGATAACCTGGTTAAAAATCAGGAATTTAAGTAAGGGGGGTGGCCATTTTTCTACTGGGTTCGTGGAATGCAGCAGCTTAAAAAAAACACTTTCCTGCACGTGGCGAGCGGGGAGGAGGGTGAAATGCCGATGATCTTTTCTGTTTGGTCACCGGCGGCGATCTTCCCAAGCTACCGGACAAGCAGTGGGTGGGGAGGAAGGTTGTTGATTAGCAGGAGCTAGCGTGGTATTAGCCATGCGTTGGGGAGGTTAAATCACTGAGACAGTGGCTTACCATGGCCGCATGCAAGCTGAATCCTGATGCCTGGACCTGTGTCTGTGAGATCTGTAACCCCAGAGATGCAAGCAGTCACTATTAAGATGAAAAATGCGACCTTGTAGGGAAATCACATGTGCTATGTAAGGTGAATAGTGCTTTTCACTGTGAAAGAGTATAACCATTGTTCTGTAAAATGTATCTTTCTAAATATTTATCTCCCTCATGCAGCTGCAAATTTTTCAAGCGTCCCTCCTCCATCCCAAAGGCTAGCACAGATAAGGCGGAGGAAAAAGAAGACGCGAGATGAGATGTTCTCAGATATTATGGAAGTTACACGCAATGAAAGAGCTCATCTGAATGAGTGGAAGGACGTGGTTTCAAATTACAGGAAAGAGGCCAGTGAACGTGAGGACAGGAGGGATGAATGTGAGGACAGGAGGGACAACCGAGATGAGAGGTGGCAGCAGGAAGACCGGCAGGAAAATCAGCGGTGGAGGCAGGAAGATCAGCGGTGGCGGGATGCAACTCTGGGGCTGCTGCGTGATCAAACTGACATGCTCCGGCGTCTTGTGGAGCTTCAGGAACGGCAGCAGGATCACAGAGTGCCGCTGCAGCCCCTGTATAACCACCCTCCCCCCTCACCATGTTCCTTAGCCTCCTCACCCAGACGTGTAAGAACGCGTGGGAGGCTCCGTGCACCGCCCACTCCACCCCGTGGACAGCCCAACCAGAAGGATGCCGTTACTCTGAATTTTTTTTTAATGGCCTTCTCCATCCCTCCTTTCCTCCTCCCAAAGCACACCCTTACTTCTCTCCCTCTTTTTATAATGAAAAAATAAAGAATTCATGCTGTTTAAATGAGAGTGACTTTATTTGCATAAGTAAGCTGTACTCGAAGGGGGCGGGGGAGGTGCTTCCAGGGAATGTGTCAATCAAGAGGGGTTGGGTGTTCATCAACAAACACAGCAGTCACACTGTACCCTGGCCATTGATGAAGCTCGTTTTCAAAGCTTCTCTGATGCGCACCGCTTCCTGGTGTGCTCTTCTAATCTCCCTGGTGTCTGGCTGCGCGTAATCAGCGGCCAGGTGATTTGCCTCAGCCTCCCACCCCGCCATAAAGGTCTCCCCCTTACTCTCACAGAGATTGTGGAGAATACAGCAAGCAGCAATAACATAGGGGACATTGGTTTGGCTGAGGTCTGAGCGAGTCAGTAATGTGCACCAGCGAGCCTTTAAACGGCCAAATGCACATTCCACCACCATTCTGCACTTGCTCAGCCTGTAATTGAACAGATCCTGACCACTGTCCAGGCTGCCTGTGTATGGCTTCATGAGCCATGGCATCAAGGGGTAGGCTGGGTCCCCCAGGATAACGACAGGCATTTCAACATCCCCAACTGTTATTTTCTGGTCTGGGAAGTAAGTCCCTTGCTGCAGCCGTTTAAACAGAGTAGTGCTTCTGAATACGCGGCGTCATGAACCCTCCCTGGCCATCCCGCGTGGATGTTTGTGAAACGTCCCTTGTGATCCACCAGTGCTTGCAGCACCATTGAAAAGTACCCCTTCCGGTTTACGTACTGGGTGCCCTGGTGCTGCGGTGCCAAGATAGGGATATGGGTTCCATCTATCGCCCCCCCACAGTTAGGGAATCCCATTGCAGCAAAGCCATCCACTATGGCCTGCACGTTTCCCAGAGTCACAACCTTTCGTAGCAGCAGCTTAGTGATTGCTTTGGCTACTTGCATCACAGCAGCCCCCACAGTCAATTTTCCAACTCCAAATTGATTCCCGACTGACCGGTAGCTGTCTGGTGTTGCAAGCTTCCACAGGGCTATCGCCACTCGCTTCTCTACTGTGAGGGCTGCTCTCATCTTGGTATTATGGCGTTTCAGGGCAGGGGCAAGCAAGTCACAAAGTTCCATGAAAGTGCCCTTACGCATGCGAAAGTTTCGCAGCCACTGGGAATCGTCCCACACCTGCAACACAATGCGGTCCCACCAGTCAGTGCTTGTTTCCCGGGCCCAAAATCGGCGTTCAATGGATAGAATCTGCCCCATTACCATCAGGATCTCCAAAGCGCCGGGGCCCGCGGTTTGAGATAATTCTGTGTCCACGTCCTCATCACTGTCATCGCCGCGCTGCCGTATCCGCCTCTTACTCGCCTCGGTTCGAAGGTCCTGGTTCAGCATATACTGCACGAGAGTGCGTGAGGTGTTTAAAACATCCACGATTGCGGTATGGAGCTGAGCAGGGTCCATGCTTGCTGTGCTATGGCGTCTGCACGGTTCACCAAGCAAAAAGGGCGCGAAACGGTTGTCTGCCGCTGTCAGGGAGGGAGGGAGGGGTGAGGCTGTACCCAGAACCACCCGCGAAAATGATTTTTGCCCCATCAGGCACTGGGATCTCAACCCGGAAATGCCAAGGGGTGGGGGAGGCTGCGGGAACTATGGGATAGCTACGGAGTAGCTACCCACAGTGCAATGCTCCAGAAATCGACGCTAGCCTCGGACCGTGGACGCACACCACCGATTTAATGTGTTTAGTGTGGCCACGCACACTCGATTTTATAAAATCTGTTTTACAAAACCGGTTTATGCAAATTCGGAATAGTCCCGTAGTGTAGACGTACCCTAAGGTACGCAAGTTCAGCTACGCGAATAGCGTAGCTGAACTCGAAGTACCTTAGTTCGAAGTACTTACCCGTCCTCACGGCACGGGATTGAAGTCCGCGGCTCCCCCGTCGACTCCGCCACCGCCATTCGCGGTGGTGGAGTTCCGGAGTCGACGGGAGCGCGTTTGGAGTTCGATATATCACGTCTAGATGAGATGCGATATATCGAACTCCGAGAAGTCGATCGCTACCCGTCGATCCGGGCGGGTAGTATGGACGTACCCTAAGAACATAAGAACGGCTGTACCAGGTCAGACCAAAGATCCATCTAGCCCAGTATCTGTCTACCGACAGTGGCCAATGCCAGATGCCCCAGAGGGAGCGAACCTAACAGGAAATGATCAAGTGATCATAGTAAATGTAATTTTCTTTTCAGTGAAATAAACCTGCAGGAAGTCTCTGCATGGAGGAACAGTGTGGTTTTGATAACATTCTGCTTCTTAAAATCTTGTTTCTAAAATACATAAAATACAATGTATGCACACTATAAAGCATACAAATATTTCTCAGCGTCCAATGACATCACAACTGACTCCAGCTTCACTCTTATGGTTGCCAGAATGTTGTCAAAAGAATCCTTTAGTTTCATGATTATCTGTGTATTAACAACCCTTTTTCTCTGTCTGGAAAGATGTAGTGTGTTCAGGGTGAACTGAAAGCTTGCTCTGGTGAGTGAGGGGCCCTGCTTCTGGGAGGAGGAAAAAAAAACAATAAGTGGCCGCTCAAACTGTGGGGCACATAGAAGAACGTTTGGGTGTGTCTGGTGGGGCCAGGGCCAGCCCCCATGGGGCGTGGGGAAGGAGCACCACTCAACCCCACCCCATCCCCAACTCTGCTCCGGCCCCACCCCAGCCTTAGTCCCCAGCCCAGGCTCCGTTTCTGGCCCCAGTCCTGCCTCCAGCCTTGTCCTCTGGCTGAGGCTCCGTTCCTGGCCCCAGATCCACCCCCCACCTGTGGCCCCAGCCTTGGCCCCCTAACCCCTGTCTGCGTTCCACTCCCCTCCCCCCGAGGAGCCATGTTTTGCAAGTGTAATCGTTGTTGAAGAGAGAGTTTGAGGCATTAGTCTTATGATGTGCTTTCTTCTGCAGAGACCTCACACGCCACTCCTCAAAACGGGACATGGCCTCATGGCACAGACCACTCCATCTGGGTCTGTTTAGTGCACTGAGTTCCCAGGTTGTAATGTCTATCTTGCATGCTTTGAGGTTGGCCTTCAAGGTGTCTGTATTTGAGGCTGGGTTGATCCTTAGAGCATGTTTCTGTGCTCAGTTGGCTGTAGAGCACTGCTTTCGGGATCCAGAAAACCTCCATGCGGACCACGTGTCTGACCCAGCAAAGTTGAGCTCTGATGAGCATACTGTCGATGCCAGGGATTTGGCACCTCTGAGTGTTGGGGATCCTGTCCTGTCACTTGATGTTGATGACACGAAGGTGGAAGCTCTCCAGCTGTTTGATGTGCTATCAGTAGAGCATCCAGGTCTCACATCTGCAGAGGAGTGAGGTGAGTACAACAGTGCAGTTGATTTTTATCTTGGGTCGGAGGCAGACTCCACGCTTCCTCCAGAGCTTGTGGGTGAGCCTGCCAAATGCCAATCTGACCATTGCCATGTGCTGTATGATCTCATACTCCAACATGGCATTGCTGGAAAGTATGCTACCCAGGTAGCAGAATTTCCTGACTGAGTTGATAGGTGTATTGTCAATTGTGAGGATGGGCTCATGGTGCTCATGATACTGATGGTCTGGGGCTGGCTGGTACATGAGCTGACTGCAAAGCTGAAGCATTTTGAGGCCTAGGCAAAGTGGTTCACGATAAGCCGAACGTCCTCGAGCACATGTTCAATGAGGGCACAGTGGTCACCAAACAGGAGCTCTCTTAATGTTCAATGACTTTGGTGCGGGCCCAGTAGTCGCAGTAGATTGAATAGACCCCCATCTGATCTAAACTCTATGTGTACACCTCTCTCAAAGTCCTGGAATGCAAACAAGAGCCTGGCTGAAAGACAATGGCAAAGAGCACTGGAGTCATCTTGCATCCTTGTTTGGTGCCATTGGTGGCAGGGAAGATTTCTGTTGAGTCACCGCACACTATCACCCTGGCCATCATGGCACTGTGAAACAAGCGGATGATAGCAATCATCTTCTCTCAGCAACCAAACTTATGAAGCAGTTTCCATAGGCCCTCACAATTCACTGTGTCAAAGACCTGGGTCAGGTCAACAAACGCCATGTGCAGGTCCTTGTTCTGTTCACAAGCCGCCTTTTGTGTTTGTTGGGCTGCAAAAATCATGTCTATGATGCCACGGCCAGCACGAAAGCCTCGCTGGGACCTGGATACCCCAAGTCCACTTGGTGGGAGACAAGCCTGATGAGGAGAACCTGTGCAAGGATCTTCCCTGCTAAACAGCAGTGAGATTCCGCAATGGTTGTCACAGCTAGATATGCTTTGCCTTTGGACAGATGGACCATGAAAGCATCCTTATACTCCTGGGGAATGGTACTCTGTTCCCATGTAGTCTTGAAAAGGCTGGTGAATTTCCGTACTAGATGGTCGTCTCCACATTTGTACACTTCAGGTGGAATGCTGCCAGGTTCTGGAGACTTGCCAGCAGACAGCTGCTTAATGGCCTTAGTAACATCATCTAAAGAAGGCTCCACGGACAGCTCCTCCAGGACAGGACGCTGCGGGAGGTTGATATGAAATCTAGTGCTCCCAAAAAGAATCCAGGGACCTGGTAGAAAAGGCTTCTCACAAGGACATTGGCCCTGCACTTTGCTGATGAAGCTCCCAGCCCACCCTTGTTTTTCTTGTCTACCTCTAGCTAGTAGGTGCTGGTCAATATTTTAAGACCTGTGTGTTTCTGTAATTTTTTCTTATAGTATGGGCATCCCTGAAATTTCCTCTGTTCTCCTTTAGCAGATGAAAAGGCCTAACTGCTGTTCCCAACTCAATTAGCATGTGAGCTAAGTAGAACTTGCAAGCAAGAATATTTCCTGGAGACAGCTATTAAATAAGTAGAGTAAGGTGGGCAGTGGTCTTGGTTCTGATTATGGGTCCTTATGTTACAATTCCTGTTCCTTTGTCCTTTTGGTTTCTGTTGATAATACTTTCAAAATAGTAGGGCTCTTGACTACAGCTGGAAGGGAAATGGTTTTCCTGTCCTGTGAAAATTTTTGAGACTACATCACACTTTCCTGATCTCATTGGAGCGAAATCAAGACCTTTTTTTTTTTTTTTTTGGAAAAAGTATGTCTGGGAGAGAGAGACTAGCTTGGTGGTTAGAGGATTCACCTGAGTTGTGGGAGATTTGGAGTAAGGACTTGAACTTGGGTTTACACATCCTAGCAGAGTGCTATGACCACCAGCCTATAGAGTCAGTCTCACTCAAGCGATCTTGTAGGAGGGATTTGAATCTGGATCTCCCAGCTGAGTGCCCTAAGTACTGGGATATTGAATATTCTGTGGTGAGTCAGGCTGTCTTTCTCTGATCAAAAACACTGGCCTGGACATGAGAAACCTGGAAGGTTTCATTGAAACCCGTCCTTTCCTGCAAAAAGTTTCAGTTTTGACCAAAAGCCATTTTGCTGAAAATTTCCCAACCAGCTCCTCTACTCTTGGCATTGGGCTGGGCTTGAGTGTGAATATTTGCACTACATCATCTCTTGCTCAGACATTTGAGGCTTGCATTGGGATCTTCATACCTCTGAACTTAAACCACTGCTTTTACTTGATTCTGTATTGCATTCCTGGCTACCCTAGAATATTTGCATTTACGGGAGTATTTTATCACAGCACAAATATATGGGTATATAGGTTCTAAATGCATTGATTATTTGGCAGTCCTTCTGTAATACCTCTTATCTTCCTTACACACACAAGCATGCGGACGAAAAAGGGTTAATCGTTGGAGGCCGAAGAAGCCTTGACAACTGTAACTTCATACTGATGTCAGTCGGAGCTTTTCCCCTCTTGCCCCCCACATGGTCGAGCCCTAACATTCCGCTATCGATAGAGAGAGACAATAGTAAAAACCTCGATCATTTAGTGAATCACTTGCTTCATGTCAGTTTCAGGATTCAGGTGCCAGCCTGGCAATGCAAATACTGTAACAGCCACAATCCCCCAGGCCAAGTCTTTGTAACTGTTTGTTTTTTAACAAAGCTTTCAAAGCATTGCTTGCAGGCGGAAGTGGCTCTGTAATGCTCTTTTATCTGAAATTAGCCCTTTGTGCTAATTACCAACTTCAGAGTTATGCTTTTGTATGCAGCATGGAGTAAATTCCTTCTTTGTAGGACACAGTGACCTAGTTTTCATATAGAAGATTCTATCAGACAGTTCCCCAATGGCCTTGTGGTATGAAAGTATTTTTTGTGGTTTTATCTAGTTACTATTTTTGTGCTTTAATTGCTTACTATTGCTGTGGAGAGGAGCTGAGCTATTGATTGTTGCCATCATAGCTAGTAGAGATAAGCGATTGTCTAGACATGTGCTTCAGGCTTCTCTTTGAGAGCAGGATAGGGCCAGAAGGGGTTCTGCTGCTTCATTGTATTGATAAAGGCACGGGTGATGGGGGTCTCAGAGGGAAATTCAGCTTAGATGAAAATGTTAGATGCTTTGAAAAAGCAATATTGTTTATATTTAAATAATATAAAAGGATATGATCTCTGAGATGACAGTAGGAGGCTTACCTTAAGGCATCCAGTGGGATACTGCAACATCTGAATACAAACTACTTCTCAGAGCACATTGTCAGCCAAGACATTTAAAAAAATGTTTGGTAAGTCACATGCTTATGAAAGTCAGTGAATAATAGAAGAGGTTAGAATCAGTCATTTTGTAGTGAGGGGTGGTTCAAAGGTAACCTTGGAAGGAATGGAAAACTAGATTCTTGGGTGTTTTTCTGGGAGAGGAGGGAGACAAAGGAGCCCTCAATTTTTTTTTAGGTTTTTGTTTATTTTTCCTGCTTGTCTTTTACATTATAAATTCAGGTATTAGCTTATGCTGGAAAACTCTGTGGATGGCTAGAGAATTGGTGGGTTTAGGACATCAGCAAAATGAAGTAAGTGACATCAGTTTGGTAGAAAGGGGAAATCATTTTTAGGAGAATGTTAAAAACATTTAAAAAATGTAATTCAAATGCCTGAGAAGCAGTTGGGAGCCGATATGCTTTTGTTAGACAGTTGAATTAAGGGCTGAAAAAGCTTACAGTTCTTGTCTGAGACCTCTAAGGAGTTTTCCAGAAAAATCAGGGAAGACCAGATTTGATATTTCTTATATTTCTAAGGTTAAAACAACAACAGCAACAATCCAGGAAAAACAACTTCAGGCTAAAATCCCTTTCAGGCCTCCTTTATTCATGATAAGAAGCACACAACGAGCGCAAACCTTTCATTAAACTCTGCAGCTCACCTTTCAGTTTCATTAGCTCAGCTCCTCCGGTGCATCTCAACCCCATTTTGCAGAAAATCAGCCACTTCAGCCGGGGCTCTTTCTGAGCTGGGAGTGATAACTGTGTCAGATTGTACCGTGAGGGCTTGATCATGTGAGGAGCTAAGCACTTTGCAAGACTGGGCTTCAGTAGAGCTTTATGCCAGAGGATCCCAAAGTGTTCTGCTGCAATCCCTGAGCCGCAGTAGCCATTCCGCATCAGCAGTGCATGCCATGTGTAGTTAAATAGCATCTACGGAATTAGGTACCTAAATATCTTTGGGGATCTGGGCCTAGGGCCTTCTCTGGATTGAGTTTTTTTCCGGAAATCTCCCACCGTTACTTTAGCTTTGGGACTCTCCCCTGGTGCTAGCAATGGTGGGAGTGCTAGTGTAGACCAGCCACTGACACTTTTACCTCTCTGCCACCTAGGCTTGCTCAGATTTAGGCAATGTGGTGGTAACAGTGCCGGTGAGTGGACTATGATAGAGCTCCCACCATTGCTAGCATCAGGGCAGCTTCTCAGAGCTCTGGCAATGGTGGGAGATTTTCAGAAAAAGCTTAGGGAAGGGACAGTCTTGCAGGAGGCAGCCAGCAAACTGAAATCATTTGGGCCACACATCAGATTGGGGGTCAATTGTGAAAAGTTAGTGAAAGAACCTGCAAAACTCCTGACTGTCAGGAGCCCATGAGACCCCTGACAAAGCATCAGTTAGCTTTCTCAGGCAGCCCATCTTCCTTTGTTGATAACACTCCTGCTAACTTTTAATCATGCAGTTTAAAGTTTCTTGTCAGAGGACTAATAGTTTGTAGCTCACTTGTTTGGGAACCCAGATCCAAATATAGGAATGACTGAGAGATCACAAGAGTTCTTGGCACCGGATTTTGCTAGATTTCGCCATCCCCGCAACAGCAGCGTTTTAGAGCTGCTGGCAAGTACTGAACTAATAATAACACTGCACTTGCGTAGTGCCTTGCAGCGAGGCTCTGACAGTGTTTTACTGACATGACACCTGTGAGGTGGTGGTGAGAAAACATTGTTTCACAGAAGAGGCCCGGGAAGCAGAGAGAGCTTAAATGGCCTGGAAGCAAGTTATTGGAAAAGCCAGGATTGGCACTCAGGAGTAGAGCTGGACAAAATTTTTCAGCCGAAACTATTTCATAGGGGAAAAAATGCAGATTTGGGTCGATTGCAACATTTTGTGACTTATGTTGACTTCTAATTGTTTGGGTCGAAACGGAAAAAAAAGAAGAAAAAATTGGAACTATCAAAATGAAATATTTTGATTTCTTGGGCTATATTCACAACGGAATTCAAAAAATGGTGCTAGTGGTGCCCCTCCCCCAATTCAATAGTCCAGCTGTTAGCAGACTCCCCTGGGCTGTGGGAGACCCAGGTTTGACTCACTATTCTGGGGCAGGGACTTGAATGCAGGTCTCTGCATTGTAGTGCAGTGTCCTGACCACCAGGCTACAGGATATACTGGGGTGGGGCATTCTCAGTCTCACCTGCTGTTCCACTTTGTAATACATACTTGAATAGTCACTAGGCCAGAGAGAGAGCATGAGATTGTGCTATTGCTTGGTTGTTAGGGCACTCCTGTAAGAGGCAGACACCTGGGCTCCAGTCCCTGCTCCAGTGACCATATAATTATTTATCTCGCATCCTAGGTGTGTGCCCTCTGATCACCACATCCTCCTCCACTTTTGTGATTCTAGCCCACTAGTTCTCAAACTTTTGTCCTGGTGACCCCTTTCACATCGCAAGCCTCTGAGTGTGACCCCCCCTTATACATTAAAAACACTTTTTAACATATTTAACACCATTAGAAATGCTGGATGCAAAGCGGGGTTTGGGGTGGAGGCTGGCAGCTCGCGACCCCCCCATGTAATAACCTTGCGACCCCCTGCGGGGGTGCCGACTCTCAGTTTGAGACCCCCTGTATTTCATTTGCTTTTATTAAACATCAGCCCAAATGACACATTTTGTTTGACCTGAAATGAATTTTTTTTCAACTTTTTTCTTAAGCTGAAATTTTTGAAAAGTTTTGGTTTTGGTTTGACCCAAACTGACTTTTTTTTCCTGATATTCTTGGAACTGGCAGTGAACTGACAAATCAGTTATTTACACAGCTCTCCTCTGCGTCACAATTCATCCCTCTAACCTCGAGACACCACTTCTCACTCCTATAACTGCCGAGTTGTCAGGAGGCATTCATGAGTCTATATGTTTGTAAGATTTTTCCTAGACCGGATCAGATCTTTGGGATTAGGTACCGCTGTACAGTTGTGTAAGTGCCTATATTTTTTTCTGTCCTGCCATAGTGCTGACAGGGAGGTTTTTTGCCCTCATTTTCCTAGTGCTAACATGTAAAATATAGCAGCTCTGAGGTCTAAACCTTAGCTTATGCTAATGGCCCCTTCCAGACCAGGATTTCTAAAAGAAACAGATCACTTAGTTTTGTTTCTCCCTTTTGTAGTTAAAATGTTATTAAAAGGTGTTTATTTTTCCTTGGTTATGTACAATCCCACTGATTGGAGCTGGAGACTTGCTGAGATGCATGGAAAGTGTGTTCTTGCCTGGTGCTTACTTGGCAGTGGGGCTATTGCATCAGAAGTGAACTTTCCACCACTCACACCTTCTAGTCTGTTCTTGTGCGCACACAAGCATTTAGTGGCAGCGCGGTGTCTCTGAAATTTAAAAGGCCTTTGAGACCAGCAGGTCACTCTCACCTTCTAAAGAGGCAGGGTATGAAGCCAATGAAAACCACTGTGCCAGCTGTATGGAATCTGGGAGACACTTTAGGATATTATGAATACTAATATTAGAATCATAGAGTATCAGGGTTGGAAGGGACCTCAGGAGATCATCTAGTCTAACCCCCTGCTCAAAGCAGGACCCATCCCCAACTGGCCCCCTCAAGGATTGAGCTCATAACCCTGGGTTTAGGAGGCCAATGCTCAAACCACTGAGCTATCCTTCCCCTAAAAATTGTAATGAGTTGTGCCAAATACACCATGTAAGATGTCTGCAAAAATGTTATAATTTGCCAAGTATGATAATATTGTTTATGTGTGGGTCACCTTCCCACACCCCCTCTCCTGCCCCCAAACTCCCTCCCAGAGCCTGCACCCAATCCCCACACCCCCCAGCCCCAAACTCCCTCTCAGAGCTTGCAACTTCTCCCCACACACACCCCCCAGCCCCCAAACTCCATCCCAGAGCCTGCACCCCCAGACCGCCTCCCCCACCCAAACTCCCTCCCAGAGCCCAACCTCTCATCCCTTCTGCACCGAAACTCTCTTCCAGAGCCTGCCCCCCAATCTCCTACCCCAGACCTCCTCCCCCACCCACACTCCATCCCAGAGCCTTAGGCAGGTGGGGGGCAGAGTTTTTTGGGGGGGCGGGTTCTGGGCAGCATGAGTGACATTGGCCCACTGGGAGGATTTGAGGACTGGCACAGGCCCTTAGGTAAATTCAGTTTGAGACCCCTGGTCTAAAGTGCACATCGAATAAGAGAAAGCATTTTGCCTCATTCAGGGTCATATCCTCAGCTGGTGCAAACTAGCACAGAGCCACTGACTTCAGTGGAACTACTCTGATTGATGCCTGCTGAGGAGATGGCTGTCAGAGTCCATTGGCTTCCGCAGCTGAACACTTGTATGTGCCCTGCTCCGCAGGACATGGGGAGCCAGAGATTTTATTACATTTCCACTCTCCTGTCATGAGGAACCCCTTGCTTTTTAAAAGGCGCCCCTGGCATGTGACTCTAATGGAGCCAGGCTTTCAGGGAGCAGGGCCAGTGCTGCTGTGGAGGCAGGGGTGCTGGAACAATTTGTATAGCGGGGGTGCTGAGAGACACTGAACCAAACTGTAAACCCTGTATAGGAGGGAAACAGCTTCAAGCCAGGGAGTGCGGCCGCTCCCCCAGAACCCCTAATTCCATCACCTATGTGTGAAGGGAGAAAGCCTACCCACGGATGCCTCTGTGGGGCAAACCTTGCTTTCGGCTAGGGGGTGGGGGGCAGAGGGAGAATGGAACCTTCCCTCCCTTTTCCCAAAGAAGCGTGAGAAGATTTACTGACGGTATTCCCACGTGGGCGTATGAACTGGCCCACAATTACTACACAAATGGGTCAGGCAGTTGTGAACAAAAGAGAGGGTGAAAGATTTAGGACTCCCACTTGGGCAAGTTAATATCCTCAGTCAGTGCCTTGGGGAGGTAAGAGCTCATGCTGTCAAAATCTTTTTCTCATAGCAGCTGCCTTATCTGGGTTAAGTGCTGTGGCCCTCAGGCCCTAAAAGCCTTTGACAAATACTCTCTAGCAATGAGACCATCAATGTCAAGCTGAAGTACAGCCTGGAATGCCAACATACAGTAATGTTTGCAATGAGCTCAAATGTAGTTGAACTTGACCTGTGCAATGCACACTTGAAATAGGGCTAAATTAGGACTTAAATTGTGTATAAGCCCTCTGCATAGGGGTGATTTTCACCCCTTAAGATGAATCTGCATAAGAAAAACAGAGAAAATACATCCCTGGAACAAAACCAGATTCCCTGAGTCTTACTCTGAGGCTACAGGTGGGATTTTCAAAAGCAGGCAGCGCTGGCCATTAAAGTCACTTCGACTTCAATGGGAGCAGAGATGGGCCAATATAGAGCACATCTGCAAAATCCTGCTCTACATCTTTTGCCATGTTAGAAAAATGGTTTGTAAAAACAGTTTCTACCAAAAAGATGGGGACACGAATATGGTGCCGAAGAACAATGTTAACAAAGTGACGATGATGATTATTGTATTTATTATGTAAGTCCTGTGCTTAGTGCTCTACTCCTGCCCCAGAGAAAGCACAACCTAAATGACAGACATGGCAAAGACAGGACACACTAGAGGAATAACAGCTCATAGTCTGTTCACTTTTTGTGGGCATTGTGAAATAAGTGACTAATAAGGGGCTGAGGACTTAGAAAAGTAGCTTGATGCACTGGTGTGGAAAGGGCATTCCTGGCACAGAAGGGTAGCAGGGGGAAGGGTACCGAGAGTTATATATCTTGATTGTGCTGCCTACAAAATCTTACAAGAGGCAACCATTTCAAAACTGGTTTCCCAATATGGCAGAAAACATCACACACATAGGGCCTGGATGGGCGAGAATCACTTCAGGATGAACTTTAAAGTGTTCTAAAGTAGCCCACTCACAGGAGGAAAATTTTGCAATGTGATTGAGACAAATATTTAAAACCTTGTCTTTTTAAAAAATCATACTCATTGAAATTGTCACAGCTTGCACCTTGCAAAGACTATTTTGTGGTCAGAAAAGCAGTACAGTATATACTCTAGGTTTGAGCTATAGGAATGAGTAGGTATTCCTGAAAGGCTTAATAGCTCTGTTTTGTCCCTTTCTCTGTATGTTTGTGTTTGAGTCATAATGATAACCAGGGGACAACGGAAACTGGTGGGACCTGTAAAAGCTGCAAATGCTGAGGATTTATGGCCTTCCCGCAGATGTTACTGTATTCTCCAGAATCTTAGGTTTCATTAAAAAAAGTATTCTAGCCCCTCAATTTGTAAAGATACCCTTCAGGATGTGAGTCCTCCCCCTATCCTGCTGCTTTGTCTAGAGTCCAGATCTGACTGACTGAAACAATAGCATCAGGGGAAATGTGAATTTACACCATTCATCTCAATTGGGATAAGTTCTTCAGCATGTTTATGGAAATTTAATAATTGTTAAAAGTGATGCATAAAGGCAAAAATAAAAATAGGTATGTTTATGATGTATAAGGGAAACCTGGAGAAAAAATTGCCACATGCACAGCAAAATCAAGTTTTTTTCTCCTCTTTGTTTTTTACATTATAAATTCAGGTCCTGTCTGCCATGAAAAATGACAGAGAACTTGGGTGGTGGTGGGGTTGGTCAGAATCTGAATCCAACTCCAGCGCTCAATTTTTGTGAAAGACTGACTATATCCTGTAAAATCCTGAACAAACTATGTAATTAAGATAAACCTTACTGAATTAGGGTTAATACTTTTGGGGCACACTGTATTAAAAATGCAATTGTGTATGTGTTGTTGTGGCATTGTACATACCGTCTCTAGTAGGAGGGGGCTGCAAACATACTTTCTCTGTTATCTGCCCCTTTGAAGCCACCCCCTGGAGAGATGTGCATACACTAGTTCAAACTAGATTCTTCAGGGAACAGCACAGAAAGGATTTTTGGATAAAGAGCCTGGTTTTAAACTGGTTCAGGGCATTCTTCCTGATCCAGCAAGTGGCCAGAATCCCTGCTTCACCCTGGAAAGGGTTGAAAGGACATGGGTCAACTGAGGCCCCATAAGACTGCGTGCTTGTTCTAAGCTAAAGCTGTGATGAACTTGTAACTGCAAGGAAAGCCCTATAGCTGGAGCTGTGAAGAACTTGTAATCACTACTCCTGGGGGAATTCTGTGCCAGTGTGCACATGCAGCATTCATGTCCCCCCACATTTTTTTTCTCCACAGAAAATATATTCTGCTGGGGAAGTGCTACAGTTATGCCTTTCACCCACCAGGGGATGTTGTGGCACCAGAACAGAAGGCAGCCACTCACCAGCCATAACAGCCAATAGGGAGAGAGCAGAAGCTGCATTCCTCACAGTGCCCTGCCTGGGGGCCAGGTTAGTAGGCACATATGGAGGGACAGACAGAGCGGGGCATGCGGGGCTGCTGGGGGGCTCACAGACTAGGGTTCAGAAGGGCTAGTGGGGGTGGGGACAGACTGAGCCCATGTTAGAGTTGGGGTGAACTTTAATAAGCTTATTAGTATGCATGTAGGTTCCTTTATAGTTTTTAATATAATTTTTCTGTAGTGCTTTTTCCTTTAAGAATAAAATACTCTTGCACTGAAAGAATTGTGCGGTGCTTATAACTGTTGACAATCACGCTATCAAAAAGCTGTGCTCGGGCAACCTGTCTCTGCTGGGAACAACACAGTTAAGGCAGGAAACTGCGCAGTCTGGAAGTTACAGAGAGACACAAGTCTCCACCCAAGAAAGGGAATAGCTGGAGAGCCGGAAGTCTGAGAGGTTGTTGGACAACGGAGGGGGGTTGCCCTAAACTGTAGTGGTGGTGGGATTTGGGGGGGGAGGTTGTCAGAATCTGAACCAAGATCCAGATCTCAATTTTGCTAATGGATCAAACTCTGAAGCTGAACACCCCAAAACACTGGGCTGTTTGGAATCCAGAACTAAACTTTGCAAATGAGACCCAGCTCTAACTCTGTGTTGCTTCTTCCACTCCTTCCATCTTTCTCTCTTAATTTTGCCTTCTTGCCTGCTAAGAAAGGCTGCCGTAGCAAGGCTTTTCATACAGCACCAAAAGTCATGATTTAATAAGGAGTCTAGGACCATTACAGGCAGATGTCATAGATAACTAAAAAAAAATGAGAAATTCTAAGAATTTCTAAGCAGCTAATTTGTAAGCAGTAGCTGATAGGCAGTGATTTATGTGGGTAGGGTTCAGGCCTCAAAAATCCATTCAAGCTTATAATTACCTTGGTGGATGTGGGAAACTGCATTTGTAGGCCCCCAAACTCATTATAACCTCACATATTTCCAAATGAAAAAGAATAATTCAACTTTTCTTCTCCTAGAAGCAAAAATGACACTCTGTTCTCTGTAGGTTTCTTTGAAGTCTATGCCACCCATTAACTGCCTTAGCTACCCAAGGCAATTAACCAATTCAACTTCACAGTGAAAGAAACAGACCAACAAAGTGTAGTTTGAAAAAATCAACAATATATTTCTCCCTTTTCTTTATAGCTTTTCCTTTATGGCGAGGTTGAGTGCCAGAGAGGAGGGATGAGCCTGTGGCACGAGACAGACCGGGGTTGGGTCTACACTAGAAGTTTTTCCAGGATAGCCACATGGGATAGGAGTGATTTTTTGGTGATATTGCTATACCAGCAAAAGCTGTAGTACAGAAACACTGGCATAAAAGTCCCTTTGCCAGGCTAGCTTATTTTGTTCAGGGGACTGGTATAAGCTATATTGGCAAAAGTGTTGGGTTTTTTTTTCTGGTATAAGCTGTGTCTATCCTAGGAGAAGTTTGCCAGTATGGCTATGCTGGCTCTCCTGGAAGTGGGGACTAGGTGTGGGATTCAGGAGGCCTGATTCTCTGTTGCCCTACATCTTGTTTAGACATTTACATCAGTGCAAAGGGTGTGTAAAACAGCATTGTACACCTGCTTTGCACTGGTTTTTAACAACTTCACAGGGGGCAGGGCAATGGGGAGTCAGGCCCAGGGTATTTGCGGTCTAGTTCCTGACTCTGCCACAGGCTTGCTGTGTGACCTGGGTCTCAGGTTAGCAAAGGCGCAAAGGAAAGCTAGGTGCTCAACTTTCATGGAAAATCAGTGGGGCTTGGGAGCCTAACTCCACTTTGTGCTGTTGAAAAGTTCCCTCCTAGATATTTTGCTTTCTGATTTTAACATTCGAAGCTGGGTTTGGAATGCTGACTGTGTGCGCCTGCTAATTTGGTACAGCACCTTTAACGAGAGAACACTCTGCCCTAAACTTTAGAAAGGTTCTTGTCTGCTTGGCTAACCTTTACTTCCAATAATCTGCCTTTGGATTGTCCATTGTGTGCTCCTGTCACTGACCACAAGGTGGGAAAAGCAGATCTGCTCCTCACCTCCCACCATCTCATTGCCACTTTGGTGAATGTTTTCTCTCCTCATTTGAACTGGCTGCTCAGGAAGTCAGTAATGAGAAATGTGTGGATGAGCACAGTTCTTTTGCTTAAGTTTGGTATAGTTTATGGAAAAATCCTATAGAATTGGCTATGGATGCAACCAACAGAGTTTTATACAGTATTGAACAGGGGGTCGTCCTTCCTGTATAAAATTTAAACCTCCCTATAGAGTTTGATAGAGAATTCTACCCCTGCTATAGAATTCTGCTGGTTGGTTTAGGAAGAATATCACGCTCTAGTATATTCTATTGGACTCTTTCATAAGGATGTGAAATCAGTCAATAAAGGGCTTCAAAGGGAAAAATTAATTTCAGCCCCATTTCTAAACCCACCGGTTGATGGCAGCTTGAGCTCACACCCTCACTTCTCCCACTCCATGCAGACACAAATCCCTGGTGGGTTATCTTATAACTTAAAGGATTGCTACATCTGTGTCTTCCTCCATTGCAGTTTCCAGGCAGGCCAGGTATATCTCAGGAAATAGATCATCTTCCAAATGCTCATAAATTACTTGGGAAAGCCGGGGAGTGGGTGCCCCCGCCACACATACTCAGACCTAAGTATCAGAGGGGTAGCCGTGTTAGTCTGGTTCTGTAGAAGCAGCAAAGAATCCTGTGGCACCTTATAGACTAACAGACGTTTTGCAGCATGAGCTTTCGTGGGTGAATACCCACTTCTTCGGATGCAAGTGGTGGAAATTTCCAGGGGCAGGTTTATATATGCAAGCAAGAAGCAAGCTAGAGATAACGAGGTTAGTTCAATCAGGGAGGATGAGGCCCTGTTCTAGCAGTTGAGTGATGAGGCCCTGTTCTAGCAGTTGAGTGATGAGGCCCTGTTCTAGCAGTTTTCACTCAACTGCTAGAACAGGGCCTCATCCTCCCTGATTGAACTAACCTCGTTATCTCTAGCTTGCTTGCATATATAAACCTGCCCCTGGAAATTTCCACTACTTGCATCCGAAGAAGTGGGTAGTCACCCACGAAAGCTCATGCTGCAAAACGTCTGTTAGTCTATAAGGTGCCACAGGATTCTTTGCTGCTTCTACTCAGACCTAAATAAACCTTGAGGCTGGATTGTTGTAGAGCACAGGTCCTGCTCACCAAGTGATCCCCCTCTGTGAGCACATGGGCAGAGAGGGGCTGCAAATGGGTGGAGTCTTTGTTCCAGCTCCCCTGCTTGCTGGTTAGATGCAAAGCGGTGATGTAAACTGCTCCATTTCCAAGGGTTGTTATAACTATTTTCCCCTGCCATACCAAAGGAAAGCGAGTGAGGAATGTGGCACCTCAGAGGGCTCTGTCTGCGGCACAGTGCCTCCTGGGAGACTGCAGCTCATGCACCACCCCTCTCGCTCAGAGCTGTGTCTAAAGGCAAATGTAGCTCACAGTGGATAGTGAAACCACTGCTGCGAAGCCAGCAGCAGCAGCTGCTAACAGTTCCAAGCTGTTAGTCTGACAGTGCCATTTCTGAGTGCCTCGGCGCATGGAAATAGCTTCGACCCTTTCGTATCACTCAAGAGTGAGTGTGAGATGAGACTATCCCTGCAAAGTCAATCTGCCTCGAGGAAAGCAGAAATTAGTTCTATGATAGCTGGTCTGCAGGTGTCAGGAAACCTGATTTACTGTATCCAGAACAAGAATGGAGGAGGGGGTGTATGTGTCAGGAAATGACTGTTTTCTACATGACTTGCCCTCCATCCACCCAGCACGTACTCAGAGCTGCTGACAGATTTATGACATATATCCAATGCAGCAACTTCTGAACACCTCAGGTTTGTAAAGTGAATGTATCTGGCTACATTCTCAACATGCATATCTACCCTTCTGATTTTCAATTCAAAGGCTGTGATGTTCACATATTTCCAGGTGGAGTTCCTGATAAGATTTTCAAACTATTGTGTAAGAGTTGGGGCCTGTTCCCGTTCCCACAGAAGCCCACAGGAGTGTCGGAGTAGGATAGGAGCCATTGGCATTAGTGGTGGGAGTTTCAAAAGCTGTTAAGTGACTTAGGAGCGCAAGTTTCATTTGGCCCTGATTCCCTGTTGCCTAGCACATTGTGTAGTCATTCACAACCGTGCAAAGCCTTGGTGAAATGATACCAAGTAAGAATGGAGCTGGGCATTGGGCCCTTGTGTAATTGGCTTGATAACTATGGGCCATTGCATTCCACCCACTCGTTACTCTTTTGTCCAGAAGAGATGAGAGGCTCTCACAGGCAGAGTAGGGAAGCCCAAGCAGCATAATCCTTCCTTCTCCATCCATATCTTACAGAAGTCCCTCTGTGTGAACTTCAGGGGTTACAGAATGTGGTGGCTACATCAGTGGTTAGAGCGGAAGATTGGCTGCTCCACACAGCATCATCCATTTCCAAACCTGTGGAGATGCTGGTTGAATTCCCAATGGCAGTTAAGCATTGTTTTAGTGCTAGTGTAAACCGAGTCATCGCAGCATAACAACGGTTTCAATAGTCCTGCCACCACAGTCCCACAATGCTCTAGGCACTGTTGACATTCCCCACAAGCTATTCCTGCTGGAAATTGTGCGAGGAATTGTGGGATAGGTTCGCGTGGGAGCAGAGCAATTGCAGCTGTGTGGATGTGGGGCAGAACTGCAACATTTCAGATCATGAATCAGCATGACTAGCATAAGCAGCAAAGAATCCTGTGGCACCTTATAGACTAACAGACGTTTTGCAGCATGAGCTTTCGTGGGTGAATACCCACTTCGTCGGATGCAAGTAGTGGAAATTTCCAGGGGCAGGTATATATATGCAAGCAAGAAGCAAGCTAGAGATAACGAGGTTAGTTCAATCAGGGAGGATGAGGCCCTGTTCTAGCAATTGAGGTGTGAAAACCAAGGGAGGAGAAACTGGTTCTGTAGTTGGCAAGCCATTCAGAGTCTTTGTTTAATCTTGAGCTGTTTAATCATGACTAGCATGGGTGCACTGAATTATGGTCAGAGCCTGTGAATATACTCACCAAGAGAAGCTAGTGAATAAACTGCATAAGTATGATGCCTTCCTTCCTCACTTTAGAGTCTGTGGCGGACAGCGCTGGGACACTGGGGCTTTGCGCTGCAGAGGGTGTGTTTTCACACCCTGCTGCACTGTGATTAAACAGAGTCCTCCCATCCTGGGTCTGGGTCTGAACAAATCTGCCAATTCTCCTCTCTGAAGGAGCACGGGGTGGCCAAGGTTAAGGAAAGTCATTCTATCATCAAGTTTCTGATGAAGTTCCAATGAAAGTCTTAGACTGTGCTGCATCTGCAGCTCTGCCAGCCACTGCTGGACGACAGGCACCTATATATCAGCATAGAGCCCAATCTCTGAGCCTCCCTGGGTAGCACCTTTGCAGAAATCTTTATTCTCCTGTATCACTGAATTTTATCTGAATTTTATGCTGCAAACCCAAGTCAAACTTTCCACACAAACAACACAAGCTTTCAAAATACTGGGAACAGACTGTTACTAGGAGCACAGACCATCAGGTTTGCCAGACAAGTTCAGCCCAATGATCCCTCAAGTCTGCCATCCTGCTTCCAGCAGTGGTCCGTGCCTAGTGCTGACAGCAAATTCTTCAAATGTCAGGCATGCATTGTAAATGGTTATTTGCATGCAGAGGGAAGCCGGAAAGACGAGATGGATCACCTGGCATGTCAATCATAATTCACAATGCCAATCCTCCCCACAGAATAACCACGTTCTCCCAGCCAGAATCATTGTGACAGGAAATTGCATATAAATAGAAACATTTCAGAAGAAAAAAAAAAGGAAAGGAAAGGAAATGAGTCCAAGAGGAAATGAATGGTGAAGCAAACAGATGCAGCTCAGCTAAAATAACACTGCAGACAAATGCACTTCTTTTTGCCTCCCTCCACCCCCAGATAAGACGTGTGTGGAACTGCCTGCTCTCAGTATAGATGCTGTGGTACCCAAAAGCCAGGGCTTTGGTACCCAAAAGTGACCTATCTATCTAGGGCATGATGAGGGGCAGGGGTTTCCCAAGTGCCCAGGCCCACCCCCAGGTCCCCTGACTGGAGCTGGAAGTTTGTCGGAGGGGCAGCTGGGCTAAGTCTGAGTGGCGTTGTGACCCCATGCACCTGCTTGCTCCTCCCACCTTTGCAGTCTCTCCGGCACCCATGGGCGCTGGGCACCCCCAGACCCCAGGAAGAAGCAGAGCAGGGGGCACCAGGAAAGCCTGGTCCCTGGGATGGTGGGAGGATTGGATCCAGGCTTTTGGTGCTTCCTGGGGAAATGGAGCTGCAGAAGCAAGATGGGGTCTGGGGCTCCCAGAGCTGCCTGGACCTTGGTGGGGGAGGTGCTCTCCAGTCTGACCGCCTATCTGGGTAAGAGCTGGGGGCTGGATGTGGGGTAAGGAGATCGTTCGGCTGGGTGCAGAAGGGAGAGCTGGGAGAGGGGCAGTGGGTGTGGAGCTGGGTGCAGCGTGGAAAGTGTGAGTCTGGGTGCTGGGACAGTGGGGGAGGAGTGTGTGGGGCTAAGTACAGGGGGCGAGAGCTAGGGGCTGGGTGCAGGGCAGTTGAGGGAGAACTCTGGGTCCATTCATTAGGAAAATTATGGTTGTGCCCCTGCTATCCATTCATCCCTCCCTCCCTCCCAGTAGTGTCCAAGCACTGTACTCCATGGGCCTGATTTTCTACTGTCTTGCATGTTGTGCATGACTTTATGTCTCTTGATAGAGAGTGCAAAGTTGGTGTGAAATAGCACCATCCTGCTTTGGTAACTTCGTATGCCCATGTTGCACAGGTGTCAATGACTACACAACGGGTAAAGTAGTGGAGTATCAGGGCCAATGTTTGTTCTTTATTAGCTCTCAGGTAGATAAAATACAGGGAGATAAGACAGACATCTGGAGTAATTTAGGTTTTGGCAAATCCATGGTTCGGGCTTTTTTCCTCCCCCTCGCCCCCGCTGGACCCTTTCTACAGCTGTCAGCATGTGAAAATGTTTGCAGGGGCAATTCCATTGAGAGATATAATTCATCTAATAACCTGGGGGCCCTCAGCCATTCAAAGGTCATGTACAGTGTTAGTGAATATTAAGCTATTTTCTTACTTGAAGGGTGAGAGCTAAAAATCAGAAAAAAGCAAAGTGTGATATTACCCTGCTATGTGCTGCTGTGGATAGTATCCACACTGCTACCAGCCATTCTGAACAGTCACTGGTCACAACAAGGGCCATGTGACCTAGGAAAGATCCCATGAACGCCATGTGTATGCACTATCATTGGAAGCTTGGCCACTCCCAAGCGGGGGCTTGATGCCTTCTTTGTGCATGCTGTGCCTGTTGACAGACTGTACCTCCTTTAGCCAACTTTTCAATGTGGACATTGATGTCTGGCCACCAGACCTAACTTGTTGCCAACACTTTCATTTTAACCCCCCCACCCCCCCCGATGGTCTAAATGCAGCTCTTCCAGCACTACTGGTGCAGCTTCCTAGGGATGATGGCACAAATACCCCATAGCAGGCATCCGTTAATGGCTAGCTATAGAATGGGGGGAGAATACGCTTGTGTTCAGCCCACCAGTCTTTCTCGGTAGCCTCATACAGCTGTGCTAGAAGGGGATAGTTCCAGTTGTTTTCTTCAGCATCATACAGGTTATTGGTAAGGTATCGCTTTGAAATATGTTACAAATACATCTTTTGAGTCTGACCAGCAGGTTAATTCTCCACTACCCAGCAACAGTGGAGTTGCTATTAGCAGTTGAAACAGTTCCTGTATTCACTTTACATTGAGGATAAACCCTACTCCTCGCCACTAAACTCTGTTTACCTTTTAGGGACAATTTTTAAGGCAGCCTTTGCATTTGCACATCCAGTTTTATGTGTTTGTACATGCAAACCCTCTTATTTGGACACACAGATATGAAACCATCCACCCATGCAAATAGGTGTGCATAAAAGTCGTGGAACAGATCCTAAGCTAGTGTAAAGCAGTGCAGCACCACTGGTCAATGAAGCCACTTTGAGTTACACCTGCATAGGTGCTGAAACTAGGGATGCTGGGATGCTGCTGCTCTCCCTCCCCCCATCCCCTCTGGCTTGAAGTGGTTTCCATTATATACAGGGTTTACAGTTTGGTTCAATGGCTCTCAGCAGCCCCACTAGAAAAATTGTTCCCGCACTGCTGTACACCAGCTAAGGAGCCCACATGAGTAGGTTTTAGAGGCTGGTTTGATCACTTCAGCATTTGTATGCACGGTTGCCTTTTTGCACATGCAAATGCAGTTTTTTGAACATGCAAACACATGGAAACCCACTGAATGTTAAGGGAATGAGCACATCGTGGAGGGGATCAAAATATTTACTTGTACCTCAGGAATGTTGTAAGGTTTAATTAATTAGATCGCAGTCCTGCTCCTACTGAGGTAAGTGGAAAAATTCCTGTTGACTTAAATGGAAGCTGTTCCAGCCCTTTAATGCCTTAACAAATGGTTTTAGGGGTATATCAGTATACATCTTTACCACTAGATGGCAGTGCAGGCAAGCATCATTACAAGCAATATGGGGCTTCCACTGCCACAAAAGCATCCCAAACATTTAATTAACAAAAATGATGTGATGGGCCAGTAAAAAATAAAACTCCTGCCATATCAGTAATGAAACCAAGAGGCAAAAGGTGAGCTGGAGTGTTCTCAGAGCCCAGCTGGCAGGGCTCAGTGCTTGGTTTAGTTGATTTACTTCGCTAGCTGGCTTATGCTAACGTGTGGGATATAAATCATGCTGCGTGAGCGCAAGTCAGACTCATTTCTTTTGTGTCTGACCTTTAATTCACCTCTTGTCCTAGTTATTATTTGGAGTTTGAATAGCGATGAGAGATGTTAGGAGCCGATATATCTATACATATATAAACAAGAGGCCAAGAAGGAATTAAAAATCTCTAGGCCTGGAAGGACTAAGTGCAGTGAGAGACAGACGCATTATATTGTGACCTTTTCTTATAACTGTCTAACTCTTTGTGCAGCCTTACAAGACATGCCAATGAGGCAGTGTGGTCAGTGAACCAGACACTAGACTAGGGCTCAGGGAACCTGGATTTTAACCCTGGCTGTGGCTCTGCCACTCACCCATTGTGTAACCTTGGCCATGTCATTTCACTTCTGTTTCTTTTTGGTTCCCCTGCTGCCTCACACACACATAGGTCTGGGTGGGAAATTGCTTTCTCATCCCATGAGAGATTTTTGACATTCCAAATTTTCCATCCCAAATTGAGACATTAAATTAAAAATGTCAAACAAATGTCGCAAACCAAAAACGGCTTTTGGTTCAGGTCAATCAAAACAGTTCATTTTGATTTCAACCTACTTCCACCTGTTTATCTGTGAAAATTCATTAATATTTCAAAACCAAAAGTTGTTTTGACTAAAAAATAGCCCCCAAATTTTCCCGTTCAACAATTTCAAAACTTTTTTTAAAACAAAAAATGTTTCAATTTGTGAGTTTAATTGAACCTGATACTATTTCACAAATAAGTTTGGTTTTGACACATCAGCATCTTTTGGTTAAAAAAATAGTTGAATCAAAAAATTCACGACTGGCTCTGCACACAATCTCAGTTGGCCTTCAGATGCTACCATAATATACGTAAATAATAATGTGGCTTGATCTTGTTTATTTCACAGGTTGCTCACTGGGGTAGTAGTATGGAAGAAAAATAAGGTGCCTGTGAAGGTACTGAGGTCTGCGGCACCAAACATACAGTCATATTCCAACACAGCATAAAAGGGCCAAAGTATGGCTGCCCCTCTGTGGATACATAAAGGGTGGGGAGAGGATATGGGGCCTCCTTCCCTCAGTGTAACCATATAGGAGACAGTCTCATTGCTGGGCAGCAAAATCCACTCCTTCATAAAGCCCAAGAGTTTGGAATTTATGTGGAGCACCTTTGTGCCAGAGGCACGGGGTGCTGAGCCACTGTATCCATCGCAGGCTTCTGACCTGAGATGCAGGGCTGGCCGGGACACCCTTCCCACAGGGAACTGGGGGTGTGTGGGCACCCTTGAGTGACCACTGGGTCTGCTGGCCCTTCTTCCCCACTGTGCAGCGTTTAAATAGTGTTGAGAGCCTGGCCCTGTTCCTCTGCACATTGGTGAATTTCACTTCCGAGTACAACAGGGGGCCCACTGACGGAGCTGGCAATGCTGCAGTCCCCAAAGGGAGTATGCATAGCTCAATGGGTTTCCTCTTGGAAATACCCTCCGTGCCAGCCCCCAAACTCCTCCCTCCAGAATCTAACTTTGGACGGGTTTCAGAGTAGCAGCCGTGTTAGTCTGTATCCGCAAAAAGAACAGGAGTACTTGTGGCACCTTAGAGCCTAACAAATTTATTTGAGCATAAGCTTTCGTGGGCTACAGCCCACTTCTTTGGATGCATGGAATGGAACATATATTGAGGAGATATATATACACATACAGAGAGCATGAAAAGGTGGGAGTTGTCTTACCAACTCTGAGAGGCCAATTAAGTAAGGAAAAAAAACTTTTGAAGTGATAATCAAGATAGCCCAGTACAGACAGTTTGATAAGTGTGAGAATACTTACAAGGGGACATAGATTCAATGTTTGTAATGGCTCAGCCATTCCCAGTCCTTATTCAAACCTAAGTTGATTGTATCTAGTTTGCATATCAATTCCAGCTCAGCAGTTTCTTGTTGGAGTCTGTTTTTGAAGCTTTTCTGTTGCAAAATTGTCACCCGCAGGTCTGTCATTGAATGACTAGACAGGTTAAAGTGTTCTCCTACTGGTTTTTGAGTCTTAGGGTATGGCTACACTTGCAGGTGTGCAGCGCTGGGAGTTACAGCTGTCTTTGTACAGCTGTGTAGGGAAAGCGCTGGTGTGTGGCCACACTCACAGCTACCAGCGCTGCAGTGTGGCCACATTTGCAGCATTTGCAGCGCTGTTGGGAGTGATGCATTATGGGCAGCTATCCCAGCGTTCAAGTGGCAGTAACGTGCTTTTCAAAAGAGTGGGGTGGGGTAGAGTGTGACAGGGAGCGGGGGAGAGAGAGAGAGTGTGGATTTTTGGAGCCGACACTGTGTATCAGCTCCCTGCCTTGCAAAATCTGAAAATTTCCCCGACCCCTCATTTACTCTTAACTGCAAACAGCCTGCAGACCAGATAAGCAGCTGCTCCAACGGACTCCCTTTCTCCCCCCCCCCCCCGCCCCTGCTGTTTCTCTCCTCAAGCAAACACTCATCCCCCTGCCTGCCTCATTCACAGCAAGGTAGTGGGTTATCTCAATTGATTGTTCACAGTCAGTTACAGATTGATCACAGCAAACAGGAGCTGTGTTTGTTTTTTAGATAAGCAGCTCCCAGAGCCCCGAGTTCACAACAAAACAAAGAGAGTAATTTAGTTAAAAGCATTCTGAGATATCTCCTAATACCCTGGAGGCCAATAACAGTGCTGGTGTGTGGCCACACTTGACGAGCAGTGCTGCAGCACCAGAGCTGCAATCATTATACCCCAAGCAGACCCAGGTGTACAGCCAGCGCTGCAGCCAGGGAGTTGCAGCGCTGGATGTGCCCTGCAGGTGTGGACAGTTACTAATTGCAGCGCTGGAAAGCCTCCACCAGCGCTGCAACTCTCAAGTGTAGCCATACCCTCATGATTCCTGATGTCAGACTTGTGTCCATTAATTCTTTTGCGTAGAGACTGTCCAGTTTGGCCAATGTACATGGCAGAGGGGCATTGCTGGCACATATCACATTGGTAGATGTGCAGGTGAATGAGCCCCTGATGGTGTGGCTGATGTGATTAGGTCCTATGATGATGGCACTTGAATAGATATGTGGACAGAGTTGGCATCGGGCTTTGTTGCAAGGATAGGTTCCTGGGTTAGTGTTTTTGTTCAGTGATGTGTGGTTGCTGGTGAGTATTTGCTTCAGGTTGGGGGGTTGTCTGTAAGCGAGGACAGGTCTGTCCCCCAAGATCTGTGAGAGTTAGGGATCATCTTTCAGGATAGGTTGTAGACTGGACTGCACTCTGCTTTCCACAATATTCCTCCCCTCCCCCCACACTCCCAACAGTATCCCCCTTCCCTCTGGCCATGCCACCTCCATTAATACCCCCGTGCTGAAGCCGACAGATAGATCACTGCGGGTTCACCAGTCCTGCTCCGAGGACGCGGAGGTGGTTCATTGGTATGAGATTGTCAGCCTTCGAACTGTGGTGGTGTCAACTCTCCATGAACCATCTGTGGTTCACGGGGTGGGGCTGCAGCAGAAGGAAGGGAGCTGTTCTTCTAGTGGCCCTTCAACTACCAGGTCCCTTCTCCTTCTGCTCCTTCCTAGCTTGACAGGGGCAGGAGAGTTGGTAGCCAGGAGTGGTGAGGAATGCAGCGGTCACCAGCTCCCCTCCTGCTGCTCCTGCCCCAGCTGGTCATTTGCTCAGTTGCAGAGCAGAGCTACAGCCAGGGCATTGCTGGGCAATTGCAGGGCTGGGGGAGGGGATACTATAGAGGGCTATAGCTGGAGGGAAGGAGGCAGAGATTGAGTGTTTTGTCCGGGAGTCCAGCTAAGGACCTGTGGAGCTGGAGTGGGAGAGGTATTTCTGGGGATGGTGATGGGAGGGAATAATGGGCACCAGGGTGGGGGTTTAGGGTGTAAGGCTGAGAGGACGGGGCACTTCAGGAGAGCAGGGAAATACCATGGGAGTTCTTGGGGAAGGGAGATACTGAGGTGCAGAGGGGGCAGTCTCACCTGGTGAACTCAGGTGGTTTGCTGCCTGAACGAGTGGGCAGAGCGAAGCACTGCTCCAGCTGACACAGCCCACGCTTTGGGCCAGCACGTTGCATCCACACTGGCCCTCGGTCAACAGAGCCTGCACTGACTGGGGCCGTTGGGGGTTACCCTACAGGGCTAACTAGCACTAGTTGTTGGCCCACTGATAGTTATATGGCTGCCAGGGGTATTTCAATTGGCTGAGGGGAAAAAATGCTGTTTATCCCTGCAAATGCCTCCAGTATGGCGCAGGCACTGCCTCTGAGAGGGTGTGAAGCGAGCGACCTCTCTGGAGGGGAGGCAGAATCTAGGCCTCAGTGAAAGACTGTTTATCAAATGCTTTGAGCTCCTGAGCTGATGAAAGTCGCTGTGGTAGCCAGGCCAAAGCATTATTTTTTTGATAATTTATTATTAGACTGTATAAGAAGTTTTGTCCCAATGTCCTAGTGTGCTTGAGCAGGTATGGCACTATATGACACAGCCCTTTGTTATGTTATAATGGAAAGCAAAAATAATAGTATAAAAAGCAAAGGATTTCTTCTCAAGCATCTCTGCAGTTAGCGACCGTTTGCTTTCACTAGTCTGCTATTGATCCTCCAGGATAAATACAGTCTCGCACTGTGTTTGCTATGGTCTGTGCCACAGAAGGCCAGGGTAGCTCATTTCTTTTAGCTTTTCTTTACCTGTGTTTTGTGGCTAAATGCAGCCCTCAATGTTCAAGAAAGCAGGCAGGGCTTTTATTGTGAAAAGAGCCTCTTCAAATTAACTGGCATTCCCCCCACACACTTCTCTTCTCCCCTCCCCACAGGGAGGTGGGTCTGGGCTGCCGGGCTGCTACACACTTTAAAACTAGCAGTTGAAGTTTGCCAGTTGTACACTGTGGATATGCACTAGCTGCTGAAGCGCATTTGCGCCCATAGTACCAGATTATACTCCTCACATTCGTGCACCCGTCCAGCACACGGCTAAGAACAGTTCCAGCAAGGAAAAAATAGCGCACACCGGACCCTTCTGTAAAGTTTGATGACAACTTACCAGCAAGGATTTATGAAAACTAAACACCCTTTGGAATAATGAGCAGGAGGTTGAAATTGCAAAGAGCCCCAGCTGAGCTGTGCATATTGGTTGGGATAGGCACCCTGGAGTGACAACATCTGGTTGTAATTAAAAAGGAGATAAAAATGGGGAGAGACATTGATTAGTAGCTGAAGGGTTTTTTTTTTTTGTTTTCTTTTTAAAGTGGTTTCTCCTGCAAAGGCAGTGCAAAAGCCCTACAAGTGGACTATGCCTAAGAACCACAGGGTTTAGTTTCTGAAAAGGACAAGACTACAGTGTGCAGTGTCTTCTGCAGAAGATGAACATAGAAGGTGACTAAGGGAGAAGAGGAGGAGCCCCTCTGCCTGCACTGCAAAGATATGGTATGATTTACACACTTTACGGCAAAGCTCGTGGTGTAAAAAGGTGTTTGGGCTGTTAAGAGGCATTAGCCATTCAGGATAGTCAGAGAATCAACCTGGCAGTCATTTCATTGTCCAAGATGGTACTGAGAAAATTGGGCTTAGACCTGTTCAGATGGTTTGGTGCACAGGTAGGCAAACAAGAAGCTCATCTGCCCCCTATTAAATAAGTGTTGTCTGGATTCATTCTTTATAATATTATGACTGGACAATCAAGAAACTGCAAAGAGACTTTGAAATACAATTCCCCAGAGGTCAGTGGATAATGCTAGTCTGGTCTGTCTGGTTATTCAGAAGCATGCTTGTGCCAGTTTGCTCTGTAGGTCAGCTAGGTGAAACAGGGCGCATTTGAGCACAGAGGGTTTAAAAAAAAATAAGTGTATAAAGAAATAAACTATACAATCTCTAGTGACATAGTAATAAATAATGAACTGAATAATTGTTGGCTACACAGACTCAAAGGGGGCGGATAATGAGCCTGGATAGCGAATAGTGGAACTCTGCTACCATTATCATCAGTCTGTACAAACTGATGAAAGGAGTGGGAAAAGAAATCTAAAATGAAACTCCTAAGGTCACTCAATCAGCTAGTTTGCTGGCTTTTCCCTCTCCAAACTTCCAATCAGAACCCCTCATGATCTTCTTTTTCTTTCTCCCAATCTGATGTGCCTAACTGAAAGGGTGGGGCAAACTTAGAGCCATGTTAAAATACAGAATTCCTGTGGTGGAATGGTCTATCATTGTGTTTTGTCTGTTTTCACAACCAGGACACACCGTTTTCATTATAGTTTGACAAAAAAATGGTAATTTGGCTGCATAAAAAGTGCAAAACTGAGAAATGTCACACAATAAACCCAACTTTTCTACAAATGGTCCTGTTTTAACATGAGGATCTCCTGAAAACCAGGCTGGTTTAAACTTGCACAATCAAAAAGCTCAGATTTGTGGCAAATATTTTGTCACCCACTAGTACAAACATGTGAGCCTGATGTGGAATGAATCCAGGTATCTTTCTCCTTCCGGTATTGGGTTTCTCAAGGTATTTGTGGTTCCTGTAAAACCTGCTACTTGTAGAGATGCCCAGCACACATGATAGAACATGTCAATTGCCGAAGTCTTAGACTCCCTGTCCACTGCATGGATTTGTAAACTATTATAAATCAAACCCTTCGTTCCTGTTCTGCCAGTCAACACCATTTATTTCCAACTAGCTTAAAGGCATCACAGGATGGCGCTGATGGTAAGAGTGCCTTAAAAACCCTGGCACTAGCTAGCCAGTGAGTAGAGAATTATATAATCAATAGCTATGCAAGAGTCTTTTGGAGATCAAGAATGCAGAGCTTTATGTTTTTAAGGTGAGAGAACAATAGGACTTCAAAAAATGTGCAGTATTGCCCAGTTGTGCATTGACAAGTGCGCATACTGAATAAACCCATTCAGTTCATGGTGGAGCTGCACAGAACTACTGCTGTGGTATCATCCGTGTCGCTGAATGTTTTTGGGTAGTAGAGAACACAGCTGTGAATCTGACCGGTTCTGTTATCTTCAGCACCCAATAGGTGATGCTCTTAAGGTCTGATTCTGCAAACTCTTGGGCATATGAGTAGTCCCACTTTTAGCCGTGACAAATCACATGAGTAAAGTGACTCATTTGTGTAAGGGATGGCAGGACCAGGCCCGCCATCATGAATGAGCCAGATGGGAAAGTTCTGCATGGTAACAAGCCAGGATTGGGTACTGATTTCTCATTTTTTAACGGGTGAGATGTTCAGGATTGTCAGCCCTGGAAATGCTGTGTGCCAAAGAGAAGAGCCTCATGCACAACATGGGGACAGATATCACTGATCTGTCCAGGCGATATATTCAGATACACCCACAACTGTTTATTTTATCAGTTAAGGGTTGTGTCTTGGAACCTGAAATGAAAAAAAAAAAAAAGGCAACCTACTTTCCCCTAACAACAGGATTTCTCCAGTGGCAGTACAGTCCTGTCTTATGCATTAGTCTAGAGGGTTGTTATTTTTTTTTTAATATAAAGCAAATAGCAACCCGCACCCCCACCATGAGGAATATGGATCAGTCTGTTTCCACTCCTTCCCTGTAATCTCACAGGTGTTGGTGGTGGGTGTTACAATGCAGAATTTTCCCATCTGGATCATTCATGATGGAGGCCCAGATCCTGCCATCCCTTACAAAAGTGAGTAACTTTACTCATGTGAGTAGTCTCATTGACTTCAATGAGACTTCCCCTTCTGTGCCCCTTTGCCTATGTCCTCCCGCTCCCTCCCAGTCACATTAAGAGAGTGGCACATTGGACCTTTGGAACTTGTCTCCTTTTGTATCAGAGTCTCAATTACAGTTAAGTGAGAACAGTCTCCCGGGGGAGTTTCACTGACTTCAATGGGATGATTCGCACAACTAGAGTCATCCCTATGTGTAAGTGTTAGCAGCACTGGGTACTAAGCTGGCTGTGTATTTCAGCCAGGACCTCCATGACAACCAACATTTCTAGTTTCTGTTTTCAGTCAAATGGCATTGGTTTTGTCCTGCTGCACCGCTCAGTACCAAGCAAGCCTCCCCCAGGAATTTTCACAGTACTTTATAGGTGTGGCACTGTTTTTTGTTTTTTTACACACTATTAGGTATGGATCATTCATAATAAAGGATGTTTGACCTCTCACACAGCTAATTATAATAGTAATTATAATCCCGTGAGCCTTGCCTTTGCCTTTTTATTAACTCCCCCCCGCCCCCCCCCCAATGATGCTTTCCCCTATTTTTTGCCATGACAAGCAACCAGCCACATTGCTGAGACAAGGCAGGGTTCCGGAATGGCTAGGCTGGGCGCTGCATGAGGGGGTGGTCAGAGCTGACAATGGACTTGCAGGCAGAAACCATGCTCCCGGGGGCTCAGCTTCTTTGGGGAGCATTGTGGAGCAGGAAGCTCCAGGGGACACTCACCCTAACTGAGGCTGAGACTAATAAAAGTGGCGCCTGGTTCTAAAAGATAAAGGGTCTGATGCGTGTTCTTCACTCATGAGAATGGCTGGGGGCTGGTGGTGGGGGGTGTGTGCACAGGTGCAGTATGCCGCTGGGTAAAGGGAGGGGCCAACCCTGCACTGTGAAGGAACAGGAACACTGAGTTGATGTCAACTGGGTTTGGAGGCTGTGGTTACATGTTCTAAGGAACCTCAGGGTATATCCTAAACCCTCTGCTGCCTGTCGGGGTGGGGGGTTACTGCCACAGAAGGCTGAGATAGAAACTGTCCTCCATTTTCAGCACAAAAAGCATTTACTGGTATTTCAGTTTAGAAGCTATGGTAAGATGAGCTTCAGGGTCATAAGAACATAGGATCCACCATGACAGTTCAGACCAATTGTGTGACCAGTCTGATACCCTGCCCTGCCTCTCCTTCCTAGGTTAAATAATCCCAGTTTGAAGTTATTTTTCTTGCCCTTATGAATAAGGGCCTTCAGAGCAGGGCCACACCAGTGCTGTTTCTGAGTTTACTAGGTTCATTTGACCATTGGGATTCATATGGGAAAGGTGTGCTGCAGTATCGGCTCTGTGTGGCTCTCCATGTGATTGGTTATGAATTCACCAGTGACTCAGGAGGCAGTTAAATCCCAGCAGTGGGCATTTTTTTTTTTTTTGAGGGCTGGAGGAGTGATTTAAACTGAGGAGGATACCTTTCTGAAATCCATGTGGAAACAATTCTGTCTGCTTTCAATAAAGTCATCTGTGCTGCAGGGACTTCTGTATTAATTCCCTCCCTTTTCATCTGGGGTGCCTGGGAATTCTATGAATGTACTTCCTTGTTGTCCATGAAGAAGAGATTGAAGAGATCTTTGCCAAACTGCCTTTGAGGGAACCTGACACTGTCCTCAATAGGCAAGAATTCTGTCACAATGAGTGCACTGCAAGCCCTCTTGGGTACTGAATGATTGCTCTACATTTTTTTCTATTAATCTGGTGGTTAAAAACTAAAACTGAAAATAGGCACACACAAAAAAAAGCACCCCACAGAAAAAATAAATACAACTACTGCCTCATTGGATTGGGTGCCAAAAATCTTAAATGATACTTAGCAGCTTTTCAGGGATTCATAGCAGAGGCTGGTAATCCCATCACGATGGAAAAATATAAAACAGGATATGGTCTTATGTGGTGCCCCATACACTCTCTCTACCCCAAAGTGCTTTGCAAAAAGTGCAGGCAGTGATTTTCTGCTACCTTGAAGCTTTGCTCTGTGTCACACAGTCAGAGTAGCAGGCAGCAATGCAACACACAGCTGATGGCTGTCAGTTGGCTGCCTCTCTCAGGATGTAGAGTAAAAGGTATTGAGGACACAAGCCTGATAAATGGACACCTTTGTGTACAGGGTTAGCAGCTTGTTGTTCCAGACGCTTGAGGTAAGTTTGCCAAAAGTGACAGGCTCTGCCGATTCTTGCATGAAGTTCTCTATCAAGGTTCACTGAGCTGGTTAAAGCTGAGCCAAGATAGCAAGAAGTGATCCACGTTGTCCAGAGTTTCATTACTGACATAGATTTTAGGTGGGACGTTGGTGCCCTATGACGTGACAACTTTTTTCTTGCTACTGATGACCACTGCAAACAGCGAACGTATTCATCATGATTTGCAGTTCATCAGCTGAGTTAGAGATGAATGCAGCGTCATCTGCAAAGAGCAGATCCCAATAGTGTCTGGGTGACATGCCTTTTGCTCTGAAATGGTCTGATGTTGAACAAGCTGCCGTCCGTCCTCAATTCAATTAGTGTGTCAGATTGGTCATTTCCAAAAGCATACTGAAGAAGAATAAAGAAGATGCCAAAGTCAGTAGACACTAGGACACACCCTTAAACTAAACTCAGACGATGTTTCATTTTCATACTGGATAGTTGCCTTCATTCCCTCATGGAACACCTTAAACAGGGCGAGCACTTTTTGTGGACAGCCAATTTGCAACAGGATCTTGTATATGCCATTCCTGCTAATCATGTCAAAGGCCTTTTGTAGGTCAACAAATACATAGAAAGGTGCCTGTTGTTCAGAGCTTTTTTTTCTTGGAACAAGCACATTGTGAAGGACACAGACAAGTCATAGACTGTCCTGCTCTGAACCCACACTGGCTCTCAGGATAAACTCTTTCAGCAAGGACTTGGAGTCTTTTCAGCAGGACCCTTGCAAGCACCTTGCCCACCATGCTGAGCAGAGATATCCCGGGGTAGTTGTTGCAGTCTGCTCTGTCCCCTTTATTTTTGTATGAAGTAATTATGTTTGCATTTTTCAGATCTGGGTATGTGGCTTTCTTCCCAGCAGGTGCAGAGAAGTGTGTGGATGTCTCTCACAAGCTTTCTCCCCCCTGCCTTTCGGAGCTCCGGAGGGATCTGATAATTGCCTGCTGCTTTCCCAGATGCAATCTCTTTGATAGCCTTCTCTACACCTTCGATAGTCAGTGTTTGATCCAGCTCCTGCATCGTTGGAAGCTGGGGAATGGCAGCTAAGGAGTGTCACAGATAATGGCATCTTTTGAGTAGATTCTTTGTAATGCTCCGTCCATCGGTCAAGTTGTTCCTGCCCATCAGTTAGGATGGTACCATCTTTTGCTTTGAAATGTACCAACAGGGAAATAGATTCTTGATTCCTGTATGGTGGGAAAAGTCTGCCTATCCTCACAAAAGAAAAACAGGCATTTAGTGGCAGGTTGAGAAGAATTAGAAACAAAATCTGGTGAGCTGCTGAATATTCCCTTTCCCCTCAGGCATCTTCAGTGTAATTCATCACAAACAAAGGGAATATTATTGAATGTAAATGAAAGCATGAGACACAGATACTACACAAAGAAAAGGAGCATGTTTCTTTGGGGAGGGGGCCTGTTATTCCTTCCTTGTCCATACAAATGTAAAGGCTGATCTGAAAACATCTGGAGGTAAGCACAACGGGCAGGCAGGGAAGTGGTGGGGGGAATAACAAGACCATTCAGAGACCTGCAGAGCAGAAACAGAGAGAGGAGAACCTGAATGATAACGGATGTAACTGTCACTGGAGTGACAAGTTGGACTGACATGCGCAGGTGTCACATGTCCCACTGCAGTCTTGGAAGATGCTTGTGTAGGAAAACAGTCCCCAGGCAGGCACACACTTATCAGGGCACCGATTTACAGTCCTTCTTGGCAGAGGCAATAGGGAAAGGTGTAGAGAAAAATCCACATACATCTGAACACTCAGATTGAAGAAGTCGGCCTGTAAACCATTGCTATTTTTCTAAACTCTGCTGTTAGGAGTTTCCAGATTCTGCCTTTCATAAAGGGCTCAGGGGCAACTGGAACAGCCAGGCTGGGCTGGTTATGGGGGGTGAGAGCTGGCGGGGGACAAGAATATCCCCTTCCTTCCACCTGGATGATGGTTTTAGTTTGGTAGTTACCCTTCCAGGGATGTTTGGATGAGTTGAGGCCTAACAAGTGTGAAGTGCTGATTTGGTCTGCAAAGCCCTAAATTGTTTGTGTCCAGGTTATGGGACCTGGGGGAGGAGGCAGAAAGAGGCGGGGAAGAGGAGGGGCAGGGGTGGAGCGGGGGGGGAAGAGGTGGGGTGGGGCCTTGGGGGCAGGGCTTAGGGCTGAGTTGGAGTCTTGAGGGTCTGCAAAATTTTTAAAATCAAAATGGGGGTCCTCAGGTTGCTAAAGTTTGAGAACAGCTAGATCAGTGGTCCCCAACCTTTTTCATCTGGCGGGCGCCAGATGAAGGACTGTGGTGGCAGCCGAGCATCTGCCGAAATGCCACCGAAATTCGGCGGCGACGCCTCTGGATTACACTGCTTGTCAGCGGCAAGCAGCAGCATCCAGCGGTGTCGCCGCCGAATTTTGGCGGCATTTCGGTGGATGCTCGACCGCTGGCCAGGATGCGGGTGCATTTAGATGCCCCTGTGGGCGCCATGGCACCCGCAGGCACCGTGTTGGGGACCCCTGAGCTAGACTGTAGAGCAGGGGTCGGCAACGTCTGGCACGCGGCTCATCAGGGTAAGCACCCTGGTGGGCTGGGCCAGTTTGTTTACCTGCCGCGTCGGCAGGTTCGGCCAACCATGGCTCCCACTGGCCGCGGTTCGCTGTCCCAGGCCAATGGGGGAGGCGGGAAGCGGTGCAGGCGAGGGATGTGCTGACCACAGCTTCCCGCCACCCACTTTGGGCCTGGGACAGTGAACTGCGGCCAGTGGGAGCCGCGATCGGCCGAACTTGCCGATGCGGCAGGTAAACAAACTGGTCTGGCCAGCCAGGGTGTTTACCCTGGCGAGCCGCGTGCCAGAGGTTGCCGGCCTTGGTGTAGAGCATTGATTGGACACCTTACAAATGTGAATGAATAGCTAATGCTGCCTCTGCCTGGCATGTGATCTGATCACTCTTTTACACTGGTTAAGGAATTGAAAGGCCTCAAGATTTAAATATCCATCTGAAAATCCCTCAACAGGAAAAACTATCAACTGCTGAAGCATGGATCTCACACCCCATTTGTTTCAATTCATGACCGGCTATTGGTGTTTCTGGGGAAATCCCAACCCAGGTGGGTTACTGAAAAGGAAAGCCCACTGCTTCCAGGAACTCTGATTACACATGTGATCCTGGAACAGAAGATGTTGACTTATTATGCCCTCAGAAGAATGCAACCCACAAATAAATTGCCAGGAGATGCAACCTCTGCAAATGGGTCAGCATGGGTTGCTCGAATTGCTGGCTGAGTCAAATTGTCCCCATCCAACCCCACTAATGCTCTCGAGTGTCACCTGTCATGAATCCATACAGCCACATGCACGGAGACACCATAGTCATCTGCTAAACTGCACAGGGAATAGAACCCTGCACATTCTTATCCAAAATCAGCAGCCTGTGCCCTTTGCTCTCAAGGAGACCCTCCACTAGTTGCCACTGTCAGTAGTAGTAGGGCTTATAGCTTCTTTGAAGGCCAGTCACTAGAGGATGACATAAGCACATAGTTGAGCCCATCTGGGAGACAACTGTGTTGCACATACACATGCACATCACCTATCAAACAAACCTCGTTTGTACGGGCCCAGGAAGGAGAAGATTCCTGAGGTGGCTTCTTATCCTGAGCTTTTCTGCATGGCAGCCTGCTGCTGCTGCACTGGAATCAAGACTTCTAGATTTCAGAGCATCTTATCCTGCTACTCTCCATATAGCCTGTGAATTCAGTGCTTCTTAGTGTTGTTTGCATGAAGCATTTGCTGTAACATTTTACCTAAAATAATCTCTCTCTGTGAAATAGACAGAAGGCAAAGCTATTCTCCAGAGCCCATGTAAAGATTCTAACCCTGCATTTGGGAAAGAGGGCGAGGAGGCATCTTAAAGCAATTAATGTCAAAGTATGAAGTGCAGGAGACAGTTTATTTTTGCAAGTGATTTATATTGACTTCCAGGATTAAATCTGTGTTTTTTAAGTTGCAGTATACATAGCATCTGAATGAAAAGTGCATCAGTATGAACTCCCTACAAGCTGAAAGATTTATATAGCACAGGTGAGGAGAGTTAGGGAATATGATGAGTTCTTTATTTTCCTAAGCCAAAGTCACAAAATTAACTGGTTGGGCCACTCTAGTATCACCAGCTAGGAGCAATCTATAGCATTTGAGCTGAACAGAACTCTTATGACTAATATTTATGCTCTCATTATCCGTTTCCCTATACAATTCCATAATTAAAATACAGCCTAAGTAATGTTTTCAAGCAAACATATCTAGGTATCTGTGCTCATCACCATGGTATCTGAAGGCCTAGAAGGCCTGAGCCATAGTCTACTGAACTCAGAGGAAAGACTCATAGACATCAATGAACTTTGGATCTGGCCCACTGTGTTTTATGACTTTACAGAAACAATAGAGCTACTCATGTCACTGACTGAATGTTTCTTCAACCTGCTGCAGTTTATAAATAACCAAATTGCTACCCTTTGGGAGAAAAAAGTGTGTTCTCTGCAGATTTCTACTGATCTATGGTCCCAATTCCCATGCTTAACATAAAGCACATTCTTAAGTTCCATTGACTTCAATGGAATTAAACAGCTTCTTAACTGGGAGGGACTGGTGAACAAAGCCTACAATGGGAGGAAAATGCCTACCATGTTGGGAAATGCATAGAGTGGTGAGCAATCATGCAAACAACTTGAACAGAGCAGGGCAAACTATTCTTGGTGAGCCATCTATTAGGCAATTAACCCTTTTTCTTTTAGGAAATCAGCAAGCAGATGTCAATCTACGAATTTTGTCATTATTCGGAATTATTCAACTGATGTTTAATGAGAATGTATTTTAGCCTCTGGCATGCTTATGAACTATTTGTTCATATTAAGGCTATAATGAAATCCCATCGTGGAATTCGGATGACATAAACCATTTGAGGTGTACTTGTTTGGTTTATAATGTAATCAGAACCGTCAATGCAAGGGCAGCCCTGTCATTATGTACAATTGCTGGAATTTTCTTGCTGACATAAAGCATTTTTTTAACATTGGAAAATTAGGATTTTGGCAGAAGATTTGTTTTAAACTTTCTTCTTAATAAAGGAATGTGCCATATGGTATACAGCCCCTAACTCAGCAATGATGTACCTGGTATGGGAGGGACATCATAGGAAATATGCAGACAGACCCATGACTGTGAGGTGACAATGAGCGTGAGAAATGTGACTCCCTATCTTCAGAAACAGAAAACCCAGGGTGAGTGGAACCCTGACATGAAATCAGTGACATAGTAGATTAATAGTAACAAGGACTCTGTCAAGATAAGAAGGTGCAGAATTTGCTTCTTCCTCCTCCTCCTTCTTATACCATTTTGTAAGGTCTATGTCATTTTTTGTATGTGTTTATCCCCCCCACCCGCCAATAAAATACTTCAGGCCCAGTGATGGGGGAGGGACAGGGAGGGGGGCACTCACCTCTTGAGAGCCTCCTAGCAGCTGGGTGTGGTACTGCACTCTTCTTCCTACTCCTGGAGCCCCCTGTAGGTTGCCAACCTTGGTAGGCAGATCTTCAGCAGCTCAACCCTCTAGTCAAGTATCACAGTCAAATGGACGAACCCTTCCCAGGATAGCAAAGGGTTCAACAAACTGTCAGCCCTCATCAGGGTCTTCAGCCCTGTTTCTAGGCCCTTTAAATCCCACCCCTCACTCAGGCTTCCCAAAAGAGCCTTGTCCCCTTCTTGGGGCTTAGGCCATTTTCACAATGTGGGAATGCAGGTCTACCCACTGCTCCAGGTCCCAACCCAGGGACCCTATAAACAGCAGCCACAACTGCTTCCTTTAATTAGTTGCTGCTATTCCCTGGGTAGGGTGACCATATTTCCCAAAAGGAAAACAGGGCACTGTGCAGGGCTGGCCCAAGCCCCCCTGGCCACTGCAGGGCTGGCCTGAACCGCTCACCCGAGGCCCCCCAAAACCCCTCCCTAGGAATGGGCCCAAGCTGCTCACCCAGCCCCTCTCCCCACACAAGACTGGGGCTGGCATCGCTGCTCACCCAAGCCCTGCCTGCCTCCCAGATGAGGCTGGTGCTAGTGTTGCTGCTTGCTTGAGCCCTGTCTGCCCCCCACCTGAGCCCAGCCTCCCTTTCTGCATGGGGCTGGCATAGCCCTTCCCCCCCCCCACACACTCCTGCACACCCCACTTTTCTCACAGAAGTGGGCATTTGTGCTGTTTGCTCTTGCTTAAAAAAAGGACTGTCTAAGCCAAAACGGGCCTTCTCCCATATAGCCCCTTTCTCTTCACCTTTATCTCAGGGCTGAAGTTCTCAGATCCTCTCACTCCTCCTCACTGACTGCATATGCCACCAGAACCTGTCTTCTGGTTCTTCCCTTCTCTGCTCCCAGCCAAGAACTGAGCCCAGCAGCTCCTTTTAGCTGATCCTGCTGGGCTCTGATTGGCTGTTTCTATGCAGCCTCTCTAGGCAGTGCTGGAGGACCCAACCTTCACTGCTCCTTTCTTGGGGCAGGATGTGGTAGGATCGCAGGTCCTCCAGCAGGGGCCCTTGAAGGGGCAGGTACATCCCGTCACAGGCCCCAGTTCAGAAAAAGCATATCAGCACGTGCTTAAGTCTGAGCACGTGCCTAAGCCCTAGTGAAGCCAATGGGATGTTAGCATAAGGTTAACTTCAAGCACACACCTAAGTGTTTTGCTGAACTGGAGTCTCAGTAAAAGCAGCAAAGAGTCCTGTGGCACCTTATAGACTAACAGAAGTTTTGGAGCATGAGCTTTCATGGGTGAATACCCACTTTGTCGGTATTCACCCACGAAAGCTCATGCTCCAAAACTTCTGTTAGTCTATAAGGTGCCACAGGACTCTGCTGCTTTTACAGATCCAGACTAACACGGCTACCCCTCTGATACTGGAGTCTCGGTGACATTTTCTAAACCTAAATAAGTAAAATAATCCCCCGCCCCAAAACAATGCCAGCAGCTCAGCATGCAAGTAAGGGAATCAGAGTTCAGTTTCAAGCTCCCAAGAGGTCATTGTAAAGAGTGAAAAGGTTGAAGTGGAGGCTGGGGAGAGAAGGGAGAATTATTTTAGAAGTTGATAGAGGTACCTCAACACCAGCCTTTTAACTGCAATATTAGTACATTATGCAACAAATATCAACATTTTTTTATGTTGTAGTTAAAATATTGCTTAACAAATAGTAATTTAAGACCAACTTGCCTAACAAGCCTTGTTTGTTAGAACTAGTAGTGGGATAACCCGATCTCCCTGAGATGACAGCCTTGCAAGTGGATTGAAATTAACAACCAAACCGATGAACATTTGACAGTTGTGAGCTGGGTCATTCGACTTTGCTATTTTCCAGCTTGGCATTGGTCATAGTCATTAAAGAACATCACAAGCCAGTTTTCATAGTTCAGCCATTCTTTAGGTCTCTTTGTGGGGGCGGGGAGAAAGCATGGGGCTACATACCAAGTTATTCCCTCCTCTGGGCTTCTTAGGGCATTCTGTCTTTACTGTGACTGTATTTTACAAACTTTTGGGAGCAAAGTCTGTGTCCATATAACGTACACCACCGAGCTTGTTGTGCTTAGCAAATAATTCATACACTGAAACATGTCTAAAGTGACTATTCAAGTGGCCAACCAAAATCAGTTGCTCAATAGGGGTGGCTTTCTAACAAAGATGGAGAAGGATTGTGTTCAATATGTATCTGTATTAAAAAGCTGTACAGTGCTTTGCACAATAGGGTCCTGGTCCACCTAGGTGCTACTACACTACAAATAATAATCACAATAATATATTCCTCAAGGAATCAATTCTGAAGCATTTAGGGGAGAGGAAAGTGATCAGGAACAGTCAGCATGGATTCACCAAGGGCAAGTCATGTCTGACTAACCTAATTGCCGTCTATGATGAGATAACTGGCTCTGTGGATGAGGGGAAAGCCGTGGACATGTTATTCCTTGACTTTAGCAAAGCTTTTGATACGGTCTCCCACACTATACTTGCCAGCAAGTTAAAGAAGTATGAGCTGGATGAATGGATTATAAGGTGGATAGAAAGCTGGCTAGATCATCGGGCTCAACAGGTAGTGATCAATGGCTCCATGTCTAGTTGGCAGCTGTTATCAAGCGGAGTGCCCCATGGGTCAGTCCTGGGACCGGTTTTGTTCAATATCTTCATTAATGATCTAGAGGATGGTGTGGACTACACCCTCAGCAAGTTTGTAGATGACACTAAACTGGGAGGAGTGGTAGATACGCTGGAGGGTAGGGATAGGATACAGAGGGACCTAGACAAATTAGAGGATTGGGCCAAAAGAAATCTTATGAGGTTCAACAAGGACAAGTGCAGAGTCCTGCCCTTAGGACGGAAGAATCCCATGCACTGCTACAGACTAGGGACTGAATGGCTAGGCAGCAGTTCTGCAGAAAAGAACCTAGGGGTTACAGTGGACAAGAAGCTGGATATGAGTCAACAGTGTGACCTTATTGTCAAGAAGGCTAACGTCATTTTGGGCTGTATAAGTAGGGGCATTGCCAGCAGATCAAGGGACATGATCATTCTCCTCTATTCAACATTGGTGAGGCCTCATCTGGAGTCCTGTGTCCAGTTTTGGGACCAACACTACAAGAAGGATGTGGAAAAATTGGAAAGAGTCCAGCGGAGGGCAACAAAAATGATTAGGGGGCTGGAGCACATGACTTATGAGGAGAGGCTGAGGGAACTGGGATTGTTTAGTCTGCAGAAGAGAAGAATGGGGGGGGATTTGATAGCTGCTTTCAACTATCTGAAAGGGGGTTTCAAAGAGGATGGATCTAGACTGTTCTCAGTGGTAGCAGATGACAGAACAAGCAGTAATGGTCTCAAGTTGTAGTGGGGGAGGTTTAGGTTGGATATTAGGAAAAACTTGTTCACTAGGAGGGTGGTGAAGCACTGGAATGGGTTACCTAGGGAGGTGCTGGAATCTCCTTCCTTAGACGTTTTTAAGGTCAGGCTTGACAAAGCCCTGGCTGGGATGATTTAGTTGGGAATTGGTCCTGTTTTGAGCAGGGGGTTGGACTAGATGATCTCCTGAGGTCTCTTCCAACTCTGATATTCTATGATTCTATGATTTGGGGATGTTCTGCAGTGATGTCTCAAAGCAGAAACTTCCTGAATAAGGCTTCAGTCCTACAAACACTTACATATGGGAGTAAATGTACACATCTGAGTAGTCCTGTTGAGTTCAGTGAGATTCCTCACATGTACAGCTACAAGCTTAAGTGTTTGCAGGATCAGAGGTATAGCTGTGTTTTTACATATCACAAAAATAGCTGAAAGGTATTTCAAGCTTTCATCAGCAATGAAAAAAAAATCACCTTTGAGCAGGATATACCCCTGGATAATTCCAGTAAAGGAGGTTTTTGGGGGGAAATTTGTAACACCTAAAAAGAGGGAGTTAGAATTAATTTAAAAACTTCTTGGAACCTTAACTATAGCATTCCCTACTAAATGAGAATATTAATATATAGTTCAAAAGCTGCATGGTTATCTTCTTTTTTCATCAAATACGATTTACTAGGCCATGACAAATGGAAACTGGGTATGTTGTCTAGTTCCGCATCTAATCTTAAAATCTCTGAATCTACATACAGGATAAAAAGGATGTGTTCTAGGTATTATTCTGGGGAAGTTCTATGGCTTGTGTTATACAGGTGGTCATACTAGATGCTCACAATGGTCCCGTCTGGCCTTGGAATCTATGAACCTATGAAAGCTGACTCAGACTCCAGACAACAAGGTATTATTCAATACTTCATAAAACAAGCAGGGCTACCTTTGACTCTGGCAGTCTTAATTTAATAGCCAGCTGTACTACATTCCCTCTGTGCAAGTCATCCATCTTTTCACAGTGGAATGATATAAGAGGACACTGAGTACTTGGCTCACAGAAGATGGACTCTGCCAAGGATTTCCACCAGTACACATGCTCAGAAAATCTGTCTGAAAGGTATTGCATTAGGTTTGAAAAAAGGACATTTTATTGTGTGTAACAAACCTCAATTTCCCCACCCCTGCGCCTTGGGGCACTGTTCAAGGATCTGGGCCTTAGGCGTGCAGTAAAGAGACGGTCCCTGCCCTAAAGAGCTAAACACTTCATCATATTAGCAGAAAATGCCACTAAATTTGAGGGTCCCCATCGCTAAAGAGATGCACTGAGCAGATGTGCATTTTTCCGAGAGGATGAGATTTTCAATGCATGGTCATAGCTGCTGATTGTTGACTCTGAGTTAGGCAGTGCAAGCTTCGCTGTGATGCTGAATAGACACTGGTTACCATTGTTACTGAGCTTCATGGTGTATTCTCCTTCATTTCTTCTATTCCTCTCTCTTGGGACAAAGCTAGGAAATTTGCTGTGAAATGACTGAATGAACAAATAAATAAATAAAGAAAAAGACATTCACATGCCACATTATGGCTGTATGGGAATAATTCAGGAAAGGCAAAAGGTGAGAGCCTGGATCCTGCCCTGTGTCAGGGCAGTCTAATGGCACTCTGCTGGTGCAAAGCAGCCCTAAAACTGGCTTACCTAGGCCCTGGAGGATTTCCCCACCATTTGGGGATCCTCAGGTCGTGTAGAGCTGCTGCAGTGGGTCCCATGTCACCCACCTCATCACCACCCCCACTTTGGCTTCTAGCATGAGGGGTGTAGGTGAGAGAAATCGACATGGTCACGGCATCCTTAGGTCAGCTGATGCCCCAGCTGGTGGAATGGTCCCTGGGGGCTGTCAGCAGCTATTGGAACTAACAGGATATCTGCACTGGAGCTGGAAGGTGTAATTCCCAGCTCATGGAGACATACCTGCACTAGCTCAATCAGTGCTAGCCTGCTAAAAATAGAAGGGTAGTTGAGGCAGCGCAGGCGAGCTGTCCCCAGTATGATCCTGCTGGCGATGCTAGGTGTGCAGGGGCGGCTCTAGGAATTTGGCCGCCCCAAGCAGTCATGCCTGTGCTGGTCCCGCGGCTCCAGTGGACCTCCCGCAGCTGCGGAGGGTTCGCTGGTTCCGCGGCTCCGGTGGAGCATTCGCAGTCATGCTTGCGGGAGGTCCGCTGGTCCCGCGGCTCCGCTGGACCTCCCGCAGGCATGACTGCGGAAGGTCAGCCAGAGCCGCCTGCCGCCCTACTGGGAAAATGCCGCCCCACACGCGCGCTTGGCGCGCTGGGGTCTGGAGCCGGCCCTGTAGGTGTGTACTTGGGGCAGTTAGCCCCTTGCACCTCCACAACTACACTTTAACATGCTAGCTTGGTCAGAGCTAATACGGGTGTGTTTCCTTGAAGACATACTCTATGAGCAGCCCTGATGTTGCTCTAATGCATTCCAGGTATCAGCCCAGTGCCAGGATTGGGGGAACAGAAAGTTGACTCCTCTGGAGCTGCATTAAGGTCTCCTCAGCCACAGCTCTGGATCTGGGCTGAGGTATGTTCTCCCCACAACATTAACTCTGCCATGTTATCATTTATCATTTATTACCATTGTGCCCGGGAGCCTTCTGAGAAGACGGGGCCCATTGTTTTAGGCCCTGTACAAACATAGAATAAGAGACAGTCCCTGCCCCGAATTGTTTACAATCTAAATAGACAACGCAACTAAAAGGGTAGGGAAAAGGCATAGAACATACAAGCAGAGTGAATAATACAATGGCTACAAATGGCATGTTTGTTTCACAATTTTGTATTAATTTTTTTGCATTTGTTTTGTTATTTAAATACTTGATGGGCTTCTGGCCATGCGGCAAATGCTATTTATTGGAAAAGGCTTTGGGGAAAGTCAAGGGTATGTTCCCAGAATGGTAGGGGTGGAAGTGAGCTTTTCAGCTGTTTTGTTTTATGGGCTAGCTGAGTTAATTTGTTAACATCTATGATTGTCTAATGCTACTGGTGAGCTAAGTTGGTATTATCCATATGGATTTATTTTTAATGCTGCTGGGTGGTCATTATTGTGTTTTTGGGAGGCAAATTAATTGTCAGATTGCCTAGAGCTTTTTGCATAGGTGTTTTTTTCACTATGATTTGAATTATACTCCTAATCTGTTTACCCTGGAGTCCTCTGAGCAGGGAGGAAACTGTACACTTATTTCCATGGAAATGTTTTGTGGCGAGGGCTTTTGCCTGTTATACTTCAGAGCTGTGGAGTTCTCTCTCTTGAACTACCAACAATGCCAAGTTGTTAAATTCGGTTTTAAAAGAGAAATTGAAAACATACTTCTTTTTTATTTTGAATTCTGCCAAAGTTCAAGCCCCCTAGGAGTAAAATTTCAAAGATAAACACTCTGAGCCACGCTTGAAAAAATGCAACCCTAGTGATCAAACTGCATCCACAGCTCTTCAAGATGCTTTGTGTGAGCTGCATTCTATCATATTTGCATTTGATCAGCAAGAATTCATAGTGTTGGTTTATGGTTATAAAAGCCTCTTTTGAAAAACCAATACAATTCACATCTTTTATTGGTTTTGTTGTTAGCATGCCTGCTGAGAACTGAACTTAATTTCCAAGAAGGACACACTGTACCTACCAGTTTGTCAAACTGGCAAAGCAGAGCTGTATGTATGGTTTTCATTTCAGACTGAACTGAAGCCATAGCATAAACTGGAGCAGTTTTATAGCATGGACCTGAAGCAAGTGTCTTTGGAAAACTACTTACATTGGGGTTGTAAATACAACACTCTTCCTGTAGCGTTATGTTTATCATCATCATCCCCTGTTAAGTATGCAATATTCAGCTGCCAGAAATAACATAAAGAGTATAATGAAACAATCGGTTCCACCGTGTATTTGGCTGTGACACTCTGAGTAGCTGAAGAAGAGCTCTGAGAAGCTTGAAAGCTTGTCTCTCTCATTCACAGAAGTTGGTCCAGTAAAAGATACTACCTCACCCACCTTGTCTCTCTCACAAAGAATGTACTTCCTTCCAGTCTGTTGTTGAGGTGGAAGGGAAAACTTAACTCCCCGGTTAAAGCTGGGAAAGGGAAACTGGGAGAACTCTTGTTTTGATTCCCAGTGCATGATTCCGAGCCTAGAGCAGGAGTGAAATAAAGCCAGAATGTGCAGTGCCCAAACCAGCGCTTGCTGACAGAAAAGACAAAGTGGTTTTTGGAAGCGAACAATGCTCTGTCTGTTTGGTCAGTAAACCAACTCAAGGGAGAAAAAATGGCTCCGGTCTATGTCCATCTGGCTCCCACTGGATTTCTGTGTCTAGCTGGTCTACTACCCAAGATGAAATGCAACTTTTCAGACAGTACTAAGGCTGTTTAGAGAATAACCAAGTATGGTGTGGCTAGATCTTTTTAAAGCCACACATATGATACATGGATTTTGTTGGCTATGCTCTTCACATACAGCATTTTCATACTTGACCGAGGCTGGTAACACTAATCAAGTAACTACAATACTGTGCATGACAAGAAATGCACTGAGCCAGATTCTCAGCCCACCTGTGCCAATGGTACAACAGGGATGGAGGGCTGCTTTAGCGACTCATAAGATGGCCATGTCCCTGCTGCAGAGACAACACTATAAACAGACAAGCCCAAAGAACGGGGGAAGGAGACAATTAAAAGAAATAAATTAGTGCCGGAGTTTGGCGTGCATCAAACCTGTTAGTTCCAGGTTTTTGTGGGTGTCTTTTCTCTGAGGAGGTGAATAGTTCATGGCTGGTTTCATGGAAGAAGTGTGTTTTAAGGAGGGACCTGAAGGAGTACACGGGGGGAAGCTGAGATTTAAGGACTGATTCTGATCCCACTTAGACAAGCATAGCTCAGGCGTAACTGCATGGGCAGCAGTAATATTGCACCGATGTTTCTGCGCTCACAGGGCCAGACTGTGAAGCCCTCACTCCCACTAGTGAGCTGCTATTCACAGTGTCAGTACCACGGGACAACTCATGTGAGTAACTGCTCAACAGATGAGTAAGGGGTTGGGGCCAGATGCTAACACTCGTACTCACACTGAGCAGCACCTTACGCCACAAGTGGTCCCACTGAAATCAGTGAGACTGTCTGTGGAGTGAGATGCTACGCAACAGGAGTGAGGGGATCAGAATCTTAATACCAAGCCTTAGTTTAGTAAGGGTTAGATTGTGACTAGGGGAGTAAGAACTTGCAAGCTCCTGTGCAGACACCCAATCCTTGGGTCTCAATGCATGGGAGTAAATACGTGCTGTGTGGCCATTTCTCACCCACCTGCTCCAGATAGGGGGTCCTAGGCAGAGCTTTGGCTCTGCCCTCCCTGCTGTCCCAATGGCCAGGGCACCGGAGCCAGCACAGTGTGTGTTCTAATTTGCTGTGGGTATAGGCCTGCAGAAAATTACTGCCCCACTGGAGCAAGAGAGAAGCAGGGCAGGAACTGTGAACAGAGCACAGAGGTGTATTTGAGACATACTGCCTCCTGGGGCTACTTCTGGGCTCTGGCAGTGTATGCATTGTTCCTTGCTCCGGACTGCGCTCACATCACAATATAGGCCTTTAATACCAAGTCTTGGGCAATTCATTCAAGAACCTGTCAGTAATCTAGGACGTTACGTTCTAGTTTCCAAAGCACTAAGCTCTGGAATGGCTTCCCCTGAGACATATTCCTCTTGGAAAGGACAGGGCAGAGATTCATCTCTGGAATGAGTGAGTCATAAGCATTTTACTTCTTAGGCTCTGTCTGCACTCCAGCTTATGTCGGCAGAACTTATGTTGCTCTGGGCTGTAAATAAACCACCCCCCGGGTGACCTAAGTTACACCAACATAAGCGCTCATTTGCACAGCTGTATGTTGGTGGGAGAACTGCTCCCACCGACATAGCTACTGCCGCCCGCAGAGGTGGTTTTATTGTGTCAACAGGAGAGCTCTCATGTCTACAACCAGATATGCTGCAGCTGAGCCAGTGAGCCGCTATACGTGTAGCCATGCCCTTATTTTCATACAATAGGTAGTCCTCAACTGATGTAAACTGGTGTCACTACATTGTAATAAATAGAGCTTTGCTGATTTATTGGACCAGATCCTCAGTTGGTGCAACTTTGCTTTCCTTTATTTTCTCCTCCCCCCTCCCAACTAGTACTTCAAACAAAAATAATAGCCCATATTCAGATCTGGTATGAGCACAGGCAACTCCCTTCAGGTCACAGGAACTTTACCCACTTGCAACAAGTTTCAGATATGAAGGTGATGAGCGCTGTATGACCCCCAAAGATAAATGGGTCTGCGTGTGGTCTAGGAACTCTTTTCATATGCAGTTGTTGTTCCTGTTCCTGGCAGCTTTAAAAAACTGAGTTTGGAGCTCAAAAGGAGCTGAGAAATGCAGGTGTTTTCATTTTTATATTTAAGTTTTTCAGAAGGCTCTGAAAAGCACCAAGCAACATCTGCTTTTCCTAGTAGAAAGCGCCTGGAGAGACACTAAAACTGTCCCCTTGTCCTGTTCCCTTCAGACTGAGGGCCTGTTGTTTCAGTCAGAGGAGGACAGGAATTTCTGGAATGCATATAGTAGGCCCAATACTGCAAAGTGCTGTGCCTCTCTTTGCAGGGTGCTGAGTGTCTCTATTCCCTTTAGGAGCTGAGCACACTCAGCACCTTACAGGATCAGGTTTGCTGTGTGTGTTGCTGTTTCTCTGTGTAATAGCAGGAGCGTTATGAGATAGAACTCAGACACTAGGACTGCATCAAAACCAAGAAACAGCTGTTTCTATTCAGCCTGATTTGTGCAGCAGAAAAACAGATGGGTCTTACCTTCAAAAGGCTTTTTTATTTTCCCGTTGTTCCAAATCATTTCCATGTGTGATTGTAAAGGTGGGGCTTGGGCATAGCATCAAGGCAGCCTTGGATCTGGGCCTCTTCCCTTCTTTCCTGAAAAAGTACACTACTTTTCATCTTTGTTCTCCAAGTAAACGACTTACAGATGGGAACCCAGAAGGATTCTGATTGAAGGGCCAATAGCACAAGGTCCTGCCGGGTCCTGGAGGCCTCTCTGCCCCACTTTGTGTATGGGTCTGTATGTGGAAATAATCATTCATTGATAATTGCATGGCTCTTTCTAAAGAGTGGGCCTGATTCACCTCTCACTTGCACCAGTGGAAATCAGACTGAAGTCAGTGGAACTCCATGTATGTCAGACTGATGGAAATGAGTGAAGAACCAGGCTTCTCATGTACCTTTTGCTGAACTAAATAATATTTCTATACGAGAAGCCAGGGGCACGACCAAAATTTGCCTAAGTAGGGAGACCAAGAGGTGCTGATTTTTTTTCAGCGTCTGGAGGGTTATCTCCCTGGAACCAAGCACATGATGGGTGAGCTCAATGGCACCTTAGAGGCACTCCCCATCTGCAGGGGCACAGATGGAAGCTTCCTCCATTGCACACAGGCATGGGGTCTTCACCTTCTAAGGAACATCATCTCCTCAAGACCCCATAGCCCTGGCCTCCTCCCACCTCACCCAGACCAGAGGCCCCGCTTTGGGCCGGGTGGTCCCCAAGCTGGATCAGTGACCTGTATTGCTTCAGCAGCTCTGTGCTGTGGACTCAGCCACCCTCGCAGCCACGGAGTAAGCTCGACAGGTTGGGCTGGCTTTATGGCTTCATGCTGGGCTGAGGCAGATCCCGCGCACACCAGCCACCCACCTGGGGAAGTAACTGGGGGTTGCTGAAGGGAAAGGGGATGTTCTCTGCAGGCCCCTTATGGAGTGTGGCTCTGGGTGGTTCAAACCCTGGACATGCAGGCCAAAGGAGGAGGGGGCGAGGAGGATGGTCTGGGCCCCCTTATTGCACCCCTGAGAGAAACAATTAAGTAAGAGCTCTAAGGTTTAATCACTCCAACTGTGCTCTCCCTAGTCCTTGTCAGCAGCAGGAAGTCTGCCTCGTTCTTGGAACGGAGACGTCCTGAAAAGCTCCTGGTGCTGCTGGAAGTGGTGGTGGTGATTCTATAGCTCCTGGAGGTGAGCACTGATCCCATGCCCTAGGATAGCATGAAAGGGTGATGTGCTGTCCTTTGGGTATGACATAAAACCGAGGGCCTCAGCACTTGTGTTCAGTGACGCCCCCACACCACTTTTCATACGAGTAGGGTTATGTTAGCCCCAGGACCCTTACCAGAGTCCAGCTTGGGGAGTTACGAGTGCAGAATGGAAGCCTCATTCCACCCCAGAAGTGGCTGCAATTCAGAAACGAGTGCTTTCCTAAATGGAGAGTACTTTTAACATAGCTCTATGTGAACATTTCAGCTCTTTGCCACATGAACGCCTAGAAGCAGAGCCAGCTGCTGGCTCCAGTGCCTTTAGCTTATTAGCTCCGGTTGCAAGCTTTTCTTCATATAAACCATTTCTTATCTCTACTCTGGCTCTACCATGCTGTTATGTTTGCCTGGATAGGATTGTGTTTCCAAAATAAATACTTCCAAAGACAGAATACAACCAAACTCCATTTTCTATCCATTTTATGCCATGTCACATCACAGTAAAAATTCTTTGTCCCAAGCTTAATAATTTGGCCTTGTATCATTTCTTTGCCTGGAGTGCTGATCCCTGGCTTCAATATCAGATTTATGTGACAAGTTTGGCTGGGCATGCAAAAGCATATTTGTTTTAAAGTTTATTTTGTTTCCAGTATAGCAATTGTTTCAAACTGTCTAACTTTTCCCAGGCAAATTGGGTCAGGCTCTATTTTACTGTAACAACACATCTAAACATATTAGACTGTTTCAAATGTCTGGATTTCAATGGCTGCCCTAGCAACAGTTCATAGTGCTGCCTGCTTAAAGAGTGTTGGAATCACTGCCATGCTACCTGCAGGCTTGTATGTACATTGCGTCCCTCTATTCATTGGAACCAAAGATGCCCAAGTGTCTCTGAGTACCCAGCTGTATAGTGGCTAGCCTACAAAAAGGCTATTTATTCACACTGGTTTTGAGTCACAGGGGTCTGTGCAAACATTTAAAAAATGTTGTTTACTATATGTTCTCACTAGCCCACCCCCTGCACCCCGAGATTCAGTTGTTGTGTTTTGTCTGGATTTTTGCAGTCCTCATGCAGACCCATTGAGTTTTGCATGATCTCCATTCAAAACCATTCACTAACTCAGGTTCATTTGAAATGTAGGCCTTGGTTTGCCAGAAGGTTTGCTGACCATGGACCAGGGTTCCAGCTTTGCAGTGAAACATGACACCAGATGAGTTGCTTCTGGTTTTAGGTTTCATTAAAAAAAGTTTCACCCAGCTCCAATTGTTAGCCCTACTGCTAGTAACAACACTGGACATTCTCATTGATCACCTGTTTGAGAGGTTTGTGTTTGGAACCGTGAGTTTTGAGTTCTATTCCCTTTGTCACATGGATATGGTTTAGCTAACAGCTGTGGTTTCTTTCACACAAAGTAATATGGTTTTATTTTGCATGATTTCCATATAATGTTGGCTTTGTAGAACTGTAAGAATTTCTGCAGTTCACGTGAGTATTCAGTGGATTTCAAGGGGTGTTTTAGACTATTATTATATTTTGCAATTCACTTCTGAACCATTCTCAGGACCTATAGGTTGAGGTTTTCAAACGAATTTCAGTGGGGTTTGCTTAACTCTCTTATACTCTTTTGGAAATTTCTGTAGGAGGGAGAAATATAGTGATAAGTGGGGACAGAAAGTTATAAAATGTACCAACCTTTCATACCAGGAAAGTTCAGGTCCAATGCAAATGAGGCCGTGGTCTCAGCTTAGTCCCCAGTGAATATTTCTGTGCACTACAGCATGAGACGAACCTATAGCTAGCATACATAAAGGAGGCCCAGTGCTGTAATACAAGGGGTTATTTCAGGCCAAGGCTGAGCTGCATAAGCTAAGCAATGGGGAGAAACGTGCATAGCCTCTGCTAACAAAATTCCCATCTCCAACTTACAATTTTTACCAGTCTCTTATGAGCCTAGAAAACACGGCTATAAAGAAAAAAGATCTAAGTCTTTGTAGATAAAGAGGCATAAAACAAAAGTTGGTAGTCTCCCTCCAGACACAATTCCCTGCTGTTGATAAAGCTCCGAATAATAGTAAATCAGCCTTGAATCCCTCCTACATACAAGACAGATCAATTCCTAGTCTTTCTCTTGCATATCCCAAACAAACAATGCACCACTAAGAAGCTCTATCAAAATCATGCCAAGTCAAACTGAACTGTGAAATATATTTCAAGTGTGGAAATGCCAATGGTTTAATCAACACCTCGTGCCAATCTCTGTTCCTCTCCTCTTAGGGGACTTGTTGACATAGTTTTTGTACTACTTGAACTATATTAGTTTAAAATTGATAATTAAAGCAGTGTAACCCTCTAGTTTGGATGCACTGAAGTGGTATAAAAGGACTTCTAATGGTATAGATTATTCCTATAAATTGTGTGTAGACCAGCCCTAAGGGTATAGTCCCATTCAGCAGAGGGCTAAGTTGGAAGAGGTCGTTTGCTGGGGAAAAGAAAAAAGGGAAAAGAACTTAAGATCCTGGAAAGAAGGATTTAAGGCAGAGGAGAAAAGTAAGTGTTAGTGTCTTTCAGACTCACAGGAGTGAAAACCATATTGTGAAATAAAACAACAGTAAATGCTTTTCATGTGTGCATACCTTCAGAATAACTGACATGTGGCAATACAGCAAACTCCAGCATTGCCTGTGGGCACTGTTGCTGTCCCTGGCTGCATCTTGGCTTTTCATAAGACAGCTTGTGGTGTAGGCTTAGGCAGAGAGCCCTGCCAACTCTGCAGCCTTTAGGTTAGGAGGCGAAAAGAAACAGTGCATTGTAGGAATGCGGCTGGTGAGACTCAACTCATGAGAAATGGCCAAGCGAGATGTGCTCCTGGATATGGCTTTCAGTTTGCTTGGTGGAAAGGGGCATCTTTCGTTTTATTTGTAGCTATATATTCCCATAGCTACTAGGCAACAATAAGGACATGTAAAACGATTGTTGCAGTGCTAATTCTGTTCCTCAAAATATCAACTCTTATCATCTGAGAAGTGCCAGGTAGCTGTTTTAACACAGCAAAAATCTGGTGATACTCTTGTGACCCCATAAGTTGTATAGACGTGCTTCAGTTAATGCCCGGGACACACGCTGACTGCGTAAACACAAAGGCTGAGATTCTGTGCTGCAGCGCCAGAAGATGCAGTACAGCAAAGTTCACACCAGGGTGCAGCCCCCTAAGTAGAGCAGGACATACAGGAGCAGCTCTACTTCGCAGCACTGCCCTCTGCCTCCCTCCCATCTCGGGGCTGTTCAGTTCTATGAAGGTGAGACGCTCTGTAACAGCGTAGGCTCTCCTGCTCCCAACACACCCCTGCCTGTCTTGGCTCTGGCCTGACACACCCCGAGGCTGGAGTTTGTCAGGGGGCCTATGCAGGTCAGCTTCCGTAGTCCTATACTGTGCCAGTGTCCAAAGAATTCTCCCAGCCAGCTTAAGGACTTTGTATAGCCTCTGTGCAATAGTCAAAGTGGAAGCAGAATCCTTCCCCATGGCTTCAGATTGCAGTCTGAATACCACTGCCCCCAGGGCCAGGACGAATGTACCTGCCTTCAGAACTGAATTTACAAGAAAGTTATGCTAGGCAAAATTCCTGTTTGCCTAGCCCCTGCAGTGTATGCCGCATAACTATATATAGAATAATATTCAAACACAAATTAGCGATGGACAAACCTTAAGAGGCAACAGCGAGGCAAAGCTCCAGTTTCTCATGGTCTGAGGGTGCTCACACATGGGTTGTGAGTTAAGCCTGTAACAGAGATATGAGCTATCGACAAAATTTGGATCCAGATCCAAACTTCCTCACCGCTTGAGAGTGTTCATATCCAGGGATTTAATTCAGGCATCTCTACTCACCACAAACACAACAGGCATTCTATGTAAATGTACCCCTTACTGTGTATACAGGTGCAGAAATCTGAAACCAGAATTCTGCTTACGTGCCCTGTTCCATTTCCTGATTTTCTCCAGTGCTTAGTCACCTAAATAGTCATAAACATAATGAGGATCCAATTCCATGAGAACTGGAAGTCAGTGCTTTTCCTCAACCTAAAGCATGTTTATGTGGCTTGAGCAGTAGGAATATAGTTTCTACCAATAGCCACACCAATTTATATGGAACTGCCCAGGTTTTCAGCAAATGGGAACTTGTGATGGGTTGTCCACCCCATAGAAGGCCTGAAGGGGTTAAGGTGGCTCGGTGAATCAATTAATGGCATTGGCTACACCTGTTGATACCACAGGAGGCATTTTGTCCACAATGACAACAAGAAACTGGCAACTAGAAGCAGAGAAATTGAGAGGCTGCTGCATACAGCTGCTGTGTATTTATCATTTAACAAAATGTACAGGAGATTGTCCCCGAAAAACATCTATATTAAGAGGGAGTTAAAGTTGAGAGTATGTATCAGTAAGATAAGGGTAAAAATCATTACATGGATGTTGTAATATCACTAAGCCAAACATTACTCACCCAGGAAATTCAGAGTTAAGGTTACACTTAAAAGAAATCCAACCATGATAAAGTGAGGAATCCATAAGCATTCAGGGCATCCAGACAACCTTAATTCTGCCCTGTAGTGATATCATTCAATAACCATAAAAATTATAAATTTTTAGTGTGAGATCTCAGATTAAACTGACTTTTAAAGACACATTAGCTATTTTACTTATTTTCCTCTGGTGATGCCACCAGCAACAAAAGGAAATAAGTTTTTTCCTTATTAGAACAGAGAATCATCAGCTGCTTTGTTGTTAAGCTTGGGGTGAACGATGTGTGTGTATTGGGGAATGTGGTGCGTGGGTGTCTCAATGTTGATCTATAATGTAGCAAGAGGGAGCTGCATAAAATGCAGTACCACTGATCTCAGTGCAGCCCTGATTAAGGCCCCAATCCTGCTGGCATGCTTAACTCTACTCCTGTGAATGATGGTCCCACTGAGATCAATGGGACTGCTCACAGCAGTAAAGTTAAGTATGTGCATATATGTTTGCCTGATGGGGGCCTTAGATACATGCATGGCACTGAAATGAAATGGGGCTGTTATTCTGGTGAAAGAACAAGTGCCACTGAATCTGAAAAGGGTCACTTTTATGTTGAATAACCTGTCCCCATCGAAGTCACTGGCAAAACTCTCATAGGCTTGAAGGCGGGGTGGGGGAGGAGGAGGCAGGATTTCACCACATGCCAGAGGATAACAGTGGGAAGTGTTGACTGGTGGAATGCAACAAATCACACTCCATTGCACAGGGAAATTCAGAGGAGCCCTTTCTACTGCTTTTCTCATCATGCCAAAATAAGAATAATTTCTCAGTTTCCGATTCAGTTCTTTCTTGGACCTCCACCACCCTAACATTCCTCAGTCTGAGCTTATTCTCCGGGTCACTGACAGACAGATGTCTGCAACCTGGGCACACAAGGCACCACCTGTTTTACCATTTTTTAAAATATAAGAATCCAGCTACTGCACAATTATAAACAGTGACTAATGGCAATGATGTCTTCAATCCTTTTTATATTGGTCTCCAATTTTCTAAGTGAATTTTGTGCCAGATTTCTAGCCCTGGAGTGGGGTGCCCTCTATTCACAGACTAGGAACAGCACAGACAGAGGCAATGCAACTCCCCACGCTGCCCTGCCTCCCATAGAGGAACTACCTCTAGGGATAAGAAGGTAGATCATTCTCCATGCCCATTCGGCCCTTGGTCTGTTGGCTGGGATTCCCAGTTAGGGGACCCTTTTACTATTAGGCTATGCCTACACTACGAGCTGGGGATGGGATTCCCCTGCTTGTGTACACATACGCCCATCGAGCTAGCTGTGGTATAAATAGCAGCATAGTCGCAGTAGCACAGGTAGAGGCAGTGGAGGCATGTCTGAGCCATGCTGAGCACAAACCCTCATGGAACCAGTGGGCATGTGCTTTGCATGGCTCAGCCGTGTCCCTGCTGTTGGAACCAGTGCTACCAGGGCTACTCTGCTATTCATGCTTGTGCTACTTCGATGAGAGCTACCCTGCGTATGTGACTTGAACAGGGTAATCACAGCCCTAGCCCATAACGTAGACAGAGCCTTAGTGTCAAATGTGATGTGGGAACTGGGCGAACATCACCCTTCACATGGGCCAAAAACAGTCTCTAGGAACCCGGGCAAGACGTAACCAAGCACTAAGTAATGAAAGAATTTATATTTCATCTGTGACTGACTCAACCAAAAGGGTGAGGTGAATAAAATTCATTTGAATGATCATTCATTTTTGTTGCCTACGCTTTTAATACTAAACATTTACCATGAAAAATGCCTCCACAGTAATGTTTTTCTCCTTTGTTTCAGTTATATGGCTATACAAATGCCTGAAAATCTGTAACAGGTCAGCTTCTGCTCTGACTGGATTCTTATTTAGGATGCCTGTCAGGAGCCACTTGACATAAATCACACTGCAAGCATTTTTTAATCTTAGCAATCCTTCTTGTGCCAAAGGAGGCCCCAAAGCTGCAAACCTACCAGCTGTGACAGAACTAGACCTTTCGAGAGAACACATGGAAGTGGGAACTGAGTGCATTGCTCACCAAACCAGGCATATTCAGAAACACAATGGAGCTCTGATAAGTGTAAGCCTGCTACAGGAACATGCTCAGACCTGCTAAGCAGATGGAGACCCTGTACTCAGAGACATCAGGCGGAGCTCTCCTGCTCCACATACCCCCCCTCCCATCGGAACTGCAGCAGTTCTGCATTGCATTTTGATGTTGTGTCACATTGTCCCAAAGGAGGGGGTTACAACTGTCACATGTTACCTTACAAAACCAATCGGTGAGTGAGCCTACACAGTTGTTAGTGTCGCTTCCTCAATACACAGTTGGCAGGTGAGTCCATTTCTATTGCGCCAAAAGTAAAATATAATAAATAGGCAGTTGGCTTGGTAAAACTTCGGGCTCAGTCACGGGCCTCACTGTGCATCCATGCAGGTGAGCATGGGGTGTGAGATACCCCCTTACGCCATTGTGTTGACTGTCAGTCCTGGAGTCACAACAGCAGCCTCCCGGGGTCCCGTACTCCCCCTCTCACACACGTCCTGGTGGTCAGCCCAGCTGCTCCAGGAAACGGACTGCCATAGCTATGGAGAAAGGGGGGAAGCAGGGACTGAATTGTGACTGAGTCACAGTTTGGTTCCTGCTATGCTACCCCTTCATCTGGGCAACTGTAGGACTGAATACAGCACTCAGGGAGAGACACTGTCAAGTAAATCGGTGGGTGTGAGCTTTCCTTCTGATTTACTGTATGGGTATGATGAGCAGAGGGAGGCCAGCTTGCTAAAGAGGCGGCTGAAGGGACCCACGGCTGAATAAAAAGCACATGTCACTGAGGACTTAATTGCTGTAACCAACTTTCTGCACAGCTCACAGAGGGAAACCAGTTTGAGGAGATGTGATACTTTGCTCAGTAAGGGGAAGGGAATATCTGGGTACAGCACAAAAGACTCAAAGTTCAATGCAGTAGAAATCTGCCTAGGGAGTAAGTAGTAGAATTGCTCAATTGCTTGAGTTAACTTTCTGATATCCCGACACAAACATATTTAGGCTGTTTAAAATTTATTGAGCCTTTTTGTACTGTGTTCGTACAGTGCCTGTAGTGCAATGGGCTCCAGGTCATCAACTGGGCTCCTCAGTGCTAACATATTACTAATCATAATAGAAGTATTATGGGTTAACAGTACATACGGTTTTAAATTCACCACCCATTGCTTATTATTTAAAGGGTGCCATAGGCAAGTAAAATTGTGGCATGCTCTTTGTTACATGCCCATCCTATTCATTCCTTTTTATTCAGTTTTTCAAACACAGATTTATTTTACATTTATTTAATGATGCTAAAATTTGAGGACAGAGCCAGGAGAGAGGATGAGCGTGGAGATGAGCAAAGGAAGGCTCAGAAGAGTATTTTTAGGTGGTGTTTGAAGGAAGCGGGTGAGGTTATGAGGCACAGAGGCCAGGGAGGATGTTCAGGTGTGATAGACAGCATAAAAAATAAAGGTGTGGCCGTGGGGCTTCTTGTGGGAGAAGGCTGTAACAGGGAGAAGAAGGTGAGCCAACTTAGCAGAACATAGGGTGGGCGCTGGAACATGGGGCAACATGAAATGTTGATGAAAAAACGAGAAAGATATAAAATTAACAGGGCACACGTGACATGGATTAAAAGCTGGCTGATTGACAGGTCTCGGAATGTCATTGTAAATGGGTTATTATCGTCAAATAGATGTGTTGCTAGTGGGTCCCACAGGGAGCGGTTCATGGCCCTACACTATTTAACATTTTTACTGATGACCTGGCAGTAAACATAAAATCATCACTGAAAGTTTGCAGATGACACAAAAGTTGGGGGCGGGATAAACAATGAAGAGGACAGGTCACGGATACACAGCGGTTTGGATTTCTTGGTAAACTGGACACAAGCAAACAATGCATTTTAATATGGCTAAACGTAAATGTATATATCTAGGGACAAAGACTGCTGGCCATACTTATAGGATGAGGGGCTCGATCCTGGAAAACAGGGACTTTGAAAAAGATTTGAGGATCATGGTGGATAACCAGCTGAACATGAGCTCCCAGTGCGATGCTGTGGCCAAAGGGGCTAATGCAATTCTTGGATGCATAAACAGGGGGATCTTGAGTAGAAGTAGAGAGGTTATTTTACCACTGTATTTGGCACTGCTGCGACTGTTGCTGGAATACTGTGTCCAGTTCTGGTGTCCACGATTCAAGAAGGATGTTGAAAAATTGGAGTGGGAGAAGAGAAGAGCCACAAGAATGATTAAAGGATTAGAAAACCTGCTTTGGAGTGATAGACTCCAGGAGCTCAGTCTACTTAACATAACAAAGAGAAGGTGAAGGGGTAACTTGATTACAGTCTATAAGTAGCTACAGGAAGAACAAATATTTAATAACGGGCTCTTCAATCTAGTAGAGAAAGGTAAAACGTTCAGTGGCTGGAAGTTGAAGTAGGCAAATTCAGACTGGAAATAAGCTGTCCAGTTTTTAATTGTGAGAGTAATTAACCATTGGAACAACTTACAAAGGGTCAGTCTCCAGCTCTGACAATTTTTAAATCAAGATTGGGTATTTTTCAAAAAGATCTGCTATAGGCATTATTTTGGGGGCAGTTCTGTGGTCTGTGTTACACACGAGGTCAAACTAGGTGATCACCGTGGTCCCTTCTGGCCTTGGGATGTATGAATCTATACAAAACTAGAATGAGACAGAGACGAGGCAGAGATATAGAGGGATATGGTAAATACAGATCAAAGTCCTGCAATATTAGCAAATCCACCACTGAGGAACATTCCTTATATACTGGTAATCTATGTCTGTCCAGATGGTCCTTTAAACTTTCCTGCTCTTCCACTGTCCCCAATAATAAGACATTATCATTCTGCTGGTGATTCAGTGAGGCATGTTTTGCAATGGCCAGGATGATGCACAATTGCCTTTTTAATTAAAATCTCTGCCTTTTTCACTTTCTTCTACTCTTCAGGCCAAATTCAGCCTTGGTGAAGCCCATGGAGTTACATCATAGCCCAGTTCTGTTCCCATTGATGTCACTGGGGGTTTTCTACTGGCATTAGTGGGAGCTGAACTGGAGCCTTAGCGAGTGCTAACACAATATGATCTACAGATACCATTTGCACTAGTCAACCCAACTCCCTGCAGGCCAATACATTTCATGAAGACAGCTTCTGCCCTAGCTCTGGCTATCCCCCGTGATGCAGTCAATAAGGCTATCCTTTCTGACTCCACAGGCTCAGAGATCATGGAGAAGAATGAGGCTGAAGAGACCACCTGTGGCTGGATTCTGCTTCTTGTTTGCCTTCTCTGTGGTGGCATTTACTAGTTTTCCTCTGCTGCTTCCAACTGAGTCTGATTTCCAGTTCTTGGCACTGGCTGGGCCACATGGGAAAGTCATCCAGCCCAGGCATCTGTGGACAAACACCACTGCCTCTGTCCCCCGGCGGGCCAGGAGTTTTGATCACAGAGAATGGGAACCCGCTCCCCCTGGCACCGATCAGGAAAGCCAATCCTCACACCATCCCCACTCTGCCTGCAAGCCAAAGAACCAGCCAAGCAGCCTGCGCCGACAAAACCACACACTGCTGAAAGCAAAGAGAAAGCACAAAGGAGAGATTAGGAAAAATAACGTTGTGAAAAGCTCTGAAGCCAGCAGTAAATTACAGCATGAAAACATTCCCCGCAGGACCAGTGGTGAGAAGAAAAGGGAGCTTAATACTCATTTTTCTCTAAAGAATACAGGGAACAATGTTCATTTCTATAAGCTGACAGGGAAAAAGGCAGTTATGAAACCACAAATGGAGGAGGCCCCTTTCTTTTCTCCTTCACTCAGCAATAAAAGGGGTTTTCAGGAAGGAAAGCCAGAGTTTGTTTTACTTCTTAAGAACTCTTTTGCAAGCCAGCCAACTGTGGCACAGGACCAACGCAAACCAGATGTGCAGGCAGCTGGTGCTGAGCCTCAGCATTCAGATTCAATTAAAGCCTTTATCTCGGAAGCAGATAGCAGGCTGCCCTTCAAAGGTGCAGCAGGCACGCGGAGAGGGACAGGCAGTTACTCCCAGGGGCCTGGAGAGCCAGGAGCTCATTTCTGGGTGGGTGTGGCCACACAGTTACAGACATCTGAATGGTGTGTGAAGACTCCAGAAGATGCCCTTTCTGCCAAATGGGAGGGCCGCCTGAAGTTTGGTGAGAGGATCCCACCTTGGTTTACTGCAGACGATGTGCAGAAGATGAAATGGCTGGCAAATAGCGAAGTGGTGACCAAAACCAGAATTCCTGCCCATGGACAAATACTCAGAGTCAGCCTTTTGGCCAGCCAAGACACTTCCCCATCTGACCCTAAACGAGACTGTTCTGATGGGCTCTGTGGATTAATAAAGCGGCCCAGTGACCTCTATGAGGTGCTAGCTTTCCACTTGGACAGAGTGTTGGGGCTGAATAGGAGTCTGCCTGCAGTGGCCCGCAAATTCAGCAGTCCCCTGCTGCCCTACAAATACACCAATGGTGCAGCGAGGCCCATCGTATGGTGGGTGCCAGATATCCAGCACCTAGATGATGCCAACAATGACCAGAACTCTTTTGCACTGGGGTGGCTACAGTACCAGTCTCTGCTGCAGCAGCGTTGTGGCGTGGCAGATTCCAGGGCAGCCCTCGGAATAGCTCCGTGTTTGAGCGTCCTGCACACAGAGTGGGCCAAACTGGCGCTCTTTGATTTTCTCCTACAGGTATGCTTGGTGGTGGACCAATCCCTGTCTTTCTTTTTTCTTCTCTTTAGTGTGTGTGTGTGTGTGTGTGTGTATTGGGCATAGCTATAAGTCTTGTTTCAGTGAAAGTCTTGTTTCACAAAGTTGGGGAGAGGGGAAATCTGGGAAGGTCTCCAACTCCGGAGTGTCCAAAAAAAAAAAAAAGTGAGTCAAACAAAGCCAGCAGAAGTACACCTTATTACTCTCGTAATTATATGTGTATGCGGTGTTTGTTGTGGATGAGTCGGTCCCAGGATATTAGAAAACCAAGGTGAGTGAGGTAATATTTTTTATTAGACCACTTCCATTGATGAGAGAGTCAAGCTTTGAAGCTTATGCAGAGTTCTTCAGGTCTGGGAAACTTACTCAAAGGGCCACTGCCTCATACAAGGTGGAACAGATTATTAAGCGTAAGTAGTTAAAACATGCTAAACAATCTGTTCCACTTTGTATTTCGCAGTGACACTCTGCCTTAGTTTCCCACACCTGAAGAAGAGCCCTGTGTAGCTCAAATGCTTGTCTCTCTCACCATTCTCTAACTTACCCACCTTGTCTCTATAATTATACGTGGCATCAATAAAAGACTTTCCATAGTCAAAATGCTTTAGAAGTACTAATTAACCCTCACAAAACTGCTGGGTGGCAGACAGGTACGCATTATTATTCCAATTTTGTGAATGGAGACTCTAAGGCACAAAGCCAAATGACTTGCCCCAGGTCACACAGCTTATCAGTGACCGAGCCAGGATTAAAACGCAAGAATGCCTGGCTTCCAGAATAGTCAAAGTAGCCTAGGCAAAGGTGCGTGTCTCCATCCAAGCTCATACAGTCCTTCTTCAGACACCTCGCTGAACAGAACACGTCACGGCGCAGTGAAAGCAAATGGGAGGGTGAAAGAGAAAGCAGAACTTAGGCCCAGATTGTTTGGTTTCCAAACCCAAATTAACATCTGAAATAAAAACTCACTGATTTTGTTTATTTTCAAAGTAGGAAACAGTGTTTTTTTCCATGCAGAGTTGTGGTTAAAATGGATCCCGGACAAATGTGCAAAAGTGAAAGTTTTTTTTAAATAGTCCTTTTCATATTCAAGTGGCATCATCTAATTAGGATGATTTTGTACTCTGCGTTAAAGTAGGTTTATGAGGTCATAACCATGTGCTGGTCACTGTACCACTACCCCATGGCTATGAGTCATTATGAATCAGATTAGTGGAGTTCACAACACCATTTGATAATCAACCTGTGACACAGGGCTCAGTCCTGCAATAGTCAGTCAAATCATCCTATGGATTGAATGGCATTACTTACCCAAGGAAAGGTTGCCTGATTGAGCCTTGAAGAGTAAAGGTGAGGGAGGGGAAAAGGAGGCTGGCTGGATACTGGGGCCAGATCTCTTGCTGGAATAAATCGGTGTAGATTCATTGACATAAAAGGTGCTGTGCTGACTTACACCATAAGTATAGATCACCGTCTGTAAGCTCTGTTACCATAAGACTCCACTCAGCCTCAGGACAACCCTGTATTCCTAGCAGGAACGCCGAATGCCTGCAGTCTGGACTCATTCATGTTTTCATTAGCTTTTCAGTTTGTCATGATCATCTAATCTTATTTGAATTCTCAAACCGCAGATAAAGAACAGGAAGCCTGGATCATCAATCAGTAGACCTCTGTACGAGGATTGTCTCACACAGATGACTGATTCAGTCAGAAGCCTGAAACTGACACCAAACCAGGGGAATTCTGCCTTTAGCAGGGATATGCTGGATTGCTGCCGCTTTACCAGGGGAGCTGTCACCATCATTTGTTTTAATTTTTCAGGTTTCAGAGTGTCTGGGACTTGACACTGGAAAAGACTGAAACTGTACACAGTAGCTTTCCATTCCGAACAAACCTTCAGTGTCGTAGCTGCTGGATCAAGCGTGGCAAACTTCCTAAACCACCAGACTCAGTCTGTTTGCAGAATGAACTACTCTTCAAGTAGAGAATTGTGCAGCAAAGCAAGGAGCTTCATCTAGTTTTGCTGGGTCTTTGCCACTCATTTCCTGGTTAGCATTACGCCAACCAAGTCAAACAGTGATGCCTGAAGTACACCAGGCTTCCTCAAAAACGTTGGCATGGGGTTATGGGCAGAGGATTAGGTTTCCTAGAAAAGAAGGTGTCAAGAACTCTTTGGCTTACCAGTGGGTAAAAGCAGCCTAGTAGAAGCATCTTGTAAGAAACAGCAACTTTTAATTACAAAATACACACTTGTCCCTCTCTAACATTAACCCCATACTGTCCTGGCAAAGCTGTACGTTTGCTATTACGTACAGTAGTGTCCCACTCTGCGAGCTTTTGGTCCTCATTAACCTTCTGATGTCACCATTTCATTAGTACTTGTAGTGTCTTCAAGCCTAGACAGGACCTGATTTTCTAATTTGAAACCCCCACAACCAACCAAATATAACCCAAGCACATTTTCAAACACCAAAAGCCCTTCCAACCTGCTTTCTGTATCAGAGAGAAGCACAAAAAGGCCTTTTTTGTCATTTACAACGCACATGTAAACAAAAATGTCTTTACTTTCACAAATCAGTGTTGGCGTGGCTGTCAATCTTCAGTAAATGTGTTTAATAATCAATGTGTGTGAAAGGGAGAGACAGCTGCTTTATCACTTCTCAATGTCCTGTGCAGTTTGGAAGCTCAGTGTAAAGTTGTGCTTTTGTATAGTTTGTGCATGCAAAGCCCTTTGGACTTGAAGGGGAACATGGATACACAGGCAAGCTTCAGACACATCAGACCTGATCCTGATCTCACTTATTCTAGTTTTATCCTGGTGTAACCTCACCCGTTTGGGTGGAGTTACTCCTGATTCACACTGGTGTGAGGTCATGCTCATTTAAAAGAATCTTATGTCAGTCTCATGTTATCCAGACTCTTTTGTTCCTGGGTGTCTTCTTGTTGCTGAAAATCAGCTTTTTTTTCTCTAACCAGGATCCTTTCCCCATCGTGGAGATTTTCCTTCTCTTCTGTGTGTGGATTAAGAGTGCTTAATCTTCCATCTGGAAAATCAGAACCTGCTGCTATGGGGGATTATTACAGTGTCTCTGAACAGAGAATTGTGAGTTATTAGGGGCAACTGAGAGGAAGAAGAGATGGTTTATATAGGAGATGGAGTCTTATTTATACACCTCAGGGGTATTACTTAGCACTGTAGGGACAAGCATTGGGGGAAAAAAACTATCTGAAAGGTTTTAAAAAATCTCTGCTAAAATATGTGTTCCCATTGCCTTTTTTTTTTCTTGGCAGAGCTTAACCATTAATCTTTATAACCTCAAAGTATGGCTGGCAGAAGGGGTAATCATGACTAGATTTAACAAATCCAGTCATGACTGGAATATTTTACATTAAAACTATTAACATTCGTATTTAAAATGAATCTAGCAGGAAATAAAATAAGCGTTTAAAGAGCAGAAATGGAAATTCTGGGATCGGCTTTTTTGTGGGGGACTGTTACTTTAGAACTTACTAATAAACACATCCGGGTTTGAGATGGTAGCGTTATGGGGTGAAATCCTGGCCCTAATGAAATCAGTAGGAAAATTCTCTTGACTTCAATGGGACCAGGACTTCACCCTTGGTGTTTTTACTTAAAAACCATATGGTCAAATCCTCAGCGGGTGTAAATCACCATAGAAGTCAGTGGAGATACATTGATTTACACCAGCTGTGTATAGGTCCTATGGACCTATACATTTTTAGCTTTTTCCATTCTCTGCCCCCCTCATTCCAATATCACCACTTCCCATCTCCAGCCATGAGCATATGCTTGTGTGATGTCAGGCCCTGATAGTGAATGTTATTGGCGCCCCTCTCCCCAGGAAAAAGCTGTCCAGAATAGATTCCTTCTTTGCTCTTTGCTTCATAATTCTCCACAACTCCAGAGTAGCAATTTATCTCTGGGCCAGGAGGCTTAGGAAAGTAACTCTCTTACTGGAGAACACCAATGCCCCTTTGTGGACTGATTGCCAAGGCACCATGTGAACAGCTACTGCCTCTCCTCCTGCGAAGAGATATGGTAGATCTCAGATTCAACCACAGCAGTGATGGGGAGACTACAGTGGGCCATGGGCATACCAGACAGAAACCAGCAGTGACTCAAAAATACCAGGAAGAGGAAGATTCGGGACAAGTTTTTTTCTCTTTTCTACTTCCTTGCCCTGCCACTCAGAACACTTCAAGGGCCTGATCCAGCTTCCATTGGGAAAATTGGACCCCATAGCAAAAATCTCATTGGATTCAATGTGAAGATTGGGCCCTAAATGAAAAAGGTGATGTTTGAGGGAGACTTTTACCTAAGGTGTAAGCAGACCAAATAACAAAACCACAGAGTTTCTCAATAGCTCCAAAGAGATCATCACTAATGGAAAAGGCCTATCAAGCTAAATAGGGATGAAGCCAGGAGGATAATATAGAAATGTAACAAAGTTCTTCAGAAATTACTCTAAAACTCTATAGGATTTAATAGAGAATGAAAACGTTTGAATCCTGAACCATTCTGTAGAATTTTGGAGCAGGATGATTATAGGATGATCCAAGAATTCCATGCAAGGGTTATCATTCTGTATTACATTCTATGGGTCTTTCCCCTAAGGGAGTGCCTCTATTATTTGCAGCCTCTCTAATATACAGTTATTTCACATTGGCTCCCAAAGGCCAGCTGCACTGATCAAAATCCTTTATAAACACCTCATAGAGACTCCGCCTATTTTTCATACTGTAGCTCACTAACATGATTCAAACCATTCTCTGTGAACCTCTCACTCCACAGGCAAAAAGTTCGCTGCCAAGAAAAATCACCAGAAGAGAGAGCACAGTGTATTGTGAACACTGCTGTTCACTCGCTGAGCACTGCTGCTAGAAAGCAGGACTAGAACACCTCTGTTTCAGTTATCTCCCAGTTTGGCAATGTCTGCAGCATTCATCTCTTAGGTAGTGATTTTTAGCTTTGAGTTGGCTGATCACTTCACATACCATCTCTCTCTTCATTTGGCTCAATAATACTGCCTTTGTCTACACTTTCCTCCCTCAACTGGCAACACTGATCATGTGGTAAACATGGCAGGAATCCATCAAAATACAATAGGTTAAATTAATCCAAATCCTAGTCCATTTTAATGTCAATAGCAAAACTCCCATTAACTTCAGTGGAGGTAGAATTAGGCCCAAATGACCCAGTTCCACATGATTAAAGTCTCCTAGGGATGTCGTGAGAACCATGGCGGGTAGAGATGTATGAACCTTACACAGCAACCTTTCATGTAAAACGTAGATGGCGTCACAGGAAAGAAACTGGCCACATTTTGTCCAAAATTGTATATATGGGGTCCGATTCTCATTGACACTGAGGCCCCTTTGCACCTGTCTGGCAGTGTAAAGGGGCTGGAAAATGCATGCATATATAATGTGAGCCCTCATTAAGGCCCCTTCACTTTGCCAGAACAGTGTGAAGGATCCTCAGTGTAAATAAGAATCAGCCACACAAGGAATTGTCCACACACACCAACCCAAAGAAAATATAGCACTTGTCTGGTAAAATAAAATAAACTCTAGAATAACCATCCTCGATCTGAGCATCTCCCATCCCTCAACCCACCATCCTTCAACAAAAGTAGAAAATAGATAAGGGGTTCAGAATGTCTTCAAAGGCAACAAATGACAGGTCTGTCAGACCAAGGCGGGGAGTGAGTTCCAGAGTCAAGTGCCAGCCATTATCAGCATGTCTCTGACATGCTCTTTTGTTCTTTCTTCCAAGCTGCCCTTTATGTGTCCAAATGCAGAGACAGTTCACGTCTTCTGTAATGCAGATAGCAAACTATAATCGGCTGATTGCTAGGTAGGTGGAGAGCTGTGATCACTGCACCTGACTGGCTAAGAATTGCACCCACCCTGTTATTGCTGTTACCCCATCTTCCTCCCCGTCCCCACCACAACCCACTTGTTTTCATCGTTGTCCTGTTGGGTCTTCTCTTCTAAAAGCAAGCTCTTTGGGGCAAGGATGGTCATTTACCGTATATGTTTGTACAACACCTATCATGACCGGGGCCCTGAGCTGGGTGGCCTCTAGGCAATCCCACAATATAAATGTTGAGTTCATCCAAAAAAACATCTACATTAAAAGAACATTATTAAGGTTTCATAGTTAAGCCGTCCAAAGTTAGGAAATGCTAGAATGAAGGTGAGTGTGCTGTAGTGGTTATAGACCCGTCTGTCCTTGTGCCCACAGCCTGCCCTTGTCTCCCTCTGCTTCTTTCCATCCCACCCTCCCCCATCCTGATCCTGCCCACTTCCCTCTCTCCCCCTCCCCACACCATGGTTCCCGCTCCCCACCTTTCTTCATTCCACTCAGTGCAAGAGTCAGAGTGAAGGTCTATGGTATGTTATGCAGGAAGTCACACTATACGATGGCCATAATGGTACTTTTGGCTATACTGTCATAAGCTACATATACTGCTCATGGAGAGTTACTTGCCACCATTTTGGAAGGGTTGAAACTTATTTAAACTTTTTTTGAGTCTTTGCCTAGGCATGAATTTTTCCAGATTGTGCTTTGTTCTTTTGGTATGAAACCTGCAAAGTGTTGTAACATGGTAAATCTTCCAGCTGGATGAACCCTTGCAAACCCCAAATATAATGCACAGTCTCATCCTTAAATCGTAGACCTTAGTGTTGGTAGATCTGAATTCTATTCCTGGTACTGCTCTAAACAGTCTCTGGTGTCTTGGCTAAGTCACTGAAATTCTCTGCTTCAGTTTCCTCACCTGTACAAGTGGTATAATGATACTTACCTCCTTCATAGGGTGGTTGAGAGGCTGAAATCATTAATGCTTAGAAAGCATTTGAGATCATTAGATGGATGGTGTGTGTCTGTTTCTATTACAGAAATGTAAAAGATGTAATAAGCTGTATAGGTAAAGCCTAGGTGGAATATGGTCTTACCTTAGCTCTGCCTATACATAAATAAAGACACAGACTGTCCAGGGGAGCAGATGTCAGTCGAGAGAAGGTGTGTCAACGCTACAGTGTACACGTCATCAGCCAGGGACAATTAGCCAAACCAGCTCCTGGAGAGAGACTTAAGTCAGATGTCAGACTCAGGGTACGTCTACACTACGGGATTATTCCGAATTTGCATAAACCGGTTTTGTAAAACAGAATTTATAAAATTGGGTGGAGAGCGGCCATACTAAGCACATTAAATCGGTGGTGTGCGTCCATGGTCCGTGGCTAGCGTCGATTTCTGGAGCGTTGCACTGTGGGTAGCTATTCCCTAGCTATCCCATAGTTCCCGCAGCCTCCCCCGCCCCTTGGAACTTCCGGGTTGAGATCCCAGTGCCTGATGGGGCAAAAATCATTGTCGCGGGTGGTTCTGGGTAAATGTCGTCAGTCACTCCTTCGTCTGGGAAAGCAACGGCAGACAAGCATTTCACGCCTTTTTCCCCTGGATTGCCCTGGCAGATGCCATAGCATGGCAATCATGGAGCTTGTTTTGCCATTTGTGACTCTCACCGTATGTGTACTAGATGCCGCTCACAGAGGCGATTCAGCAGCGCTACACAGAAGCATGCTTTTGCATGACAGCAGAGATGGTTACTAGCCATATTGCACCATCCAAACCCTTCCATAAATTGGAACTGAGGATGATCATGGCTACCAGTCCTTTTGTACCATTTGCTGCTAGTGCCCCTGGCCGATCAGCCAGGGGCGCAAAAGCCAAGATTGGTTACTAGCCATATTGCACCTTCCATCGTTTTGTACCATTTGCTGCTGTCATAAGTGCCCCTGGCTGATCATCCAGGGGCGCAAAAGCAAAAATTGGGAATGACTCCCTGAGTCAATCCCTCCTTTTTGGTATCTAAAAATAGAATCAGTGCTGCCTAATATAGGCAAGTGTACTAGAGAACCACCGTATCATAGAACCAGAGAGCACAGCTGCTCTGTGTCAGAGCCTGCAGAAATTATGATCTGTATGCTATTCACAGGGGGTGCTCCTGTAACAACCCCACCTGTTGATTCCGTTCTTCCCCCAGCCTTTCTTGGCTACCATAGCATTGTCCCCCCACTTGTGTGATGAATTAATAAAGAATGCAGGAATAAGACACACTGACTTGTTAGTGAGAAATGAGTGGAAGGCAGCCTCCAGCTGCTATGATAGTCCAGACAGGACATTAAGCAGTGTGTAGGAGAGAAGCCCAGCATCCCACTGCTAGTCCAGGGGCAACTGAATCTTTTCTTTACACATGAAGGGTGGGGCTGATGGAGCTCAGCCCCCTGTTGCTATGATGAGGATGGTTACCAGCCATATTGCACCATCCATCCACCAGAAAAAATTAGGGCCAATAGGCTGATGACGAGGACGGTTACCAGTCCGTTTGTACCATCAGCTGAGGCTGATGATGAGGATGGATTTCCATCGTATTGTACCATCAGCCACCCATGGCGGGGGGGGGAGCAAGGATGTTGGTGTTGAGTGCTGCACTATCGCGTCTATCTGCAGCATTCAGTAAAGATAGGGTGACATGTAAAAGAGTCAGAGGATTGTTTTACCTTTCGCTTCTGGGGGTGGGTGGGGGGTGGGTGAGTAGATTGCCAAGCTATGCCCTGACCCGCGGACACTGTGTTTGACCCTAGAAGCATTTGGAGCTCAGCCAAGAATGCAAATACTTTTCGGAGGCTGCAGGAACTGTGGGATAGCTTCAGTCCGCCAGTCCATGAGCATCCATTTGATTCTTTGGCTTTCCGTTACGCTTGTCACGCTGCAGTGCGCTGAGTCCCTGCTATGGCGTCTGTCTGGAGATTTTTAAAAAAGGATTCTGAATTTCATCTTCTGTAACGGAGCGCTGATAGAACGGATTTGCCTGCCCTTACAGCGATCACATCCGCATGGTCCATGCGGAGCTCTTTTTATTTTGATTTCGGACTGCATCGCCACCCGTGCTGATCGGAGCTCCACGCTGGGCAAACAGGAAATATTCAAAAGTTCGCGGGGCTTTTCCTGTTTACCTGACCACTGCATCCGAGTTCAGATTGCGGTCCAGAGCGGTCACTGGTGCACTGTGGGATAGCTCCTGGAGGCCAATACCGTCGATCAGCGTCCACACTAACCCTAATCCGATATGTTAATACCGATACTAGCGTTACTCCTCTCGTTAGGGAGGAGTACAGAAACCGGTTTAAAGAGCCATTAAAATCGATATAAGGTGCCTCCTAGTGTGGACGGTTTTGGCGTTAAATCGGTTTTACGCTCCTAAAACCAATTTAAATGCCTAGTGTAGACCAGGCCTCAGCCTGTACCTTATAACTTCTGTTATTCTAATATACATTTATTCCTTGGTTTCCTAAAAACAGTCTCCCAGCAACATGCTTAAAGGTACAGCCTCCCACATTCTAGTGGGTGGAGCAGAGGCGGTACGTTCATATCCAGATGGGCACACAACAGTTACCACGAGGCAAAGGAGGGTTTTTTTAATGAAAACACAATGTGGGCTGGGGTCAGCCTTCAGCAAAGGAGGAGAGGGGATACAAAGGTAGGCATTATATAGTAGAGTGGGTCTGAGTATGCTAATAAAATGATGTAATAGAACAGGTTGCTGACTTGCCAGGTGGGGATCACTGCCACCTCGCAAGTCAGCAACCTCACCAGATGCCTCAGCGACCTCATAGAAACCATCCAGCACAACACAGATACGAGACGGGCTCCCCCACAGGTAACCTCATGCCGCCCTGCCGTAGGAGCAACTAGCACCACCCCTCAGGCCGCACGGCGAGACCCAGCCAATGGAGGAGCCTCCCGCAGCTGCCAGATCCCATGGCCGAACCCCACCCCTGCGAGACCCAACACCTCCTCCAAGGTTACCCAACGAGCCTCTGACTGCCAAAAACCCCATGCACCATTGAGGACCCCCCAGCTGTATACCGCCCACAGAAGAACCAGAACCACCCCAAGTGCTTCCAAACACGATCATGCCCCCCCAAAGTCCAGCACCGGTGCTTCCAGAACCCTACTCCCTCCCGGAAGATCCAGTGCTGCCTTGGAGACACCGAGAGCTGCCCTCCGCACCATAAAAAAAATAAAATAATTGGAGATATACCAATCTCCTAGAACTGGAAGGGACCTCAAAAGATTGTTGAGTCCAGCCCCCTGCCTTCACTAGCAGGACCAAGTACTGATTTTTGCCCCAGATCCCTAAGTGGCCCTCTCGAGGATTGAGCTCACAACCCTGGGTTTAGCAGGCCAATGCTCAAACCATTGAGCTATCCCTCCCCCCATGCCAGGACCCCCCTCCCCAAGAACCACCTGAACACCACCCCCCAGTCTGAGGGGCAACAAGGCCGCAGACTGTCCCTACAGCACCCAAACCTGTGGAGACAACGCAGCAGGAGGAGCGACGGCCATGAGTGAGGGTTGCCATGCCGTGGCAATCCGCCTGGATGGATGAGCTGGCAAAGGCTGAGGACTTTGAGAATTTTGACACTCTGACCTCAGAACTGTCTGCGGAAATTACAGCCAGAAGGAGGGAACCCCAGGAGGCCGCATGGGCCACTCACAGATTCCCTGCGCCGAGCCATAACAACACTGCCAGAGAAGGTAGGAGAGGGGATGTCGGCCGCCGCTACGATCCAGCGGCTGCATCTCATACTCAGAAACTATACAGGATGAACCGGACGAAAGCCATGAGGGAGATCCTTGACGGGACTTCCTCCAACTGTGCCATCCAGCCCGAGAGGCTCTACTCCTACTTCAAGGATGTGTTTGATCATGAGGCCCAGACCAACTTGCGATGCCCAGAATGCCTTCTCCCACTACCCCGGATCGACCTCCTGGAGGACCTGGAGTGAGATTTTCCCCCCTAGGAGGTGCAGGTGAGGCTGAAGAGGACCAAAAACACTTCCTCTGGAAAAGATGGCATCCGCTGCCACCTGCTGAAGAAGCGAGACCCCAGCTGCTTGGTGCTTGCTGCCATCTTCAACAAATGCAAGCAGTTCCACCACGTTCCCCGCTCCCGGGAAAAGTCCATGACTGTGCTCATCCACAACAAAGGCGAACGAGACGACCCCGGCAACTGGAGGCCCATCTCCCTCTGCTCCACCGTCTACAAGCTGTATGCCAGCTGCCTCGCGGCAAGGATCACGGACTGGTCAGTGTGCAGGGGCGCTGTCAGCTCAGTGCAGAAGGGTTTCATGTCCTGCATGGGATGCTACAAGCACAACTTCCTCCTTCAGATGGCCATACAGGAGGCCAGGAGGTCCAAGAGGCAGTGCGCTATAGCATGGCTTGACCTGACTAACACCTTGAGTCCATACCCCACCATCATCTCTTTGCCACCCTGGGAGAGTTCGGGATGCCAGAAACCTTCAACCAGATACTCCGGGACCTCTACAAGGACTGCACCACCACCATCCACGGACGGGGACACGGACGCCATCCCCATCTGCTGCTGCGTGAAACAATGATGCCCCCTTAGCCCCATCATCTTCAACCTGACCATGGAACCGCTCATCTGAGCCATCTCTAGCGCCCGACTGGCTTCAACCTGCACAGCAAGAAAGTCAGCATTATGGCCTATGTGGACGATCAGGTCCTGACCGCGGACGACCCAGAGAGCCTCCAAGGTATGCTAGACACCACCAGCCGAGCTACTGACTGGATGGGGCTCCACTTCAATGCGAAGAAATGCGCAACTCTGCACATTGACAGCAGCAAAAGGGACTCGGTGCTGGCAACTGGGTTCCAGATCCAGGGTGAGCCTGTCATCCCCCTGGCAGAGGGGCAGGCATACCAGCACCTTGGCATGCTGATGGGTTTCCGTGTCCAGCAGACACCCGAGGACACCATCCAGGAGATCTTGCAGGATGCCACCAAGATTGATGCCTCCCTGCTGGCAGAAGATAAATGCCCTGAACATCTTCCTGATCCCATGCATCTCGTTCACCCTAAGGGGATCCGCCGTGGCGAAGGTGCCCCGCAACAAGACAGACAAGATCATCCAGCAGCTGGTGAAGAAGTGGCTGTTCCTTTTCCAGAGAGCCGGCAACGAGCTGGTCTACATCACCCACAGGCACGGTGGTGCCAACATCCCCCGCATAAGTGACCTGTGCGACGTCGCGATGATCACCCACGCCTTCTGCCTGCTGACATGTCCCGATGCCACGGTAAGGAACATCACGGCGAACAACCTGCGTGATGCAACAGAGAAGCGGATCGGCAGAGCCCCCTCCAACCAAGACATCTCCACCTTCCTGAGTGGCTCTCTGGATGGGGAATTCGGATGGGGTGGGCACAACATTGCGTCGCCTGGTGAAGCACATTTGGCTGCCGCTGGGAGTGGTGCAAGGAGCGCCAGGAGCTGGGAGTCTGGGTGCCGCAGCTCAGGTCCGACAACAACACTATCGTCACCTCGAGCGCCAGGGGCTTGCTGGAGAGGACCCTGAAGGCCGCCATCCATTCACTGTACGTGGAAACCTGAAGCATAAACCGGGCCAGGGCAAAGCCTTTGAGTTGACCAGCAAGTGGGAAGCCAGCAACTACTTCCTCACTGGGGGCGGCGTCACCCACTTCGCCGACTGGTGGTTCATCCACTGTGCCCGGCTAAACTGCATCCCATTCAATGGAGCCTTCCGCCTCGGGAACCGAGACAAGCGTTGCAGGAAGTGCGGCTACTCCAACGAGACCCTCCCCATGTCCTGTGCAGCCGCAAACCCCACGCCAGAGCCTGGCAGCTGCGCCACAACGCTATCCAGAATCGCCTGGTGAAAGCCATCACACCACGCCTGGGGGAGATCTCCGTGAACTGCATCATCCCCAGTACCGACAGCCAGCTATGACCTGACATTGTCATCACCGACGAGACCAAGAAAAAGATCATCCTCGTCGACGTCATGGTCTCCTTTGAGAACAGGATCCCAGCATTTCACAAAGCGCAAGCTCGTAAACTGGAAAAGTACACCCGCTCGGGCTGACACCCTGAGAGCAAAGGGCTACGAGGTGCAGATGGACGCCCTGATCGTCGGAGCCCTGGGTGCCTGAGACCCCTGCAACGAGCAAGTGCTGTGGACCTGCAGGATCGGTCGACACTATGCACGGCTCATGTGGCGCCTCATGGTCTCAGACACCATCCGATGGTCCAGGGACATCTACACTGAGCACATCACTGGCCACCGACAGTACCAGGAGGCGTGAGCCAGAATGACATCATTCTTCGACTATGAGAAAGGGACCAAGATACTTTCTCTGTTGGATCATATGAACTGGAACCATAAACTCCCTGAACATTAAATCTCACCAAATGAGGGTCAATCCATCTTCGTCATCATATCCACTCATTATACTCCACACCCGAACATAGCCACTTTATGAACTTCATACCCTCATATCTCAATGTCTGTACTTTGACCCATTAACCTTTTACCCCCAATTGGGGATATTACAGATTATGTATTCCTTATGCCACCCGATCTTAAATCAAATTTTGCACCCTCGATAATCTGTATGTTATTCCCTGATAACCAGACACTTCTATGCTTAAACTCTGTACTGTTCACTTTTTTTTTAATATCCTCTTAATAAAATCTTTAAATATAGTAGGATGGGGCTTTGTATGCTAATAAAATGATGTAATAGAACAGTTCTCAAACTGCTGGTCATGACCCCTTTTTAATGGGGTCTCCAAGGCCTGTATTAGACACATTGGGCCCCGGGGCTGAAGTTGAAGCCTGAGCTCTGCCACCCAGGGCTGAAGCCGAAGCCTGAGGGCTTCCGCTCCCCGCCACCCCTACGCCGGTGGGCTCAGGCTACGGCTTCAGCCACACGTGGGACTGTGTAGCAATTTTTGTTGTCAGAAGGGGGTCGTGGTGCAATGAAGTTTGAGAACCGCTGTAATAGAACCATGAGATGGATGATATTAATGCATGTCTCAAGCCTCTGAGCATGCCCAGTGTGACTTGACTGTTTCTAGACACCTGAGCAGACTCAGCTGACTACTTGTGTAACTTGTGTAGTTACTAAAAGGGCTGTTCCCTCCTGAGGCAGGACATAGGCATCTGATGTAACATATTTTGTAGGAGTTTTTCAGATGACACCTGCAAAATCTAGGTCTTGTCTGAACTGCATGAATATTAAGTATCCCAGGCCTCTTTTCATAAGAGTATTTCCATGATGCTCACTAGCCAGACTGTCCCTCTGTCTCACTGGCATGCATGCTGTTGGCTGCCATCTTCCCCCCAGAGTGGTGGGAGGGAAGTCACATGATGTTATTACCCATTCTCATATGCAATTTCCCAGTTTGCAACACTGCATTTGCAGACATAAATATCCAGCCAAATTGGAATGCAGTTACCTTTGAAAATGTGGCCAATGTCTCCTTCTGTGCATGACAACTTATGATTTTGTTCATAGTCTCCCAGTGAGTATGTCAAACTTCTGTCTAGTGCACAAGCACATTGACTCTCTCTGTAAATCAGCTGAGATTTTCTTTATGTTCTGCACAGACTATTAATTCTGCTATGATGGAAAATGACATAAAAGGTGGGAGAAATCAGTGTGCTGCACTTTCAGGCACCTAGACATAGGATGTGCATGGAATAAGTGTGACATTTTCCTGAGTTCAAACGCATTTGGTTTCAGAAAATACTTTAGCTCTAGGGTTTCCCTGAAGGAGAAATATTGCCTGGAGTGCCTCATTAAACATCAACTGATGGGCCTGTGTTAAGAAATACTAGCATGGCCTCAAATTAATTAATTTGGGATCTAAGAGGGGTAGGAATATAATGGTCACACAAATCAAACTGTGCATTCCTTGTATCACTTTATTCCTCTGTGCTTTGATTTGAGTTTGGGGTTCAGACAAAACACAATTCAGCTAACATTTCTGGTAGTTGTTAAGTTGAAACAGTGGTAATTACCTAGTATCACATGAAAATCATAAATCCCCCATTGGCACCTGAAACTCAGCTCAGGTTCACTTGAAATTTGACCCAGCCTGACTGAAAGGTTCATGAACCTCAGCGAACCTGACCTGAGTTACAGGTTCATAACCCAAAACCAGGCTATAGATTCACATCGCTGGTTTGAACCAGATTCCTTGGCAACCTCATGCGAAATCGGTCAGTTTCGCTACGTACTCTGGAAATGCTGCCTGCCTCAGCAGCACTGGTCCTATTTCAGGAAAGTGTGATGTGTTTGCAGGCGCTGATTTATGCTGCTGTGCTCTGGCCAGGCCTTGTTCGGAGGAGGCAGTGAGTCAGTCTCCTGTATGCAGCCCTGGCACTTTTGCACACCTCTGGGGTGATTATTATATAACCGAGACAGCAGACCGTCTGCCTTGTACGAAGCAGCATAAAAGCCAATAGCTTATTGTGACAAAGCTAACAGAGTGGGGCATGAAAAATTAGAAAGGGGTTATGGCTTCTGGGTTTCACTTGATAGTGATAATGTTAATCTTGAAGGAGAGTCAAATCCTATTTCTTCCTCCAAGGATATGGGGTGTCATGCGTGCAGCACAAGTGAGGTGGTTGCACTCTTCAGGAGTGGGGTAGGGACAAATACGGGAGCCCATGTTCATGTAGCAAGTCTATGCATACCTAGGTGTCGTGCAGCCCAACACCTTCTGCCTGGGTTTAGTAAATGGAGCAGGTTGGGGGGGAGGGCGGTTTAGACCAGCCAGTCTGCCATGAGGGGGCTCCACCAGCCATTACCTCTATGGGGCAAGCATACAGCAGGAGGGCAATGGGCTAACGTAGTGACCCCATAACAGCCTATGAAAGAATTCCTTCTTCCCTGTGCCAAACCGTATACTCAGGGGAGGCTTTGACCCAGTTGCTGCCAGAGGTGGCTCCTTCCTAGCAGTGGTGCTTCTAACATTGGGGCGTTCACTACCGAAAACCAGGTGAATAAACCCAAAGTTAAATAGCTTCATCCCTATGTCAGGCTAAATTCAAAGCTGTTAAATTAAAATCTAGACATTAGATTAAGGAGCCACAAGAGGAGAGTTGTTTCTGTACCCCGGACTGTATAAGGCACACTCCAGTAAAGGCTCCAGGGCAGGACTTCAGGGAGGGCATCAGCATTTCATTGAATGGGCTGTCAGGAGTGAGGAGGAGCAGGTTCAAAAGTGCCCATGAATTACTAAACACAGATGCAACTAAAGCAAGTTACAGCGCCCCACGTGGAGTATCCACCTTGATCTGCAAACTGCACGCAGGACAATTCCCGCACTATGCAGGTGTTAAGAATGCACCAACGGGCCAGGCAAGAATAGAACAATTCCCCACGCTCCCTTGTTCAGTCTTCTCATTTCTATCAAGAATTGTTTTGATTATTATTAGGGAAGGGTGAAATGGTTCATATAAAACAGGAACCAACCTAAACCTTCATCCAGTATTTGAATTTGCCTGAGAAAATCCCTTTCTGAGGTTCAAAAAAATTCAATTAACTTATTTTTTTTGTTTTGCCTTAATTTGTATATGCATCGCCTCTTGGTTTCAGATAGAAACAGAATCTATTCAGTCCGTGCAAACATCGAGTATTGAAATACCGCAAGCAGGAAGTCTCTGAAATCTTGCAGGAAAGCCTGTTACTGGGAGCTTTGCAGTCCACTTCCCAGACCAAAATGGTTTAGAAAAGCAGCTACATTTTTGAATGGTTCTCTGAACACCCACCAATTTTTTATAGAAACAGCTCTTTCATTAAAAAATAATCTGGATTTTTCTCTAAATTTTATCAAGCTTTTTTCTTCCAGGCATGAAAAGTTCCCTGTTAAACTACAATTTAACCAGGGCCGCCCAGAGGATTCCGGGGGCCTGGGGTCTTTGGCGGCAGGGGCCGGGCGGTAGGTAATTGGCGGGGGCCCTTCTGTTCCGGGACCCGCCGGCGTGCCCCAAAGACCCACGGCAGGAGGCCCCGCCGCGCCCGCCACCGCCCGAAGACCCGGCTGCACTTCGGCGGCGGGTCCCGCTGGCAAAGACCGGGAGCGGAAGAAGCTCCGGGGGCCTGGGCCCCGCAAGAGTTTTCCGGGCCCCCCAGAGCGAGTGAAGGACCCCGCTCCAGGGGCCCCAAAAAACTCTTGTGGGGGCCCCGGCGGGACCCGGGGCCTGGGGCAAATTGCCCCTCTTGCCCCCCCTCTGGGTGGCCCTGAACTTAACATCACCATCCTGAAATTCCTGAAGCCTCTAAATACTTCAAATGTCACTCACAGGTTCATGACCGCCTGGACCGTTACTGCTGTGGATTTCAGCCAGACCCTGCAGAACCCTGCATGGAGGAAATGCTTCATGACAGATGTAGGAATCCTGCAGAACTGGTCCTGGTCCACATCCTGGTATGATATCGCCAAACATTGTGTTTGCCTCCATCCTTTCAGTTTCTAACCTCTACCTTTTTTTTTTTTTTAACAGGCCAGACTGGTTATCTGTTATTGACTCTTGTTATGTTTTTACCCCCACCACAAAGAGCAAAATATGTCTAGGTAACTTTTATTTCAGGGTAAGAGAAAATAAAGAATGTCTGCAGGTTAGATTCTTATATGTATAACTAAGTCAATGGGACAACTGGTGGAGTAATTTGCTGCTCAGTGTAAGTAAAAGTATAGTAAGTGCAAGTGTATCTGAATCTGGTCCTGAGAGTGAGTGAGAGCGAGCGAGAAGCAAGCACAGTGTGTGATTCTCTTTGTAACATTCTGCATCTGAAATGAACTGCAGTGTGTGATAGCATGAGGCAGGGAGATCTCTCTCCATTTAAAGTTGCAGCACTTAAAAAACAGAATGACATGAGCTCCTTCTGGCTGCGTACACACTTCTCAAGTAAAATTTCAGTATGGCATAGCAGTCGTACAGTGGCTGTATTCCTTCAACAATACGCACATTTTATTCTGCCAGAATATTAAACAAATGAAATTCAATCTACATGTCTTCTCACCACGAAATCAAATAGCGTGCTGATTACAAATATTGTCCCTGGATGATGATAAATAAAATAGGCAGTTAAGAATCAAGTATGACATTGAGATTGCTCAGTAATGTTAGATAATGACAATCTGACTTTCATCTTAGAAATCGACGACAGACCAATTTAATCCTTGGGGACAAGATGAGTTTAACTTTAGGGACCTGGCCATGGTGACCCTCTGCATTTTATTTGGCGCAGCTGGTACATGTGCTCAGCAACTTAAGACTTTTGGATTAAATTGTGGTTTTGGTAAAGGGTAAAGGGCAGCACATAGTCGCACTAGCCTGGGTGCAGACAAGAAGCTTGTCTCTCAGAGTTAATACGTGGTCCCAGGTTCCACCCTTGCTGTGGACTATCATTGCTGCCAACCCTAAATAGTCCAAAAAACACTCTTTGCATACAAATTACCCTTCCTCCCAAAATGTCAGCTCAAAGAACCCCCACAATGTGAACTTCTTGCTTTTTTCCCACCAGATCCGGGGAAGTGAGCCTTCTCGCCTGGTGTTCATTGACAATGCAGGCAGACCTTACCATCCGGAAGCAAAACTCAACTTCAGGCTACTGGAAGGCATAGATGGGTAAGAAGGGCAACAGAAGCGATTCTAGCTAACAGTACCAGAGTGTCACAGCCCATGCCACCGGAACAGTCCCTTTCTTTCAGAATATATAAGGCAGAACAGTTAAGGTTCTTCAATAAAAACAGATGTGTCTCTGGTGAGAATAAATTGGACTGGATGGGGCTTGCCTGTGTTTGTGAAGTTTTCTTCTAGATAGTGATTCCTAGGGCTCACACCCAATAGAAAGACTGAGTCCTTTACATTTGCATATACCTTGTTGATATCTACACCCCTGCCCCACCCCCCCATGACGATGCTAAAGATGTTTGTTCCACATATACCACTGCTGAAAGCTGTGCAATCCCACGTTTGTATATCTTAGTTTCTTGTATTGCCTTTTCGCTCAAGTCTCAATATGGGGGCTGAGCCAGGTCCCCTTCAAGATAGTGGAAAGGCTCCCATTGATTTCAATGGGTTTGGATAAGGTCCTACATGCAGATATCAGAAACACAAATATGGGGCCTCAGTCCGAGCTAACATGCACCCGTGTAAATCAGGAGTGGCTCTACTGAAATTAATGGAGTTACAGTGGTATAAAATTAGAGTGAGATCAGAATCAGGCCCTATGTGCACATATTTCACACTGAGGTGAATATTTATCTCGCACACTGGGGGTGGCTAATGACTATCTCAGAAACATAAAGCATATTATTTTCCCTGCATGAACACTGAAGGGTTGAAAATCCAGATTCAAATGTTTTGGGCGAGGGACAGCTCTCTCACTCTTTGTTTATTAAGCTGTTATAGCTTTCTACATCTCTGCATCCAAGAAAAATAGTTAGCACCAAAACAATCTCTGCTTTGCATAAAATATTAACAGAACAGAACTCTGACTACTTCCGGGGACAGATATGGAGCAAACACTATTCGCCTGCCCTAACCCCTTAGTTGTATGATTTTATCTTTCCAACTCCTTTTCTTTCCTTCTTCTGATTGTCTTCATCAGGTTTCCTGAGACAGCTGTGACTGTGCTCAAATCGGGATGTTTACAGAACATGCTTCTGAAGTCACTGTACATGGATCAGGAATTCTGGGAAAGCCAGGGTGGATACCAAGGCCTTAGACACTTGCTTCAAGTCATTAACAGAAGAGGACAGATCCTACTGCAGTACATTCAGGAACACAATTTGACAATCTTTAAGGATTCATCACTTTAAAACATGCCCCTACAAGAGCGACACACTCGCCTGACATAAAGTGCAAGTTGCAACCATGAATATACCTCAGTCCTCTAAAGCTTTTATGATCAGAAGCTGATTTTGAGTGCTTGGTTCTTGAGAATCAAATTCAGCAGCACATGCTGAAGAAGCAGAATAGATCCAAGGAAGAGACAGATGGGGGAAAGAAAATTTCTGACACATTACAGACAGGCTGGGAAAATGCATTAACCAAGTATTTATTGAGCACTGACTCCAACTTGGATTTTCAAAGGAGTTGAATCTCATTGAGATTTTGGGCACCTAACTCCTTGAGGTTCCTTTGAAAATCTTATCTTGAGTGTTACGGCAAAATTCTAAGGACAACATGAGAAATATTAACTCAACAGTTTGAGAGACTGACCAAAGCTCATAGAATTCAATGAGTCTTTTCATTGACTTCAATAGGCTTTTGATTAAGCCTTAACTGCTTCAGAAATAGTCAATATGACCACTTTGGTTTGACATAAGAAAAAAGGGTGGCACCTCCAAAGTGAATTATATAAATAATTAAATAGCATGTGAGCTTCAGGGAGGTGTGAGCTTCAAAATCTAAAGGGGATCATTTAAAAAACACCCATCTGATTGCACAAGCAATTTCCTTTTCTCTCATTTCTTTTTAAGAGAGATTAAATGCTACAAGTTATGTTAGTGCCATGTTCATCAAGTCAAAACAATTGCTATTACTATAAAAAAAATTGTAACCACCAAGACACTACATTGGCCTCCAGAGTGACCACATCATTTTAATGTGTGAAATCCTGTCCCACTGAAGTCAATGGGCGCTTTACCATTGACTTCAGTGAGCGCGGGATTACTCCATTGCTTTCATCTTTCTCCCACTCCTTCCTCATCCTCACCATGTGTTATCACCTCCTGGGACTGAGCTGCACAGGTGGACTGCTGTGCCCGTGTGGAGTCCAAAAGAAATCAATGACATCGCAGGGATGCCTCGTACTAGTAAGCCCTGCACTCAGCAGTAAGTGTTTGCCGATTGTAAACCCTTATGAGCACAGGGTAAGTCATTGCTTGTTCTGCGAAATGCCATGCACAGCTAGAGCGTTACATGAATAAATAAATAATAACAAGAACAATAATATTACATAATTAAATCCACAAAATGTACTGCAAAAGTTAAAGTCCTAACAGCAACAGTCATTTGGCCATCTGTGATGTGTTCCATTTTTGTTTTTTCTGGCTGATATATTTATGTTAATCTCAAACAATACCACAAAACACATACGTTGGACAATGGAGTTGAGTTAATGTTGCTTTTAGAACCAAAAACTTTGCATTTCCTGACTTCTTGTGGTTTTTATCTGTTCAAATTTAACATGGCATAACATGCAGGTTTTTGCATTTTTCGTGTGTGTGTGTGTGTTGGGTGGTTAAACTTGGAAGATATCACTTCTGTATGTGTAATAAATGGGGGGAAAACCCCCCCAAAAACAATCCTAAGATTTGCTACTGATTAATACATATCTGTGTGTTCTGAATGGACACTAGCGGGGGGGCTCTCAGTTATTATAGAGAAGTCTTTCCCAGGTGTCTGGCTGGCGGATCTCACCCACAAACTCAGGAGCTAACTGATCGCCATATTTGGGGTCAGGAAGGTATATTCCCCCAGGTCACACTGGCAGAGACCCTGGTGAGTTTTCGCTTTCCTCTGCAGTGTGAGGCACAGGGTCACATGCTGGTTTAAGCTAGAGTAAACGGAGAGGCTCTGTAACATGGCATCAAGATTTGTGGACTTCAGTAACTCAGTCAGAGGTTATGGACAGGAATAGGTGGGTGAGGTTCTGTGGCCTGTGGTGTGCAGCTTAAATCAATGGTCCCCAAACTTCTGAGGGTCACGCCCCCTCTTCCCTGTCCATGCCCCCCCAATGTTCTTCAGAGCCAGGGCTAGGAGTAGGGCTGCGGCTTGGTGGGGGGTGAGAATGCAGACAGGGATAAGAGGCTGGGGGGTGAGTCTGGTGCTGAGGACCGAGCCGTGGCCAAGGGCCGAGGCTGGGCACGGGGGTGGAAGCAGAACTGCGGTGGGGGCCAGCAGCTGGGCCCCCAGCTGGGTGCAAGCTGTGCTGAGGCTGGGGATGGGATCAGGGCAGTGCAGGGCCGGGAGGCAGGGTCCTTCACTCTGTTTCAGTTAAGGATGTGTCAGGTTTCCCATTAACCTATTTTTAGGGTTTTATAACTTGATCATAAAAATTCACTCTAGTCTGACAAAGTCTCGTCTCAGGAGTGCATCTTTCTTTAACCAAATTTCACTGGGCATTTATAGCTTCCATGTGTGCAAAAAGACAATACAAGCTGCCGCTTCGGGGGATTTTTTCTATGCTCACATAACTCAAACATAGCTTTGGTCTGGCAAGCAGCCAATGACATCCCTGTGGATATGATGAGACAAGCAAGTAAAGAGGAGGAGCTATAGAGCTGGACTAGACTGAACCCTATGTGGGTGTGCAAGAAGGATGGGCAGGAAAGAGGTTTCAAGGAGGCTTCGTCCCACCTCTGCTATTGTGCCGCTGAGCAGGAATTGTCACCCTCTTGATAGCTGCACTTTGGGACTGGAAACACCGGGGCAACTCTAGAACTGACAATGATGGTGAAAACCGTATAGCTAGGCCCCTACCAAATTCATGGCCATGAAAAATGCATGAAATATGTGAAATATGGTCTCCCTCCATCAAATCTGGTCTTTTGTGCACTTTTACCCCTCTACTATACAGATTTCCCGGGGGAGACCAGCGTTTCTCAAATTGGGGGTCCTGACCCAAAAGGGAGTTCTAGGGGGGTCACAAGGTTATTTTAGGGGGGTTGCAGTATTGCCACCCTTACTTCTACGCTGCCTTCAGAGCTGGGTGGCCAGAGAGTAGTGGCTGTTAGCCAGGCGCCCAGATCTGAAAGCCGCGCCCCACCGGCAGCAGTGCAGAAGTAAGGGTGGCAATACTATACCATGCCATCCTTACTTCTGCTCCGCTGCTGCTAGCGGCGGTGCTGCCTTCAGAGCCAGGCTCCCAGCCCACAGCTGCCGCTCTCCAGTGCCACCACCAGCAGCAGCACAGAAATAAGGGTAGCCGTACCACAACCCCAACCAACTCCCTTTTGGGTCAGGATCCCTACAATTACACCACCATGAAATTTCAGATTTAAATAGCTTCAGATTTTAAAAATCTTATGACTGTGAAATTGACCAAAATGGACCATGAATTTGGCAGGGCCCTATGTATAGGGCTAGGTGGCCTCTCCCCTTCACCAGTCGGCTGCACCCTAGCAAAGGGGAGTTGAGCCAGCTGCCACATGAGCTCTGCAGAGTGTCTGGAGGCACAATGTTTCTGGAGCTATTGCTGGCGTAGTGCGCCTTTGCATCCCCCCCCCCCACCACTATAGGCTGTGGTTTTAAAAAGATGCATAAGAACATAAGAATGACCATACTGGGTCAGACCAAAGGTCCATCCAGCCCAGTATCCTGTCTTCTGACAGTGGCCAATGCCAGGTGCCCCAGAGGGAATGAACAGAACAGGTAAAATCATCAAGTGATCCATCCCCTGTCACCCATTCCCAGCTTCTGGCAAACAGAGGCTAGGGAACACAACTAGGATCACAGGGATGAAAGGGATCACAACTGCAGTTCTGATCATCATCTAGCAGTCTGGAGGTTTATCCAAATGTGTTTGATACAGAAACTGGTGGGAAATCTGAGGCTAGAAATACCATTTGCTGCAGCCTTTGCAATGTCACGTAGGAAGAAACCTTGAAAATAGTGGGCTTTAAATCAAAGACTAAATGAGTACCCAACTCAGGTTCATCAAGTGTTGCCAGGTAATGTTTATTTTATTACCCAGGATACTGTACTTTTGAATCATATGGTTTAACCCAGCTCCTTGATGCACACACCACATGATTATCTGTGTAGCTCCTGTTGTAGCACAGCATTTCATTGCCTGTCTTCTTAGGAGTTAAAGGGAAATGACACACACCACAGACTTTAAAAACTCTCATAACAAATGTGTCTGCCTTTCTTCAGCCACAATTGATTGCCATGGAAATGATTTTATGACAACTTAGGATGGGAAACAGCCCTCAGGAACAGCAAGAAAGATCCTATTTTCATACAAATGTTCCTAGTAATAAAGAATCAGAGGAGAGAAACAGAGACAGAATTGTTGTTAAAGTGATGGTTTTCCACTCAGGGGCGGCTCCAGGCCCCAGCACGCCAAGCGTGTGCTTGGGGTGGCATGCCGCGGGGGACGCTCTGCTGGTCGCCGGAAGGGCGGCAGGCGGCTCCGGTGGACCTCCCACAGGCATCCCTGTGGAAGGTCCACCGGAGCCGCGGGACCGGCGAGCCGCAGAGCGCCCCCCACGGCATGACGCCGTGCTTGGGGCGGCGAAATGTCTGGAGCCGCCCCTGTTTCCACTGCAGGTCAGCTAAGGGCCCAATCCACCCCTGTACCGCCCAATTGACTGTACTGCATTGCCTTCAATAGGGCACAGGATCAGTCTAGCTTTTAAAACCACACAAACTGCCAACGGTAGGTAGATAGATAGATAGATAGATAGAATTCTGCTTATCTGCTGTCCTTTCTACAGATGGAAATTTAGCAGCCCACAGTACTTGGTTAATCAGAAAAGTTCTGTTAGCTCAAATGAGCTAAACAAAAATGAATAAGTTAACTATAATAATTGCCTTTAGAGTCGGATTTTTTTCATTCAAGTAGAATCTAACAATCTAAACCGTGAAGTCTGTAAAGACATGTCGCTGAAAGTCTTTAAGCCTAGAATTGTCTCTCAGATGTTTTAAGCCCACACCTTTCTGTAACCTACACATGGGCAGTCCCCTGCATGAAGCCACATTAATGTTCCACAGACAGCCCACTGCAGGATCAGGGCTTATATCTTTCTCACTAAATCACTCATGACCCTGCCCCTTGTAATCAAATAAATTCACTGTCCAGCTATCCAAATGCAGGAAATAAAAATTGAGCGCTTTCATAAAATGCACTTTGGAATTCTTCTCTGTGTGTAAGCCAGTGGCTTCTCCCCTTTAAATGAAACAGGCATTACTTATAGTAATGGATTCATAGCCACGTACCTATAAGTAAGAGCAAAGCTCCTCATTGGAACCAATGTAGACAGCTGCTTAAAACAAATGGTCTGAGATGGCCCTTGGTAAATTATATCCCACGGGCAGCAGCAACCAAGAGAACAGTTATGGAAGTTAGAAGTCAAACATTACTAATGACTTGTGAACCTCAAGAGGTTTGATGGTGCAGTTTGGATAAGAATAAATGTGTTTATCACTCCCCACGTTTAGCCTTTTGTGTGTTGATATGTGCCTGTGTGTCAGTAGTGGATCAGTATGAGCCCATAAAGCATTCCCATGCCCTGAGCAGGAATGCACAGATACCTACCCTGGGAACTGCAAAATCTAGCAGATGAATCCACATTTATCACTAAATCACCAGATATCAAAATAATCCAGTTTTTAGAAGGTAATTTGATTGATGTTCTTTGATACTTGTTTAAATATTTATGCTGAAAAAGAAAGGAAAAACCCACCCCAAGATGAGAATATTATTGTGGCAATAACTTTTAAGATTTATGAAGGTAAATTAGTTTGACATTTTATTTATATCCAATGAAGAAAGAGAGAAACTCTCCCTGTGATGGATTTTCCTCATTAGTTTGGAGAATGTCTCAAGTAGAGTTTCTGACATTGTTTCTTTCAAATGGTTAGACAAACAGTTTATCAAAAGGGTATAAAATTGTCAGGAGATGAAGCAGATTAATGATCAGTAACAGGAAGATCACTGAATTTATTATATAAGTAGCAGAGTTGTTGGAGCTTAAGAAACAGTTTATTAGATAACCTTCCTGTGCACACACACACGCATGCAAAATCTGAAGACTTCAATATGCAGAATGGATTTACAGTTTGTGTAACAATAAACAGTTCTTTTAAAAGGAGATTATAGTCAATTTAACTGCAGGTGGTGCTGAACTGGAATATCCTTGTGTTGACCTTCTGAGGGAGCACCCATCAAATACTGTGCCCAATACGTGACTCGGGTTTCCACCAACCTAACATGCTCTAACATCCTTTGACCACAAGGACCAAGGTTTTCAAAAGGGACTAAGTGATTCCGGTGCCTCAATTTTTGGGTGCCCAACTTGAGACACCTTAAAGAAGCCTGGTTTTCAGAGTGTGGGTGCTCAGCACTCTTGGAAAAATCAGATCTCTTTAATGTATCTCAGTTAGGCACCCAGAATCTCTAACTACATTTCAAGATCTTAGCCAAGATGTTTTGGTGTTATAGTGGGAACCAGTTGCAGACTTGGATCACCTTTACATTTGCATATCAGCTGTCATTTAGAAGAGAACATTTCCTCCAAGCCCCGCTGGGGAAGCTATGCACATGCCAAGGGTCCCCTTCTTCCCCCTCCCCCCACCCTTGGGACATTTTATTTTTTAACCCTCTCATTAAAGTCTGTTAGCTCAGGGGTTCTCATGCCCCACCTCTGCCACAACAACTGTTATTCTGCATATAAAAGCCAGGGCCGGCATTAGTGGGTAGCAAGCAGGGCAATTGCCTGAGGCCCCATGCCACAGGGGGCTCCACAAAAGTAAGTTGCTCAGGCTTCAGCTTCAGCCCCAGATGTCAGGGTTCAGGGCCCTGGGCTTCAGCTTTCTTCCCTGGGCCCCAGTAAGTCTATGCCAGCCCTGCTTGAAATGTGCTCGCAGCCCACCCCTGCCCCGGATCCCTGGTTGAGAATTGCTGTGATAACTTATTATTTTTTACCAGTTCAGAACCTCTTAGATTGCAAGTTCTTTAGGGCAGGTACCTTGTCTTTGTGTTCGTGCAGCACCAAGCATAACAGGACCCTGATCTAGATCTGGAGATCCTGGGCACTACGGCAAAATAAAGTAAAATAAATAAATAAAACTTCACTGTGTCTTTTTTATTCACTTGAAAAACCTTCAGCATTAGAGGTTTATGAGTCCCATAGGGCTCTTCCAGCAATTACCTCTGGAATGATAATTGTCTGTCAAATAAAGCAAACACAGGAAAGGAAATTGTGAATCAACTCCCTCCTTGAAATCCTAGAAGGGGCTCTGCCTGCAGCACTTTGAGGTCATGCTCTCTCCCATGCAGCTGTTTGCTCAGCTTGTAACTGAAACCTGTTCTGCGTTCAGAGAACCTACCCTGCTAGAGGGCTCGGCTGTCACAGCTTCTACAATCAACTAACATTCTTTATTAACGTTTTCACCAGTAGGTGATAAGAACAATAATTAAGATCAAGCATGGACTTTGCTCGTGATGGTCCATCGGCGCCAAGAGATCCCTGCACATTGTTCCACAGAGCTCTTTGAAGCAGGGTCCTTCTCCTGTGTGTTTGTAGAGTGCCTAGCACTATGGGGACCTGATCCTGGGGAAGGGCTTCTAGGTGCTACCATATAAAAAATAATAATCATCCCTAGAACTGAGGAGGGCCTCCTCCCCCGTAGGATACCCACCCTTCCCTCTAAAAGGAAAAGAAAATAAAATCTGAACAACAGGATCATGCTCACATTGTACAATACCGAAGGAAAAACTCCTCTTCCTCTCAAGAGGTTTTGGGTTGAGTTTCCACTTTCACCCCAGCTATGAATTGTCTGAAGCACACATGATAGCTCTTTCTTTGTTCACATGCTAAGCAGAGCCGGCATGCTGTACACAAAGGATGATAAAAGAAACTGAAAGGTAATTTTTCAAGCGCATACAGGCACTGATGGGACAGATCTACCTATATTTGGGAAATAAAAAGTTTGAGATTTCTCTCACTGGACTTGCCTTCCCGAGCCCCAGTTTCTCTAGACAAAATGCAAAACATTTCTCATCATATAGATATAAATAAACTAAATATTTCTACAACCTATGTCTATCAAACCTGGATAACGACAGGGCCCTGAGACCTATACTATTTGTGGCCTGCCCTGGCTGCCTGAGGCTGTGATATCCCAAATTTCTGAGTGGCAGCTGGTGGAGAGGGATACTGGAGAATGGCTCTATTTTAATTTCATGCTTGGAATCAGTGCTTCTGAATTCTACCTCCTTTTGAGATGGACATCCCAGTGTCAGCCAGTCTGGGTTCAGCAACAGCTTTCCTTGAAGTAATACTCTCAGGATCGGTACTTCCTTAAGCAGCAGCATCCACAATGGCTGTAAACTCTAGAGGGCAAAACCAGGATGGCAAGAATTTACTGCAGTAAATAGCTTAGTACATTTTAAAAAAGATTAGCCCCTTAGATGAATGAGAACAGAATCTGTATATTTACCCTAGCTAAGACAAAACAGCCTGGGCTAGTAGCAATCATCCACGGCACAAGTGGATAACCATCTGAGGGTCAGGAGGAAAATTCAAACTCCCCACAGCACAGAACTAGGCAATGGCACAACTACATGATGTTTTCATACCTAGAAGAGGAGCTTGGGTTAAGGAAGTTTGAGAAACACTGGTTTAAAAGCTGCTATAAATCTTAGTCTCCAGTTGTCTCCACCAGGTGGCATCAGTTCAACAGGGTGACTATTTTCTAAGCTTGCTAGAACACCTTAAAAGTTATATCATTACCCTGGCAAATTTCAAGCTGTTAGTGCATCATTAATTCCCTAGCAGATTAATCCACAGAGCTGAACTTTACACACGCATGCACTCTTCCCCCTCAGTGTCATTCGCTTCCCAGTTAAAATGTAGATTTATACAAGTCACCCGAGCAAACAGTTCAGGGCCAGTGTCACAGAGAAGGAGGATGGATGCTGGTAGCAATACAAAACTGCAGCAGCTATGAATGTGCTTAAATCAAAACTTGGACCCAAATATTCTCCTAAATTTAGGTGGGTTCAGAATCCATACCCACCGCTGGTGCCTCTCAGATCCAAAAGCTTAGGCCAGGGCATTCAAATTTCGTATCTGAATCTTGGGCCTGTCAATAACTTTTGCTAAACATAACTATAGCAGTCACCAGTCTTCTGTTTTCCTGTTTCCAAAATATACAAGTAGCAACTTTTGAATTCAGATTGCTGCAAAGGGAGCGTCCCACATCTAGAGAGAATTCCGTTTGTCCCCAGTGAAAGTTGCTGAAGCACTAATCTGTTTTGCTAATTAAAGACAGCCTCCTAAGAAAAATCTCCCCTCCATGGGCTGCTGATGCCACATCATTCCTACAAAGAAAAGAAGCAATTATTATACAGACAGAAGAATCACAAAGCTAGACTGACACGTTGCAGCCATAATGGAAAATGAAATTTCACACACATGGCAGAAGGTGTTTAAAATATGCTACAAAAATTATGCAGAGGTTCAGAAACTGAAGCTCCAAATCAGCTCCCCGTCAGGTACAGATACAAAGACATTAAGAAAGACACCAAACATGGCACATTGAAAACATATGGTATGCATCTGTCTTGAATATTTCATTGTGTATCTTGTCTAGCAGAGCGCTCACCAAGAGATTAAAATCTTACCTCCCCTGCTCCGCAGCCAGCTTTAACATGGCTCAGCCTTCTTCATCACGCCAGTATAGGATTAAATAGTTATCCTTGTGCGCCTGAAGGTAATCTCCCCCCTGCTCAACGGAAGTGAGTCGCTTCCATTGAGCGGCATGAGCCTCTGACATTAAGCTGATATTTGGAAATCAAGAATATCTTTTCAAATGACTTGGGAACGTGCTTCTCAACCTGTCAGTTCCCAGAGGTGTGGGTTGGAGGTAAATTTAGGTCTAAGGTGAGTAGTGTGTCTTCTGGCAAAGTACTGTTTGGAAGTTTATTTGGAATTCTTTAGGACAGGGCAGGAGAGGGCTCAGGCATGAAGGAGCTCCGTTGCTAGGAGCCTGTCTTTAATACAAATGGGACAAAGGTCGTAAGCATTCTGGAATTATCATCAGCCCGGCCTAATGCTGATGTGGTTTGATGCTGTCGTGGTTCGACGCTGTCAGAAAGCGTTTAGTGCAGATGGGGATGGGGATCTGAGAAACTGACATATTTCCATTAATGCATCAAAACCCAGCTCCAAAGTCCATTGAAGCCAAGTCCTAAAGGCCTATTGTATGGAAAGATACACCAGCTACAGAATGATTTCCTCACTATCAGAGCCAGCGCTAGGCATAAGCAGATTGCTTAGCAGCTCAAAGGGGCCTCCTCTTCGCTTTTTATTATGTGTTGGGGGGGAAGTTTCAAAAAAATATTCCTGCTTAGGGCCCCCAATGGGCTAGCACCACTTCTGATGTTAAGCGAATCTTTGGAAATCTACATACCAGTGTGTGTTGGAACTGGGACTCTCACTGCTGAAACAGCAGTGCAGTAACTTCACCTTAATACCAAGGAGTTGAAGTCTGTCAGTCAAAAGTTAAACAACACCTGTACCAGTTTGGCTGCCAACAACTCTGCTATTCATTCCAAGGGGGAATGCCTTCAGTTCATTAAATACAATCCTATGCTGAATTGAATTGTGACTTTAAAAGGCAACACAAGGTTAAAGATTTAAGCAGCAGTAAGGTTCTCAGCTCTTTAGCTCACCCTGCTGACAGCAGCACGTAGATAAAAGTACAGATTAATTTGTATGACATCTAACAATAAGCTCTGACCCTAAACCTCCCAGTACACAGGTAAACCTGAGTGAGTTAAAGACGGGGGAGAGCTGATCCCGCAGTCCTCACGTAGGCAAGACTCCCGTTCAAATGGACAAGAGTCTTGTTTGACTCCGCATGACATTCAGGCCAGGTCTACACTGTACATTTTTGCTGGCATAGCTATTTTGGTCAGGGGTGTGATGAGGTGTGATTTGTGACAGATACAGCTGTGCTAGCAATCACCTCCTGCAGAGGCAGTTCTATCGGTAAATCTGTGCTGTCACCAGGACAGCTTGTTTCGCTGGGATGGCTGTAGGGTATGCAAAAAAGGTGTACTGGCAAAAGCAGAGCTTCGCCAGTAGACGCTGCAGCCACACTAGCAGCGTTCTGCTGGTATATACCAGGAAAGCCTAACCAGTATAGACCTGGCCTCAGAGACTGCACTGCCATTTCACAGTCTAGATGACCCCTTCGGATAAAACTGAGATACATCGGCCAGGCAGTATGAGAGAGCAGATACTTACACTGCGTGTGCAGTATTGTTCTATGAATAAACTCTGGAGACTCCGGGACTGACCATCCACATCTCCTCCATGTAGGTTTTAAGCTTTTGGGAGGCAAGGACCATCTTTTGTTATGTGTTTGTATCATGCCTCACACAATGGGGTCTCTAGGCACTACTGTGACAACTAATAATTATTATTGCTTATTATCTCTTAGTATCATAAAGAGTCACTGAGGCTGTTTTTCAGTAGGTTTCAACTCTCAAATTGGCACTGGCAGCCACTATAAAAACGTTTGTAAGTCAGACAAGCATAACAGTTTATCATCTGTGAAACATTTTAAAAAATAAATGAGCCCAGTCAGATTCTCTCAATGCATTTCCCCCTCCACCTCCCCACACTAGCAGTCAAGTGATACTGAAGAGACTCAGGACTTTTGAAGAATATTTACAGTAGATGGCACTAAAATTCTTATGAGCCAATAGACTTGAGAACAACCCCCAGCCCTCTGATCTGCCAACGCGGGAGCCACAAGCTATAGAGTGAGTGAAACAAGCTGGCTCAAAGACATCACAAAAAGTTTGCTCATTCGCTGTTACAAAATAATGAAAGCTGAAATTTAAAAGGTGCTGTTCAGGTGTAACCATAGTGAATGCTGGCATCTGAGGCCTTCCACCTAGCATGCTACCTTGAAATGATAGCACCTTTTACATTAAATTAGCAGAAAAACATACAGATTCACACTTCCAGAAGCTGTGATCCCACCTCTGCTCTGATGGAGGGCTCCAGAGAGCCACCTAAAATATACTTTGACTGAATTAATCTAACTCAACTCAGAGACCTTTGCAATGTGGACAATAATCCTGTATTAACAACTCTCTCTTTCTTTCCCATGTATTTTACTCGGTCATTCCCCTCTTTGTGTAGTTGATCAGCCCTTTCTCAAGTTATGCTGGCTCAGCCTTTCACTCCCTGCAGGGGACAGCAGAGAGTGGTTTCCTAGACTCTGCCTGTTGGTATGCATACTTCCACCTTTTCATGTTCTCTGTATGTATAAATATCCCCTGTCTGTGTGTTCCATTCTATGCATCCGAAGAAGTGAGCTGTAGCTCACGAAAGCTCATGCTTAAATAAATTTGTTAGTCTTTAAGGTGCCACAAGTACTCCTGTTCTCTTTCTATCTGTTGAACAGGATAGAAACTCAAGGGCAGTGGTTCCCAAACTTTAACAACCTGCGATCCCCTTTCATTAAAATGTCAAGTCTCGTGAACCCCCTCCTAAAAATGAATATTTCCAGGGATTTTCTCACTTACCTGAGCATAAATGATCAAAGCAGTGATCTTGGAAATATAACATTTGTTTTTGTGACATGCTTATTACATGCTATTTCTTCATTTTTATTTATCACTACAGTATTTTTATTACATTATGAAAACAGCAACACTCTTCCAAGATCTCACTTTCGTAGCTTGCATCACTTTGAATAAGCCTGTTATAAGACAAGGCTCCTATCAGAGGCCTCAGTAGCAAAAAAGAGGTGCAGGGTCAAAGCTCCCGTGCACCCCACAGCCAGGGGAGGCACCGCCGGAAAAGTGGGAGGGACCACGGGGGCCACTGGAAAAAAAGGGGAGGGACACGCAGGGGGTGGGGGGCACCTCTGGCTCCTATGTTTCATCAGGCAGTATTGGATGTGAAACAGCAGGAAGGTATTTAAGAAGCCAACTCAAAGAGTTCCTCCTACACAAGCATTCAGGTCTTGAGCAGTCCAGGCTAACAATGCACGTTATAACAAATCTTAAACTTGTTCTTCATAATAATTTAAAAACACTAGCTGCCTATTTAATTTTAAAAACAGCAAAAAAACATATCCACCTCCCTCTCTATTTCATATAAGGAGTCTTGAAGTTTAAATCTCCTCAGTGTGATAGAGATGTTTGCTTTGATCTGCTTAGCTCTTGGAAGTCCCCAAGGCTCCAGGCTGCTGGCCCCATGCTGCCCGGGGTCCCTAGCGACAGCTTTGTCCGCCATTAGGGAATTTTTTCCCTGAGAACCCCTTGTAACATTTTGTGAACCCCCGCTCTATGGGTTACTCTACACTAAAGAAGGTCTCTGGTGGGGAAGAATGTAACGAGTGCAGGGAATCCTGATCCTGCTTTAGTGAGTGTGCTGCTGTGTGGCCACCAAGTTAGCCCATGTCTACACTGCCACTTATGTCGGCAAAACTTATGTCCCTCAGGGGTGTGAAATCCCCCCCACCCTCCAGCAACATACATTTAGCTGGCATAAGTGCCGTTGTGCACAGTGCTACGTTGCTGGGAGAGCTCCTCCTACTGACATAGCGACCGCTGCTCATTGGGGGTGGTTTAATTATGTCAACAGGCGAGCTCTCTCCCACCAGTATAGAGCGGCTACACAGGAGCCCTTACAGCAGCACAGCTGCAGTGGTACAGCTGTGCCATGGTAAGGTCCGTAGCGTACACACCACCTCACTTCTGGTCTGCTCTCTGCAGAGGGCTATGACACCCACTTCCCCTTGTTGCACTCACAAGTAGCCTCCGATCACACTTGCCCTGGCGTGCAACAGCCTTGTACTCCCTGCTGTGCACCACCCACAGACTTGCAGGACAAGGTCCAAATCTGGAGCGAGCTGATCCAACTTAAACCAACGAAGCAGCAATACACCCTGTAAATGGCACAAATCCCAGCTTGGCATCAGCTAATGATTATTAATCACATCATTAATTATTATTAACATCCAATTCAGCAGCATCGTGGGGAGCTGTGGTTTTCACCTTCCCTCCCACCCAGCTCACCTGAGTGCTAAGTGCCCGTGTGCATGCATCGCACAACTAAAAGTCCTCCAACAAACAAATCTAAGCAGCAAGCTCTACATCTCTTTGTACAGGGTAATTGCCCAAGGCACCTCAAAGCTGACAAAGCTCAGTGGGGGTTGCTCAGCCTGTGAATTGCACTAACACATTGTCTCCTTCAGCCAGCTGGGATGTTAATAATGTGCTCTCTGACAGCACTGGTAATCTCAAAGCCTCACTGTGTCAGCATATGCACTGCAATGGAACTCCCACAAGTCATTAGGCCAGTGGTTGCCCTGGGAGAAAGGGAAATGTAGCACCACAATAGCCTACTGCTAATATCACAGGGCAGGTTGACAGGTGACAGCTGGGAAGAAAGTGGTCCTGCTGCCATTTCAGTAGGTTTATTACATCAGGGGCAAATCGGGACAAAGTGCTCAGATCGACCGGAGAGAACAGAGTCGGAATAAAGAAGAGGGAGAAGATATTGGTATTTCTTAGTGCTCATCTCTTCTCCCCTCTTCTACATTCAATAGTGGAAGAGCACTGCTCGTCACTGTGCACCATCTGTATTCCATGCACACCTCTTCCCTATGAGACAGCAAGCCTTAGCAGCCAAGCCATCAGAGTGTTATTAAGATGACACTGTTCACAGTGCAGAGGAGATGTTTATGAAGAATCATAATGCACACAGGAGTCTGGCAAGCCTTTTTAACAGAGCCATGTTGACCACAGATTCATCTCATCAGGCTATCCAACAAGGATAATATTTCCCTCTCTACTTTTTTTTAGCCTGTGACCAAACAATCAATCTCTCTCTCTCTCTCTCTCTCTCTCTCTCTCTCTGTGTCACAAGTTCTGAACCTGCATGTTATTTATCACAGGGAACAATGTTTTCTCCAACCTGGCCATGCCCAATATCTCCACTCTGAATTATTACCCTAATGCAATTATTACCCTCTATTAATTGGCAGTGATGCATTGTCCACTCCACCACCCAGAAAAATGGTTAGAAGGGGGTATGTAGTTTCCAAAGGGTTAACCTTTCAGTGTTTGCTGCTTGCATTTTTTCCCCTACCTCTTATCCTGGCAAAATTCCAATTTAGATCATTACAATCTATTTAGCTAAAAAAAAATTCCTGCATTTCAGCTGAATAATATTTTTCTTTATTTCCTGACCTTAACTCTTATACAGTGGTACTGGGAGCTGCTAAACTCTCACCCCAGAGATAGCTGCCTTTCAGTGTTCGAGGAAGTGATTCAGATGGACAGGAGCTTCACCAGAATGAGGACTGCACATTCATTGTAAAGTACTTTGGGATCTCTCTGGATGAAAGGGGCTGAAGCCTGTTTATGGCCATCACTTGCAAATGACATAACATCCAGCGTTCTGAGCAGTGCTTATTCTGCCAGCCTCTGCCTCTTCTCCCCTTTTCTCTTATTTCTAATCTGCTCTCGCAAAGAGACTCCATTTTATTTTGAAGCCGTGGTTGTGTCAGTTGCTTCTGCAGCACCTTGTGCCTGATAGTTGTAGACAGCCATCTCTGTAAAGCTGTTTCCCCGGTGCACACCAGATCCCCAAGTGAAGGTCTGCAAAAATGTGAAAATCCTATTTACTTTCTGTTTACACACAGGACTACTGGTCTTTTTATAACCATGGCTTGATCAGTTTTCCTCTACCTGCATTTTTGTAAGCAGGCTAGTAATTGAAACTTGCAAGACATGTCCTCTGGAATGGTGGTCTAAGCACAAAGGAGGATACGACTGCTTAGCATATCTGGCATGTAAATACCTTGCAATGCCAGCTACAACAGTGCCATGTGAACACCTGTTCTCTCTTTCAGTTGGCATTGTAAATAAGAAGCGGGCAGCATTATCTCCTGTAAATGTAAACAAACTTGTTTGTCTTAGTGATTGGCTGAACAAAAAGTAGGATCGAGTGGATTTGCAGGCTCTAAAGTTTTACATTGTTTTATTTTTGAGTGCAGTTATGTAAAAAAAGTCTATATTTGTAAGTTGCACTTTTAAGATAAGAGATTGCATTACAGTACTTGCATGAGGTGAATTGAAAAATACTATTTCTTTTGTTTATCTTTTTTACAGTGTAAATATTTGTAATAAAAAATAAAATGAGCACTGTACACTATATTCTGTGTTGTAATTTAAAACAATACAGTCTTTCTCATTTTAACCTTTCTTCGAAAGAATGTTGACAGCTGAATTATAAACTCAAAATGAAAACAGTGGAATTCCAGATTCCCATCCTTTTTGCAGTTCTTTTCTTTTAATATTTTTGGCCAAATTTTACTAGAGTGGGAGTCTTCATTGCATTGTTAGAGGATTAATATAATGGATGCAATGCCACAACTTTTACTTAAAAGTGTCACTATATTTATGCAGGTGTTCAATTGCAATTGACAACTCTGGCTGAATCTTAAAGATCTCAGATTAAAAGGAGTGGCCCAAGTCCTGGGGCGTTTATGTACATAATCAGATCATGATTTTCTCTTCCTGACCTGCTGTAAAACTAGTTACTGGCTCCTCTGTTTTAATTAACTATTAGAGTCAACATAAGTATAAAAGCTGAAGGTGACATATTCCTGGCAGATGGCGACTCCATTAACCTGCTCTTCTCTACGTGCATGTAACGCTTATTGATATTGATGGGATATTCACTCACATAGTGAAGAATCTTGCAGCTGGGATACTATATACAGATCTGATAAGAGAAACTTGATTTAGAAATGAGGACAATCCTCCGTAATTCTGGCCAGCCACATAGACGCATGACAAAAAACAACCTCTCTCTGCACACACAGATCTGGAATGCTGATATTTTGAAACAGAAAGGAACTGTAGGGTGGTGTCATTACAAACCAAGAATTCCAAATTTGTATTCTGCCCCCTCATTATCCATGGCTGGGGCATATGCCCAAAAAGATACTAATTCTCCCCTGGTGCTGCTGAGACAAAAACCACCAAACCTGACCTGGAGGAATGTCAGGACGCCAAGAAGGTTTGTTCATAGAACAGGCTCTAGAAAAGAACCTGGTGTTTTTGCTCTACTGACTCTAGGAATTGTAAACCCCAACTGGAAGCCTTTATGAACTGATTTGAACATCATATCCCAGGGTGCTTTTCCCAGCTCGTGGCTATGCCATAGCAGTGCTGGTATCAGAACTCTGGGCATGAAATGAAACTGGCTAACACCAGTTATTCAGGAAGTCTTAGCCTATAAGAATACCAGCAAGTGAGCTAATCTGATCTGACTCCGGAATGATGGCGGAAAAGAGGACAGATGTATGTACATAGTATGTACTGCATAGGCCTTACAACCAGAAATCACTACGGAAAGAGAACCTCTAATCTAACATAAGTACATTTCAACATGAGCTCAAAGATGGATTTTTCTGGAAGAAATCTATTAGCACCAGTGGACAGATGAGTTGCTATTTTTATTATAGTTACAGCTGCTGTTTCTGGAGCCATTTTTAGGCAGGGTGTTTGAGCCTTCCTTCTGTTCCAGTACTCAGCCAGGGGCACCCAGCACCACTCATACTGAGGGCTGCTTTTCTCTTCTGCTGACTCAAGAGCCACCACTTTTCTCAGCTTGACTTGCTGAAAAAGTGCTAAAGGCACAATTCCATCTTGCTTGCATAGAAGCTTTGCCTTTGTTTTAATCCTTTGGAGGCAGCTTTCCAAAAATCTTCCGCAGTGAATTATCAGCACTATCATTTATGTCAAAATCTAATAAAATGTGAATGTTCCTGAGCAAACAAATTTACAGGCTTCAAGGAGCTGAGCTCGCAGCAGCTGAAAGAGACTATATATATTGCACTTTTTGGTCTTAAAGAGAAACATTAGTCATTACCTCCAGCTGGGCCTAAATAATTGACTCTACAAATCCAACAGCTTCAGAATAAGAAATTACAAATAATAAGTTGCCTTATGTGATTGTAGCTCCAGGCTGTGGTACAGCAGAGATAGCTGGCAGAAGGCCACGGAATGCCCACTCGCACTCTGAAGACAGCAGGTCTCTACCCTATGCACAGACCTCAGGACTGGTCTTGCTTTCTCCTGCTGCAGAAGGTGAGGTGGATCTTCTTCCCATAGGGCTGGTCTTCACTAGAAAATTAGGTCATGTTAGAACATGACCACGAGCAGTCATGTTAACCAACACAATGTTACATATGACTTTACAGACAGGCAGGGGCAAGTCATATTTAACATCAGGTAACTAACCCTATCATTCCAGTGGTGTTTGCCCATGACCATTTAAACCTGAGGGCTGTGCTGCCTGCTAAATTGAGTTTAACATGGTGTTAGCTAATGAATCCTCAAGGTCATGTATTAACATGACCTAATTTTGTAGTGAACACAGGCCACTGAATGAAATTCATCCCTGTGCAGAGGAGATATACAAGGCGTATGCACTGCTTACCTCCCACTTAAATTCCCAAGAGAGGTTGTCTCCCACTGTGAATTTTATTTTTTAATTGAACTGAACTTGATGCAAGTCTTTTGATCTGATTAATAAGACAACATTTGTTCAATTTTCTGTTTCAATAAAACACTGGATTAGAACATCAGAAAGCTCTGCTGCTTTATGTTCATTTGAAGGGACTAGAAAAAAAATGTGGAAGAACATAGTACCAAAAGTAAGACACACTATATGAATAGAGGTGTTAAGAAGAAAATACTGCAGTAAAAGTGTAGCTTAGCATGTGTGATCATGTCTCCCTCTCATTGTCCTCAGAGACTGAGGCTATGTTTTCACTGACAATAAAAGGTACTCTATGTTTTTACAGTGAGAGAGATATATCAATCTGAAATCCTAGTGGAGACAAGGGACTGTAGTTTTTAGCTAGATGTAGATGGCAGTTATGACAGTCTCTAACAGACAGTTTCTCATGGCTGAAGCCCTACTTGAGCTTGTGTGGTTAGATAACTGTTCTTCGAGGCCCAATTCACCAAGACACTTGAGCACATGCCTCACTGTACCCGTATGAATAAACCCCTGGGGATGTACTTGATTAAAGTGAGGCACATGCTTAAATAGCTGGCTGAATTGGAGCTTTGGTGCTGAAGGTCTCCGGCTTCATATGTAGCCTTCCATATATATCCACAGGTAAGATAGGTATTGATTAATGCTGTAATGCAAGTAGAGAACCAACAGGCCCAAGGCCTAAAAGGTAGTTTGCTTAGTATAGCTAATGAAGGCCTAGGTTTAGCTTGACATGAGGAACTGACAGGTAGGTGACAGCAAATCACAAGATTAAGCCAGTCATAAGAAAATTAGCTAATAGGAAGTATGAAACTACAAAGTAAAGGTTATTGGTATTTTAGGATAAATTTAAATAAGTTTAACTGACACTTGTACATGAACTCCTGGAATACCACAAAAATACCATACAACTAATTGACAAATAATAATGATAATGAAGTAAATAAGTAACAAATTAACAGTGTGAACTCCCTAAGATATGGGGTGCACAAGCTTAGATAAGGAAATGAGGGTGACACACATATGAATTTGCATGAAATCAAGGAGCTGTCAGCATAACCTACTATAAAGGATAATTCTTAGTAGGGAAAGGTGATGACCACCTACTGCGTGTCGCATATCTTCACAGGCAATTGTGTAAGTAACACAAGCACTGGTTGTATGGCATTATCTTTCAATTCTCTTCTATATTGTAGGAGGATTTTAGTAGCCAAACCAAACAAATACAAGTGTGGTGTCCATGTTTGTGCACCACAGGATCCTCATCCTAATAGACTACAACTGAGAGGTTATCTGAGGACTGAACCTACCCAGACCATTATAGCATAGATCCTCACACCTTGGGGTGGGCAATCAATCAAGAGTAACTTAAAACTACAGATAAGGCTACAATTGCCATTGATTACCACAGTGTCTGTCTACAGCCTCATTTCATTACATTGCATTGTGTACCGCAACAGAGCCCGCAAGGATTTTCATACAGATCTTTACCTTTTCAGTGGCTTCTGTGGAAATAAAGAGAGGGCAGCAGGGAAGAGATGGCTGATATATTTAGGAGGGATTAGAAGCTGAAAATCAGTAAGGATAAAATAGACCAGTGCTTAGAGTTCATTAGGTGACAATATTCCATTAGTCGGTTGCATTGTGTTTTTGCTTAGAACTAAACAGGAAACCCAATGTAACAAATAATGTGAACGCAAGTTGTCTCTGCTTCAGCTGATCATAGACATTTTATGACGCATCTCAGTTCAATGAATGCACAGCACAAAACCATGTATTTTTCTGTCACAGTAGCTTAGTAACATCTAAGCATTTGATTACACAGGAAAGAAAGCAGGAAAAACAAAGCAGAATTTTTTTTTTTTACCCTCTCAGCCTGAGGGTTTTGTTTTTTGTTGCGGGGGGAGGGACACTTTCTGCTCCAGGACCAGTCACAGTTTTCACGTATTTCCTTTAGTCTCATTCATCACAAGGTATTTGTATTGCTATTTGCTATATTTTTATGCCTGTAACACTATCACCTCCCTACCTAAATGTGTTTGTTTTTTCTGTTATGTACTTTGTTGTAAGTAGCAAGGCAGTATCTAGTGTGATGGGTTTTCTGTACCCCCTCCCCACCACTATCCTTGCACTACATCAACTCTGCGGTTAGATACAGTTCTCTAGATAGTGTTGAAATACGCCGCGAGCCGGAACTAACTGAAGATAACATAGCTCATCGTTTAGTGAAGAATATAGCAGCATATGTGACTTCCAGCAGCCGCCGTGACTGCAACCTGCAGTGGTCGGAAGCTGAAGGGTCCCCCACTGCCCACTGGGGGCAGGAAGCTGTGGAGTACCCCCACCGCCTCTGGCAGCCCCCACAGCTTCCTGCTGCCAGGGAACCCCCCCCAGTTCCTGGCAGGCGGCGGCAGGGAACCTCCAGCACTCTGCCGCCGGGGGCAGCGCTGCGGGTGAACCCCCGAGTTCCAGGTCACCAAGAGTGGCAGGGAACCCCTGAGCTCCCAGCCGCCGGGGTGTCAGGCAGCTCCAGGCTGCTGCGGAGGAACCCTAGCTCCTGGCCCCAGGGGTGGCAGGGAACCCCCGAGCTCCCAGCCCCCACGGACAGTGGGGGACACCTGGAGCTGCAGGCAGCAGTGGTACCTTGCAGCCCCCAGCTGCTACAGGCAGCTCCTAGTCCCTGCAGCTGCCTCGCTTGAAGTAGTGTGGGGACCCCCAGATCCCCATTTTGTCAGGGATATTTTTAGTAAAAGTTAGGGACAGATCACGACTTCTGTGAATTTTTCTGTTTTGCCCATGACCTATCCGTGACTTATACTAAAAATATCCGTGACAAAAATCTTAGCCTTAGGACAGACGAGCATGTCGAGTACCAGAAGAAGAGGGAGGAAAGACTGGAACAGCAGCATGCTGACAGGCAGGAGGAAAGCCTGAAGCGTGCTACCCGGGTGACGGCCAGGGTTTTAGTGAGGCAGCAGGCACCTGGTAAGCTGGGGACTTACCAGTTGGAAGCGACAGAGGAGGAGAAAGACCCGGATGTATTCGTCGATCACAGACTATAGACAATGAGATGCAGCTGTAAAAAATACTAGTGCAATCCTAGGATTCATTAGGGAGGTACTTCCAGTAGACATACAGAAGCATTATTAACATTGTACCAGGAATTGGTCAGACCTCATCTGTGTGCAATTCTGGTCTCCATGTTTAAGTCAGATGAATTCAAACTGAAACAGGTGCAAAGAAGGGCTACTAGAATGATCCGAGGAATGAAGAACCTACCTTACAAGAGAAGACTTAAGGAGCTGGGCTTGTTTAGACTAACAAAATGAAGGCTGAGGGGAGATATGATTGCTCTCTATAAATATATTACAGGGATAAATACCAGGGAGGGAGCAGTTAAGCATCAACATTGGCATAAAAACAAATGGATATAAACTGGCCATCAACAAGTTTACGCCTGAAATTAGATGAAGGTTTCTAACCATCAGAGGAGTGAAGCTCTGGAACAGCCTTCCCAGGGGAGCAGTGGGGGCAAAAAACCCTAACTGGCTTCAAGACCGGGCTTGATAAGTTAATGGAGGGGATGATACGATGACTTTGCCTACAATGGCATGTAACTGATCTTTGTCTACTAGCCTCAAATATCTCCAATGGCCAGTGATGGGACACTAGGTGGGGAGGGCTCTGAATTACTACAGAGAATTCTTTCCCAGGAGTCTGGCTGGTGGGGCTCACCCACATGCTCATGGTCTAACTGATCATCATATTTGGGTTCAGGAAGGAATTTACCCCCTGGCAGAGATTCTGGCGGCGGGAGGAGGGGAGGGTGTTCATCTTCCTGTGCAGCATGGGGTACACGTCTCTTTCTGGTCTGAACTAGAGTAAATGGTGGATTCTCTGTAACTTGAAGTCTTTAAATCAAGATTTGAGGACTTCAGTAACTCTGCTACCAATGTTGCTGGGAGGCTGAAAATCTGCCTATTTCTGAATAAGAGATCAATGATTACAATAAAATAACCTGTTGGTTGCTTACAGACTGCTCACCTCTATTAGAACAATACAATTACATCATGGTAAAATATTATAAAGATTTTCCCCAAGAAGAAGAGTGCATCATCGGTGACAATGTTGATAGCTACATCTGCCCAAAGGCAAACTGCTACCTTAACTAAGGACTTGATGGGCTTCATCTTCAAAAGGGACTTATAACTAGGCCTCTAAAACTGATTGCAATTTTGTACGCCCAAAGTTTTGCTCTGCATAACATGCATGTGCAGGCAAAAGCATACACAGGCTGGAAGCTTGAAAACAAAAATCAGTTTCTTCCCCACAGTCTTTACCCTCCATCATGCGGTACGTATGGCAATCTGTCATACAGAATTGCTCATGATAGCTGGGCTACAGCTGATTCTGATTCCTTACTGCTTTAGCAAAAAGCAATTTATTTTCTTCTGTTGATTATCATAACAGGGCCTAAAGGGCTCTTAGCACAAACACATACAGGTCCCCAAATACATGCAGAGTCCTGACAGCTTATCACATTCCAAACTCCAGCCATAGAGAAAAACAACATGCCAGACAGGGAATTTGCATTTGGAGGGGAAGGGGGGGAGAAATCACTGAAGGATTTGAATTGTAAAACAATTCAATCCATTTCATTATTTAAAAAATACAGTGACAATTTTACATTTCAGAAATTTTAATTTAAAAACAAAGATGTTAACATCTTTTCACCTGTTGCAGAAGCAAACACAGCACCTACAGTGTTTCTTCCTCTGTTTTAAAGAGAAAAAGAAAAAAAGTTGTCAATTTTGCACGATATGCCGTGCAGTAATATTTGTAGCTGGGCCAGATGTTAATTAACTAGACGGGGTAGAGGGCACAAAGAGAATATGGTTTGTAATAGAACTCATTTAATAGAGAATCGCTTTTTTAAACGTTTCCCTCCTCCTAAGACTCGTTTCTAAAATATACACCAGTGGAAATCATGGAAGAGTTCCTCAGAATACATTTGTGGTGAGATCCCTGTCCAAGTTTGAAGATAGCCCGAAGACTGATACAAGATGGGTGATGTGGAGCTTTTGAGCAGAAGTATATCAAAAAGGTGTATTCAAAAATCAGATGTGTTAACAAGGAAGTACATGCTATACAGCCAACAGGGGGAGCACAATATATTGCTTTTTCATGGGACCCACAAACAGCATGGTTTTAATTAATTTAAGCTCTCTGAGATTCTGTGGCAAATTTAAAACTAATAATTAGATAACTGAAAACAGAAAGATTTTTCTGCCTACCCCATCAGAATGTGGCCAATTATTGCCCCCAATATCCTTGACAGTCCATCTTATCAGTAGACATGCATATTTACAAATTAAAACCTTAACGTACCTTAACGTTTTTTTTTAATCTGTGAAAGAACATAGTGACCATGAAACTGATGTATGCAAAAAAAAATTGGACATTTTACAGTTATAGTTGTCAGCAACTATTAACATTAACTCATGGTGAATTGGTACGGAGTTCACACTAAAAACGGTGAATGCCGATTAGAGTCACCAGCTGCATGAGAAGTGTGGCTGAAAAGTAAAAGAGAGTTACCTTTTCCATAACTGATGTTCTTCGAGATGTTTTGCTCATGTCCATTCCATATTAGGTGCAGGGCTGCCCAGAGGGGGGGGGCAATTTGCCCCAGGCCGCAGGCCCCATAGGGGCCCCGCGAGCCCTGGCCCAGTGGCGGACCGGGTCTTCGGCAGCATTTCAGTGGCAGGGAGCCCTTCAGCACTGCTGAAGACGTGGAGCAACTGAAGGGTCCCCCGCTGCCAAAATGCCACCAAAGACCCGGACCGCCGCCGGGTGAGTACAAGCGCTGCAGCTCCCCCGCTTTGCCCCAGGCCCCCTGAATCCTCTGGGCAGCCTTGATTACTGTATTTTTCCGTGTGTATAACTATATTTTTTTCCTAAAATAGCCTAAAAAAAAAGGTAGGTAGTCTTATACACGGAAGTAATCCCCTCCCCCTCCTCTGACCCCCCACCACCCACCACCCCCCCCCCCCCCTCCTCTCTCCTCTCCTCTCCCCTCCTCCCCCCCCCCTGCGCCGCCTGCCTGCACGTGGCTGGTAGCACTACAGTCCATGGCTGGCTGGAGCTGGGGCGGGCAGCCGCCGGCAGGGGGGTGGGCCGGCGCGGGCGCGTGGGGGCGCCGCTGCAGTGCTGCTGGCGGGCCACTGGCGGGGGGGCCGGCGGGAGGCGCGGCGGGGGGGGGGCGGGGGGGTGGCTGGGGATCCGGGCGGGCGCGGTGGGGGGAGGCCGGCCGGGCCCCGCCCTCCGGCTCCCTCGTCCCCCCCGCCCCGCCGCCGTGCCGCAGTGGGCACGGGGGGCAGGCTGGGGGTGACGGCGGGGCCCGGGCGGGCGGGGGGGGGGGGAGCGGGGAGCCGGGGAGCTGGGGGGGGCGGGGGGGGGCGCTGGGGGGGGGGGGGGCCGCCGGGGGGGGGGGGGGGGGGGGGGGGGAGGGGCCGGGGGGGGGGGGGGGAGGGAGCCGGGGGGCCGGGACCTCCCCCCCCCCCGCTCGCCCCCCGGGCCGGCCCGGCCCTCCCAGCGGCGGCTGCCCGCGCGCAGCGGGAGGCGGGGCGGGGGGGGACAGGACGGCGGGGCGGGGGGGGGCGGGGGGGGAGGGGAGCCGGGGACCTGGGGGGCGGGGGACCGGGGAGGGGGGGGGGGGGGGGGGGGGGGGCTGGGCGAGGAGGGCGGGGAGCCGGGCAGCAGGCCCGGGCGGCCGGGAGCGGCGGGCCAGGAGGGCCGCAGGCCCCCCCGCTGGACGCCCCTCCTTCCCCCCTCCCTCCTCCCGCCCCTCCTCCTCCAAGCTGCCCTCCTTCCCTGGGGACTCAAAAGCAACAAACAAAAACAAAAAAAAAAAAAAAAAAACACAAAAAAAAAAAAAAAAAAAAAACAAAAAAAACAAAAAAAAAAAAAAACAAAAAAAAAACAAAAAAAAAAAAAAAAAACAAAAAAAAAAAAAAAAAACAAACAAAAAAAAAACAAAAAAAAAAAAAAAAAAAAAAAAAAAAAAAAAAACAAACAAAACAAAAAAAAAAAACCTGGCAAAAAAACGGGGAAAAAAATACGGTAGGTGTGTGCTCTCACCACATGCACCAGTAGCTTTTCCCTCAGAAGTATCTGTAGGGGACTGGCTCTGGTGCCCTCTAGAGTGGCACTTGCATAGTGCGGTATAACAGGCGCCGCTGGCTCCCCCCCATGCTCAGTTCCTTCTTGCCGAAAACTCTGACAGCAGGAAAGGAGGGCGGGTTGTGGAATGGACATGAGTAACACATCTCGAAGAACATCAGTTACAGAAAAGGTAACTGTCTTTTCTTCTTCGAGTGCTTGCTCATGTCCATTCCATATTAGGTGACTCCAAAGCAGTACCCCGGAGGTGAGTAGGAGTTCATGGACGTGTAGATTGCAACACAGCTCTGCCGAACCCAGTGTTGTCTCTGGCCTGCTGAGTGATGGTGCAATGAGCCATGGATGTGTGAACAGATGACCACATTGCAGCTCTACAGATGTCCTGGATAGTGATGTGCAACAGGAAGGCCACTGAAGACACCTGCGCTCTCGTCAGGTGGGCTCTGACAATCGGTGGCGGCAGAACCCTTGCCAGGTCGTAACAGGTCCTTATGCATGAGGTGATCCAATTGGAAATCCTCTGTGAGGACACCGGGTGATCCTTCATCCTATCTGCTGTAGCGATGAAGAGTTGAGACAATTTTCAGAAAGGCTTGATACATTCTAAGTAAAAAGCCAAGACCCTCCAGACGGCCAGGGCATGAAGACGCCTCTCCTCACTGGTCTTGTGTGGTCTGGGAGAAAACTCCGTGAGGAAGATGTCCTGGTTCATATGGAAGGTGGAGACCACCTTTGGCAGGAAGACTGGGTGGGGCTGCAACTGAACCTTATCTTTGTAGGAGACTGTGTATGGAGGTTCTGAGGTCAAGGCTTTAATTTCAGAGACCCATCTCGCCGACGTCACTGCCACCAGGAATGACAGGTGGGAAAGGGAGCAGGAACCCAGCGGCTCAAGGGGTGGTCCGGTGAGCCTAAAGAAGACCAAGTTAAGATCCCACTGTGGGACAGGAGCCTGTACCTGCTGGAAGAGTCTCTCGAGACCTCTCAGGAATCTGACCATCATGTCATGAGAAAACACCATCTGTCCTTGGATCGGTGGGTGAAAAGCGGAGGTGGCCGCTAGATGCACTCTAATGGAAGAGTGTGCCAAGCCCTGGTTCCTCAAATAGAGCAGGTAGTCCAGTACAGCCTGTATGGAAGAACGCGAGGTAGAGATGCCACGCTTAGACACCCAGCGGGAAAACCTCATCCACTTGGCCAAGTAAATCAGTCTGGTTGAGGGCTTCCTACTCCCCAGGAGGACCTATTGGACTCCTTTGGAACAGGCCCACTCCTCTGGGTTCAGCCATGCAGCATCCATGCTGAGAGGTGGAGGGACTTGAGTTGGAGTGTAGGAGCCAACCGTGGTCCTGTGACAGCAGGTCCAGTGGGTTGGGCAGGGGCCAGAGAGGGACCACTGACAAGTTCATGAGCGTGCAGTGGCCACGCTGGGGCAATCATAACAACCTGCATTTTCTCTCTCGATCTTTGCCAGGACCCTGCCAATGAGTGGAATCGGAGGGAACACGTACATCAGGCTCCCTGACCATGACAGGAGGATGGCATCAGAGAGGGAGCCCTTGCTCAGACCTTGCCAAGAGTAAAACCAGTGGTATTTCCTGTTCTGTCTGGTAGCAAACAGGTCCACTTGGGGAGTTCCCCACCTTTGGAAGATTATGCAGGCTACTTCTGGATGGAGCGACCACTCATGGTGAGAAGAGAAGTCCCTGCTGAGCTGGTCTGCCAGCATATTCTTGACACCAGGAAGGTGACAAGCTTCCAGGTGGATTTTGTGGCTGATGCAGAAGTCCCATAGATGGAGAGCCTCCTGACAGAGGGCCGATGAGCATGCTCCCCCTTGCTGTTGATGTAGAACATCGAGGCTGTGTTGTCCATCAGGACTTGTACCACCTTGCGCGACAGGTGGGGCAGGAAGACTCCACACACCAGTCAGACTGCTTGGAGCTCTTTGATGTTTATGTGCAACTTTGCCTCCTCCAGGGACCACATCCCCTGTGTCTGGAGGTCGCCAAGATGTGCATCCCAGCCAAGGTCTGAGGCGTCCGACAGCAACTCGATGGAGTGAGGGGGGTTGTCGAATGGAACCCTCTCCAGGGCTGTCCTGCAGTCAGTCAACCATTGCAGCGAGGTAAGTATTGCCTGGGGAATGGTAACAATATTTTCCAGGGGTTCTCTGGACTTGGAATAGACCATCCCCAGCTATTGCTGCAGGGGCCACATTTGGAGCATGCCATGGCAGATGATGTAAGTCAGATCCCAGCAACCCACGCCTCACACTACTTGACCAGTACTGGGACATCGAACAGGACCGGGAGCTACTACGAGGAGGTTGCTGGGAGCATTGTTCTGAGTAGGGCGACCTTCCTTTTGGAGATGGGCTGTGGACGGGCAAACACTGGTGGGACATCCCTCTCAATGGGGAACGGTACCACTGAGGCGGGGACACACGCATAGGTCCCAACGCAGGTTTTCCCTGAGACCGGGGTACCGTTGGAGCCGGTGTGGGCGGCACTGGGAGCATCAGGATCTCCTGAGCTGCTTGAAGGGTTTTGGGCATTGATGGCACCTGAAGCTGGCCAGGGCCTGCACTGCTATCCGGAGTCGCAGGCAAGGCATGGGATGGGCTGCACCGCTTGACTTGAGCTGGGGCCCAGCTTCCTGAGGCGGGATGTTGAGCTGCCTGACACGGTTGTTGGCTCGCGCCCTTCCCTCTCCTTTCCCTTGCGGGAGGTAGGAGATCTTCCCCTCACAGTCTTTTTTGGCTTCTTGACTGGAGCCGTCGAGGGAGACCGGTGCCAGATCGTGGACAGCGCCAGGGGAGCACAGTACACGGAGGCCACGGTGCTCAGTGCAGAGTCGGACCGCTGCTCCGGTGCCGGCGTGAGAACTGACTCTATTAGGAGCACTTTCAGACAGATATCGCACTCCTCCTTCATCCTAGATTTAAAGGACTTGCAGATACAGACTTGTCACTTATATGTCCCTTGCCTAAGCACCTTAGGCAGCTGGTATGTGGATCGCTGATGGGCATAGGCCATTTGCAGTGATCGCAGGGCTTAAAGCCTGGGGACCAGGGCATGCCCCGACCCCTGGCTGGGTCCCATTCGGGACCAATGAAGAGTGTGAGACTACTACTAAGGGTAACTAAGAAAACTACTAACTATGTATAACTATTTTACAGGTTTTCAAAGTTTGCAAGAACAGAGGAGGAATCAACGCTAGCTGAAGCAGTGGACGTTCCAGCACTGTCACTGGCAGCAAGAAGAAACTGAGGATAAGGGGGGCCAGCAGCTCCCCTTATACCATGCCATGCGGGTGCCATTCCAGAGAGCGCCATAGCCGGTCCCCTACAGATACTGCTGAAGGAAAAACTTCTGGCACCAGTGCATGTGGCGAGCACACACACCTAATATGGAATGGATGTGAGCATGGGCGGCAAGTTCTATGGGCCCGTGGAGCCCAGGCCCCACCAATAATCCTAAAGGTGGGCCCAGCTCCAGCAATGTTTGGGCCCCAGGCCCTGTGCTTTGGGGGGTCCCCGCGCTGCCATGCCGGGCGCTCTCACTGCAGCAGCAGCTCCCGGCAGAGGCTCCAGCAGCGACAGGGCTCACAGCCCATTGGCCGGGAACCCCAGCCAATGGGAGCTGCCGGGGGCGGTGCCGGAGCTGCCTGGCCGCGCCTCCACAGCAGGGAGGGGGAGCGAGCCACCGGCAGCGTCTGAGCCCTGAGCTGAGCAGCAGCAGGGTCTGTGCCTGTCAGACAGACTCAGCCGGTGAGCTGTGGGGGCAGCCAGACACATGGACACAGCCGGGGAGGGGGGGTTGGTGGGGACAGACAGACACAGCCGGGGGTGGTGGGGACAGCCAGACACACGTACACAGCTGGGGGGTTGTGGGACAGACAGACATAAGGACACAGCCAGGGGGGTTGTGGCACAGACACACACAGCCGGGGGTTGTGGGGACAGCCAGACAGACACAGCCGGGGGGTTGTAGGACAGACAGACACAAGGACACAGCCAGGGGGTTGTGGGACAGACACACACCAGGACACAGCCAGGGGGGTAGTGAGGACAGACAGACGGACACAGCTGGGAGGTTGTGGGGACAGACAGATGGAGCCGTGGGCGGGGAAAGGAGCAGCAATGGGCACCCCGGGCTGGTATAAAATACACAGGATGGGGGGAGCTTCCTGAGGGAACTATAGCAACACCCCCCGCAGAGCAGACCCTGGTTGCAGCTGGCTCTGCCCATCACAGCCCCCTGCCCCACAGAGACCCACACAACCCTCTGCCCCCTCGAGAGACTCCCAATGACCCCTGTGCCCCTGTCACTCCTCTCCAGAGAGCCCTCCCCTTTGTGCCAGCCCACTCCCCTCCCCCACTGCCTCCCCGCCGCCAAAGCTCCCTACAATCTCCCCCTTTGCCTTCCGCCCCCCAGCCCAGCCCATTCCATTGGCCGGGAGGCTCCCAGTCTATTGGCTATCAGGGCCCACGGGAGCTGCACCTGAGGCAGGGTGCCTGCTTACAGATGCAGACCTGCCTGGCTGTGCCTCCACAGCACAGGGAGCGGGAGCCACAGGTGAGCAAGCCCTGGTCATCATCACAGGCCCAGTAATTCTCTGGATATTTAATTTCACTGAGGCAAAATGTGTGCAATTTTATGGGTTGAATGATTGAATGACATAATACCCACCTGCCCGCATTGTCCATCACTAAGTCCAGTAATTTTGTCAAGTGTTTGTTGCACAACATGGTGGTGCCTACCCCTACCTTGTGCTTCAGGGGGTGATGGGGTCCAGGGCAGCCTGTTATAGAACTACCTGATTAGTAATTGGATATGTTGGCTGGCATCTTTTTTTACGTGTTTGCTCCCCCTGACGTTAGAACCTGGCTACACCACTGGGGAGGGGAGCTTCCTAGACCTGTGCAGCTGGGGCTTAGGTGAATTTTGTGATACTGTGCCCCTCCCCAGCTACCACCCTGCAGTCCCCACTCCTGCACCATGCTGGGCAGGCAGCCCCATCCCCAGTGGCAGCAGGGAGGCCACACGTGATGGCAACCTCCCCTCGGTACCCACCATAGGGGAGGCGAGTGGGCTTTCTGGACCTGAGAGGGACCTAGGAGCATGTGCAGTGAACTGCGGGGGAGAGGAGGGGTCCCTCCCCTGGAGCTTGCTGCTGCCAGGGAGGGTGGAGGGGAGTCCTCTTTGGCCGTAGCCCTGGGGCAGCCTGTCTGCACCCCAAGTTCCTTATCCCCAGCCCTGCCCCAGAGCCCTCACCTGACGGGAAAAACACGCAACTTAAATTTGGTGGTCAGTTTAGAGCATCATAGAATATCAGGGTTGGAAGGGGCCTCAGGAGGTCATCTAGTCCAACCTCATGCTCAAAGCAGGACCAATTCCCAACTAAATCATCCCAGCCACGGCTTTGTCAAGCCGGGCCTTAAAAACCTCTAAGGAAGGAGATTCCACCACCTCCCTAGGTAACCCATTCCAGTAACCCATTCCAGTGTTTCACCACCCTCCTAGTGAAAAAGTTTTTCTTAATATCCAACCTAAACCTCCCCCACTGCAACTTGAGACCATTACTCCTTGTTCTGTCCTCTGCTACCACTGAGAACAGTCTAGATCCATCCTCTTTGTAACCCCCTATCAGGTAGTTGAAAGCAGCTATCAAATCCTCCCTCATTCTTCTCTTCTGCAGACTAAACCATCCCAGTTCCCTCAGCCTCTCCTCAGAAGTCATGTGCTCCAGCCCCCTAATCATTTTTGTTGCCCTCCACTGGATTTTCCAATTTTTCCACATCCTTCTTGCAATGTGGCGCCCAAAACTGCACGTAGTACTCTAGATGAGGCCTCAACAATGTTGAATAGAGGAGAATGATCATGTCCCTCGATCTGCTGGCAATGCCCCTACTTATACAGCCCAAAATGCTGTTAGCCTTCTTGACAAAGGCCAGAGGAGGGAGTGTTAGTGCCTTTGCGGACTTCTGGGAAGTGCATGGGGTGGAAGGGGATGCTCTGGAACCACTCCTTCAAAGCCAGTCAGGACTCTGGGGGAGCCTCCTCTCTGAGCAGACTGTCTCCAGGGCAAGAAGCTTACACCTTCCTGGGTCTGACCTCAGAGCTTTCAGCATGCCCTTCCACACCATGCACTTTCCGCAGTGAGTCCGCCCAGGGGGGGCCTGGGGCAGCCAGAGGTCCCTGCACCCCAATTCCACAGTCAGATGTGACTCTCAGCCAGACAGTAAAACAGAAGGTTTATTAGATGACGGGAACACAGTTTAAACAGAGCTTGTTGGTACAGAAAACAGAACCCCTCTGTCAGGTCCATCTTGCGGGGTGGGGAGCCCAGAACCAAGTTCTGAGTCTCTCCCCATTTCCCCAGCCAGCTCCAAACTGACACTCCCTCCTCTGGCCTCTGTCTCTCTTCTGGACAAGGAGGCCACCTGATCTCTTTGTCCCCAACACCTTCAGTTGGCATCTTGCAGGGGAAACTGAGGCACCCACACAGTATTCAGAGAAAATATTAAGAACATTCCCACTTCATCACAACAGGTGCAACAAAATATAATACTGTATATTGAAGTAGGCAAGTGCTGCTTCTGACTTTCCACTTTTAATTGACCCTTGTAATCTTGTGGCGCTGACGTGTTGTAGCTTCATTTTATATCGGCTTACAGGGCGGGAGCGGGGGGGCACCACCATTTTGGGCCCCACCAAAAATTATACAAACCTGCCGCCTATGGACGTGAGCAAGCACTCGAAGAACTACAAATTCAGGGTGTCCACAGACTACTCATGGACTCCATTTACATAACCATAACCCTGCTGCAATATGGTTACAACCCGTTTGTCCAGCCTTCTAACTTAGTTACAAGCACACAGTGAAGGTTCCTGGCTAAGCAACGGCTGGTAACTGTGTTTCAACTGGCTCCCCAACTTGATTCTAGTTGAAGCATAAACATAGGCTTTAGACAGCAAAAGATACAAAAGTTTGCTCCCAGATGTGGAGATCAGAGATGGCCACAGTCTACACTTACAATTTAGGTTGATATAGCTATGTTGGTCGAAGGTGTGAAAAATCAACACCGCTGATGGAGGTTAGGTTGGCCTAGCTACATCAAATGTAGACATAACTAGGTCAATGGAAGAATGCTTCCGCTGGCCTATCTACCAATGTTCAGGGAGGTGGTTTTCTTACACCGAGGGAAAACCCCCTTCCATCAGCTTAGATTGTGTCTGTTCTATGGGGTTCTACTGGTATAGTCCCCCTAGTGTAGATATAACTTTAGATAATTGAGGAATTACTGAATATATGACTAAACATACTGATTTGATTCTAATACAGTTAACAACTCTCTAGGCACATCAATGCAATAATAATCCCAGAAATGTCACAGAAACAGTAACAATTAACCTCTTCATCATAAAAGCACCCCATAAAACAGCAACCTCCTTTCTACTCAACTCAGGTTCTCCAAAAGGGCCTAGCAAGTGACCCTTGTCCCTTACTCTCAAGGTCAGAGAACTTGGACTTCCCTAGTGTCTGGCTGAGCCCAACAACCACATCATCCAGATTTAGTCACATGGAACAACAGAGCAAGAGTTGTTAACATACTGGTGGCATTAAAGCCCAAACCAACTCACTTGTTTCTCCTGGCAGATATCTGTCATTCAACAAATCTATGTATGTGTGCGTGATAGAAGAGATACTTGTGGTATCCCACACAGGCAATCCTTGAGGCAGATGGACAATCACCCAGTACTGCCCACTAAAACAAACCACAATGCCAGCTAGCCCTGCCAGAGACCACACAACAACGTTAGTCAATGAATCAAAGGCTGCTGACATATGTAATAGCACAGTCATGGGACTCCTAGCCTTTGTCCATTGCCAAAGGAACATTTACTAAAGAGACCAATGCAGGCTATATCCATTCCCAGACCAAAAGCAGACTGATAAGAATCAGGGAAATGAGAGGATTCCAGACTTTGTGACAATCTCCTCAATAGATTTCCCTAATGAAATGGAAAGATTTTATCAGCCAGGATGGATAAAGGTCCAATTCACCGATCACCACCCACAGTTCCCTTAAACACACCTGGCACCTCAATGAGCAATGCTCGCCAAAACGCATGCAGAGCAGACTGCACATTTATATACCTCAGACACTGATCTGCTTCTACAGAAAAAGCCAAGCCAGGCCAAGTCAGATCACTCTTTCCCACCAGGTAGCTGAAAAATTCACAATGTGTGTCTGGGGGTTATTGTGTGTGCTAATTCTGTGGGTGGTTTTGAAGAACTATGGCAGTTAGATGATCCACCATCTGTGCATCTTCACCACAAACAAACAATGAAATTGTTGCATGCAAATTAGCTGTAGTGTAAGGTTGGTGATTGGATGAGTTACATCTGATATTACAGTGATTGTGGCATGGCAGAGATACATGCCTTACTGTGGCTATAAACCATATAGGTGTAATTCATAAAGTCAAAATGGCTGAGAACTTAAAAATTGAATGGTAACAGACTCTGAATCCCAATGATGGTGACATTCTGAATAAAGAGAGCCATCGACCATGCCTGTAGCTGTTTCCATCACTTCACACTGACTCTGCAGACGTTCTAGGTTTCAGAGTGGCCCACAGAGTGCCAATTCTGGAATTTTATTATATACAATCAAACAGATCCATTACTGTGATGGGAACAAAGCATGCCCTGCCCTGAAACTGCAAGAGCTAGTGGTCAGGTCATGACCTCTCAATCTCCACTCCTCTCCACAAGATCCAGAGTGCGCGACGTGCATTGAACTCGTGTGACCGGAACTAGAGATCACCTGGAATCACTCCATGATTGCTATGAAACCGATCCTGCAGCCACCAGAGTCTAATAATAACCAGTGCAAGGCTAGCTGAAGTAGTGATATGCTTTGTGCCAACAAACAGAGACAAGATGGGTGAGGTAATATCTTTTATTGGCCCAACTTCTGTTGGTGAGAGAGAGAAGCTTTCGAGCTCAAAGGCTTGTCTCTCTCACCAACAGAAGCTGGGCCAATAAAAGATATTACATAATCTACCTTGTCTCTCTAATATACTGGGATTGACACAGCTACAAGTACACTGCCAACAAACTTGTCATTTAAGGTTGGAGAGGGCACAAGTATCAATTTGCCCACTACAGGGCTTCCACTTCTTGGTTAAAGTTATAAGATGACAAATTGTTTCTGAGGGGAGCCAGGGGTCAAAAGTTAGCTCTCACTTTAAAAATTATGAGGACTCTCCTCCTTGACTAGCTGGATTTGCTAAAATAGAGCTGGAGAGAGATTGTACATTACAGCTATAATCTCAGTTTCTCTTTAAAAGCACACGTTGATTCTAGGAGAGGCCAGCATGGGCCAAATTCATCCCAGGTGTAACTTCACTCAAGACAACAGAGTTACACCAGAGATGAATTTGTTCGGCAGTATTTAAAAAAAAGCATTTACCTTTTACATGTCTGGTTTTCCCTTCATTCTCCAGCTGCAAAGAATGAGAATTTAATAATTAAATATAGCTGACAAATAAAAATCATAGATCCCCGGGGACACAAATTACATCTACTACCTGATGTGAGAAGTGCAGAAACAACACTTCTACACATGAAGAGGGAGGTTTGACAGGTAGGAAAATATATTTCTGGGCTGCACATTCTGCCTCTAGTTGGGATTAATTGCCTGGCTGTGGATCTGTGTAGAAAATGTTTTTTCCCTTATCTCAAATAAAATTTAAAACGTAATCAACCCGAGAGAAAAATGTAGGTTTTTAAAGAAATCCCTACCGGGTCTTTTCTTAGTTCTTAATTCTTTGCAACTCTGGAACCTCACTCCTTTAAAATAGCTCTAACTTCCTCTCTCTTTTTGGTCTCTCTATATATGAATATATTATGTATTTACATAGTGGATACAATTTATACACTGCTTTCAGCAGACACTTGTACTAACAAGAGCAGGGTGAACTATTTCCAGAAAACAACTTATTTCTATCTGTGAATTATCCATGCAAAGATCTTGATCTTTTACTAATTTGGTTGTTCAAAATTATTGGACAAATTTATGTGAATGTATTTCAGCCTGTGAAGTATTCATATGGATGATGAAGGTGGCAATGCAAGCACTTCTGGTATTTAGACACAATTGCACAAGTATCCGAAACACCTTCTAGGAACATTCTTATATACAAGATTTTTGCTACCTGAATTCAGGTCTTTTGTCTTAATTAAACATTGGCAAACATTTTTGCAGTATTCAACTCTAGTGATAACCCTTAGCTTGGGTTAAGCCTTCACTGTAATCTCATATTGGGAAGTGATAACGAACACAGTGCTGATACATCTTGTATTTTACTGAGAACAATCAGTGTTTTTCAAAGGTTTTCAGAGGTAATAGTGCAGCTAATAAAATACTCACATACATGCCTCACCACCACAAAACTTACAATACAGTCTCAAAGGGTAATTTAAATTCACACACTGAACCTTATTTTTAAATGTGAGCATCTTAAGACTACATTCATTTTGATGCTCAAATTGGCAATTAAGTATGCAAATAGCCAATATTTTGTGGCAAATGTTGAATTTGCATATCCCACTAAAGAGCCTATAGTTGAAAATTGGGCCTATTATCTATAGTAGTAAAGTAAAACAGTTTTTAAATCCAGCTGTTGCTCATGTCTGGAAAAGCTCCCTCTACATCAGGGATCGGCAACCTTTGGCCATGCGGCCCGTCAGGGAAATCCGCTGGCGGGCCAGGACGGTTTGTTTACCTGCAGCGTCTGCAGGTTCGGCTGACCGTGGTTCACCATTCCAGGCCAATGGGGGCTGCGGGAAGAGGCATGGGCTGAGGGATGTGCTGGCCGCGGCTTCCCACAGCCTCTATTGGCCTGGAACAGCGAACTGTGGCCACTGGGAGCTGCGATCAGCCAAACCTGCAGGCACTGCAGGTAAACAAACCATCCCGGCCCGCCAGCGGATTTCCCTGATGGGCCACGTGGCCAAAGGTTGCTGATCCTTACTCTACATGCTAGACATGGATTTGTATTCCATAGTCATTTATACATTGCATATAAACAAAATGTACACACATGGTAGCCCTTTGGCAGATATCCTTCGCTACTTAATGTAGGACCTTTTCAGACTAGCAGATGGGGGAAGTTTCCAAGTGTTTCTTCTTCGAACACATTTACATGGTATATAAAATCAGAACATTTCTCAAGAGTCAGGAGAATTAATCCATCATGGCTCTTGTTGCAGATGGCTACTTACACTCTCTGTCAAAATTTTGAGTGCATTTCCAAAATAGTAAGCGGAAGCTGCAAAATCCCACATCTGACTTTAGCTGAGATGTGGTGTAACATGTTCCTGCCTTTATAAGTCAGTTGGCAGAAGAAAAGATGTTCGAATTTTTCAGCTACAGTAAAAATGTCCCCTCCAAGTGGCAAAAAGGGGTTGGGTGTGGGTAGCTTCCCAGACTCTTGTGCTGGGTGTCTCTCTTTCCCAAAAACATTGGAATTAATGACAGGTGCATCAGCTCTACCAGGTACAGTGCGGAGCAGACTAAATGCCAGTGTAATTGCGGAAGTAGCAACTTGCCCTATTTCCCCTACATTTGACATCCGCCAAGCAATGTGGCTTGTACATTTTGAATGCTGTACACAAGCCACAACATTTTGCCTTCTCTCACCATCCGTCTCCCCATTTTGATGTGATGAAAGGTTGAGCTAGAGATTTAATACAACTGCCAGTGAACCTGTTCTGTCAAATGCAAAGAGAAAGGAACTGTCAAAACACGGGTGGTGGACAAACTATGAAGCATGCTGCCCTCAGGGAAATGCAGTTTCTATGCAATAGCATCAGCGGTGGCAGAAGACTCTACACTCAGCTTCTCTTTTTGGGAGGAGGGCACAGTACCAGGTCCTCACATGCTAGGCTAACCTGATGGGGAGCGAGGGCTAAGAGAGAGAATGAATTACCCCCAACAGACTCACTGGTTATTACTTGCAGCTTTCTAAACCTGTTCACTTTCCCAACCAACCATTCAGTGAAGGCTGTAAAGCCATCACAAATATTTGTATTTGCTGCACCACACTCAGGCTATGTCTACACTACGAGCTAGAGGTGTGATTCCCCTGCTCGTGTATACACACTGGCACTAGCTCTCCTTGAGCTGGTACAAGTATAAATAGCAGTTTAGCAGTGTAGCATGGGGTAGTGGCAGAGGACGCATGGCTTAGCTGTGTGGAGTGCAAACCTGCCTGAAACCGGTGGGTGTATACAGCTTAGCTGCTATTGTGGCTACACTGCTGTTTGTACTCACTCTAGCATGATGAGAGGCAGTGTGACTACATGTATGTGAGCAGGGGGATCACACCCCTAGCTTATAGTTTAGGCATAGCCTAAGATTCTTAAATTCATGTCTACTACTGTCTTTGCAGTAAATTTTGCACACTAGGTAAGCTATATTCCCTGCAGCACATGTCACCATATCCAAATCTTGTCTCAGCCATTCTAGTCAAGCTTTGGTCTTGTATCAAATAGGGTTCATAATGTACAGTGTTTTTAACCACTGTTAAACAACTTGGAATCAAAATACAGTTGGAAGAAGGATGTGCACTTTGTTCAGGAAGGATAATTTGTGTCATTTTGCCCTGCAGTAGGGATGCTGTACATGTCATTAGGCATGCATGATGAATCTGATTTTCCTTTGGCCTAGTTTATCATATATTTGGAATTAAGTCAACTCCATCCTTGAACTATTCAGATAGAACGTTTTGTGCTCTGATGTGTCTTTGGCTCATTACACAACCAAAACATGAAGAAACCACATGGACACTGCTAGGCCCAAAATGATCATGTTTACTAACTATGCATTAACATGCAAGGCCTACTTACAAACATACTGCTGCTCTCGCTGGTTTCTGATGGCTTCTAAAGCAGAACTTAGTGAGTGCCACTAGAGGACTCACAATATTTTAAAGGGATGCTACTTTGTACCTGCACTCTCCAAAATCCCTTTCCCCATGTAGCCTGCCAAAGACAACTAGCCTTTATTCCTCCATTAACTCAGCCTTCCCTCAGCCCCTCCAATTTAGAAGGTAAGACTACTTGCTAGTTGGTACTGCTCCCATAGCCTGACAGTTCCAGTGAGCAAGATGATTAATGCTGGCAAAAGCCTACACATGAGTCTGAAACCTAGACAGAAATGGGAAAGACATGGCATTAATTACTATGGCTTGGGACCAGCTGGAGCTGTCACATGGCTCTTATCTGCAGAGTTAACCATGTAGAAAATAGCTCATGCTTCAGGGATTAGGGAGCCTAAGGATTTGAACAGACAATGGAAAACATCCCACATAAGGAATACCTAATAAAAAAAAAATAACCAGACTCTAAACCATGCCTCATCTGCCCCATTCCCAGCTCCAGCCTTCCAAATGACTTCAAGCTCTGCCCAGACTGCATCTGGAACAATGGCATAGATAGAATGGATGCACCAAAGCCACTTTTGTCCTTCTTAGTCCCAGCATCATACAGGGCCGCAGAAACTAGCAAAGTTCAAACTGCCCTGTAAAGTAGAATTTGAAGATTAATGATCCCAAATCACTCCTCCAAGTAACTACCGTCTGCTCGTCTCCTAGCTTTGACTGACTACAGTGAGATTAGCTCATTTAAGCAGACCAGAGTTAGTACTGTCTCTTGATAATCCTTCAGAATATATTAAGTATCACTCCTCTTATTTTGTTATTCAAGGTGAATACATGAAGCAAGACTGGAAAAAATTATTTTATATGGAAACCTAGGTTTCAGATTTGATAGTAGTGCTCACATATCTTTGAAAAATAAAAAGCCACCAGGCAATCTACAATGAACTAGAATTTTAATAATTGAGAAGGAGCTTCAAAATAAAGCTAATCAAGTACAATTCCAGAGTTCACCAGTAAGATACAATAAGTCGGAATACGCCAGGTCTGAACACCCCCGGTTGACAGATACAGGCTTATCAGGCAGTCTTAATGATTCTGGGTTAAGCTGCAAGATCAGCTCTTGGCTCCCTCAAGATAAACCGGTGCACAACAGAACCCATGTTATTCTAATTCATTTCTTATCAACATAGTTTTTTCTGTTCCTTTTACAATCTCAGGGCAAAATCCTGGCTCCACTGAAGTCAACGGTAAAACTGCCATCAAGTCCATTGGAGCCAGGATTTCGCCCTCAGTCCGTATTTAGAATGTTACAGTTAAGAACATAAGAACGGCCCTACTGGGTCAGACCAAAGGTCCATCTAACCCAGTATCTTGTCTTCCAACAGTGGCCAGTGCCAGGTGCCCCAGAGGGACTGAACAGAACAGGTAATCACCAAGTGATCCTTTCCCTGTCGCTCATTCCCATCTTCTGTCAAACAGAGGCTAGAGACACCATTCCTGTCCATCCTGGCTAATAGCCATTGATGGACTGCTCCTCAATGAATTTAACTAGTTCTTTTTTGAACCCTGTTATGGTCTTGGCCTTCACAACATCCTCTGGCAAGGAGTTCCACAGGTTGACTGTGTGTTGTGTGAAGAAATACTTCCTTTTATTTGTTTTAAACCTGCTGCCTATTAATTTCATTTGTGTGTGTTAGTTCTTGTGTTATGAGAAGTAGTAAACAACACTTCCTTATCTACTTTCTCTACACTAGTCATGATTTTATAGACCTCAATCATATTCCCCCTTACCCGTCTCTTTTCCAAGATGAAAAGTCCCAGTCTTATTAATTTCTCCTCATATGGAAGCTGTTCCATACCCCTAATCATTTTTGTTGCCCTTTTCTGAACCTTTTCCAATTCCAATATATCTTTTTTGAGATGGGGTGACCACAGTATTCAAGATGTGGGTGTACCATGGATTTATATAGTGGCAACTTGATATTTTCTGTCCTATTATCTATCCCTTTCTTAATTATTCCCAGCATTCTGTTCACTTTTTTGACTGCCACTGCACATTGAGCGGATGTTTTCAGAGAACTATCCACAATGACTCCAAGATCTCTTTCTTGAGTGGTAACAGCTAATTTATCATTTTATATGTATAGTTGGGATTATGTTTTCCAATGTGCATTACTTTGCATTTATCAACATGAAATTTCATCTGCCATTTTGTTACTCAGTCACCCAGTTTTGAGAGATCCTTTTGTAACTCTTCGCAGTCTGCCTGGGTCTTAACTATCTTCAGTAATTTTGTATCACCTGCAAATTTTGCCACCTCACTCTGTACCCCTTTTTCCAGATCATTTATGAATATGCTGAATAGGACTTGTCCAAGAACTGACCCCTGGGGGACACCATTGTTTACCTCTCTCCATTCTGAAAACTGACCCTTTGTTTCCTATCTTTTAACCAGTTACCAATCCATGAGAACACTTTCCCTCTTAGCCCATGGCAGCTTACTTTGCTTAAGAGCCTTTAGTGAGGGACCTTATCAAAGGCTTTCTGAAAATCTAAGTACACTCTATCCACTGGATCCCTGTGGTCCACATGCTTGTTGATCCCCTTAAAGAATTCTAGTAGATTGGTGAGGCATGATTTCCCTTTACTAAAACCATGTTGACTCTTCCTCAATAAATTATGTTCATCTATATGTCTGGCAATGCTGTTCTTTATTATAGTTTTAACCAGTTTGCCCGGTACTGGTCAGGCTTATAGGCCTGTAATTGTCGGGAATCACCTCTGGAGCCCTTTTTAAAAATTGGCATCACATTAGCTATCCTCCAGTCATCTGGTACAGAAGCGGATTTAAATGATAGGTTACAGACTACAGTTAGTAGTTCTGCAATTTCACATTTGAGTTCCTTCAGAACTCTTGGGTGAATACCATCTGGTCCTGGTGACTTATTGCTGTTTATCAATTTGTTTCAAAATCTCCTCTAATGATACCTCAATCTGGGACAGTTCCTCAGATCTGTCACTTAAAAAGAATGGCTCAGGTTTGGGAATCTCCCTCACATCCTCAGCCGTGAAGACCGATGCAAAGAATTCATTTAGTTTCTCCGCAATGGCCTTATCGTCCTTGAGTGCTTCTTCAGCACCTCCATCGTCCAGTGGCCCTACTAGTTGTTTAGCAGGCTTCCTGCTTCTGATGTACTTAAAAAAAAATTGCTATTACTTTTTGAGTCTTTGGCTAACTGTTCCTCAAATTCTTTTTTGCCTTCCTAATTGTATTTTTACACTTCATTTGCCAGAGTTTATGCTCCTTTCTATTTTCCTCACTAGGATTTAACTTCCACTTCTTAAAGGATGCCTTTTTGACTCTCACTGCTTCTTTTACTTTGTTGTTTAGCCACGGTGGCTCTTTTTTGGTTCTCTTACTATGTTTTTAAATTTGGGGTATACATTTAAGTTGAGCTTCTATTATGGTGTCTTTAAAAAGTTTCCATGCAGCTTGCAGAGATTTCACTTTTAGCACTGTACCCTTTAATTTCTGTTTAACTAACCTCCTCATTTTGTGTAGTTCCTCTTTATGAAATTAACTGCTACAGTGTTGGGCCACTGTGGTGGTTTTCCTCTCACAGGGATATTAAGTTTAATTATATTATCATCACTATTACCAAGCAGTCCAGCTATATTCACCTCTTGAACCAGATCCCATTTTCCAATGCTATACCTTTTTGAATCCTGTAGGTGTGAAGTCTGCCAGCTCCCACTTGCCGCTATTCTTCTCAGCACTGCCAACCCCACCCATCAGGAGTCAGGCCTGAAAAAAAAGTCATGTGTTGTTTTGGTTTTTTTAAATCTCACGATTTTTAAGCCACAAAACAAAACAAAACCAGTAAATTTTGGAACCTTTTTCTTTGCCTTCTGGTCTGTGAGCTTTGGGGATATTTTCAAGCTTATGTCTTCTACCATGAGGACTAGACATTCCCCCAGCTCCCCCACCCCTTTTTTAAAAAAAACCTGAATGCTGAGCCCCTCTTGCAATCTCTTGATTCCAACAGCAGGGGCTTTAACCCCCCCCCCCCCCAAAAAAAAACTCTCAATAAAATCAATTAGAGTTGGCAACAGGCTGCAGGAGACATTTTAGTATTTGGGAGCCAGTCTGGAATTGTGGGGGAGGCACAGTAGCTGGATGCTTCTGCTAAAGTGACTAGTAATATAGTGGCTTCCATTTAAATTGTTCATCTTTAGGATTAAGTGTTAACAACCTATTCAGATGTACAGGGCAGTTAATGCCTCCCAGATCTATTCTGCAGATGCAGGAAGATAGTGGTGCATTGATCTATACTTGGTATGCATTTGCAGGCCTTTCTGCAACCACAAATTCTAGGTAAAAAAATTAAGTGAAAGCCTAGTTTCTGTAGGAAGGGTGGGGATGTGGGGGGTGGATTCCATGACAAATTCTACAGTTTTGGAGTCACAGAATACATGGGGCCCTGATTATAAACCTCTCTCTCTCTCTAAAATGGTTTGGGAGAGCGTGGGGAGAGAAAAGAAAACTGTTGAGATAGAAAAGCTCCATAAGCTTCTGGCACTATTTCAATGACCCCAGTGAGTCTAGTTCTAAGCCTGGATATGGCACACAAATTACACTCCTTGCAGCTGGTGGTTTTTCTGATGATGGATGAAGTTCAAAGCTTGATTCTCTGTTGCTCTGAACCTTATATAGTCATTTACAACAATGCACAGTGAGTGTAAAAGTGCTGCCAGATCAGAACAGAAAAATCAGACCCCCCATTGACCATGTTGAATCTTTTAGATCTATCAGCTGCTTCTGAAACTGTTGACCACATGATGTTGAGGATATTCCTGGGGACCTTATCTGGCCCAAAGAATGTTAAATTAAAGCCCATTACTGCGTTTGCTGAAAACTGAATAACTGCCCCTCTTTAGGACTTAACCTATCACTTCATTTCTGCTCAAAAGGTTACCATTTATATGCTAGCTGGAAAAACCAACAACTGGAATTGTGTTGGTTTATGTCCAGTGGTTGTGCAGTCAGGGCTGACCTAACAACTTGTAAGTCCTTAAGGGGTGAGTCACACAATGAACTGGCACTTGTTCTGCTGCTGGCACCACAGACAGCTAGAGTTGTCAAGCAAGTAGCCAGATTTGCAAGGGATGTAGGACTCAAGAGTGGCAGGGCTTCACAGGGACACTTAGAGGGTATGTCTACACTACGAAATTAGGTCAAATTTATTGTCGAATTTTTAGAACGATTTTATACAGTCGATTGTGTGTGCCCCCACTTAAGATCATTAAGACAGCAGAGTGCGTCCACAGTACCGAGGCTAGCGTCGACTTTTGGAGCATTGCACTGTGGGTAGCTATCCCACAGTTCCCGCAGTCTCCACTGCCTATTGGAATTCTGGGTTGAGCTCCTAATGCCTGATGGAGCAAAAACATTGTCGCAGGTGGTTCTGGGTAAATGTCGTCACACACACACTCCCCGTGAAAGCAACGGCAATAAATTTTTTCTCACCATTTTTCCTGGGTTACCCATGCAGACGACATATGATGGCAAGCATGGAGCCTGCTTAGCTCACAGTCACCATATGTCTCCTGGGTGCTGCTGGCAGATGCGGTACTGCAGTGCTACACAGCAGCAGCTCATTGCCTTTTGGCAGCAGACAGTGCATTACTACTGGTAGCCGTCGTCGTCATCTCCTGGGTGCTCTTTTAGCCGACCTCGGTGAGGTCGGTCGGGGGCGCCTGGACATAAATGGGAGACGACGATGGCCAGCAGTCGTACTGCACCATCTGCTGCCAGCCTAAGATGTATAAGAGAGATGAAGTGGATCAAAACAATAAGGAGACCAGATTTGTTTTATATTTATTTGCTCCCCCTCCCTCCATAAATAGCGGGAGGAGGGATAGCTCAGTGGTTTGAGCATTGGCCTGCTAAACCCAGGGTTGTGAGTTCAATCCTTGAGGTGGCCATTCTGTGTGACAAGCCTGTAAGCCATGTCATCAATTACCCTCCCCCCTCTGTCAGAGCAACAGCAGACAATTGTTTCGCACCTTTTTTTCAGTGCAGACACCATAGCACAGCAAGCATGGAGCCTGCTCAGATCACTGTCGCAATTATGATCACTGTAAACACCACACACATTATCCTGCAGTATATGCAGAACCAGAACCTCCAAAAGCAAAACCAGGCGAGGAGGCGACGGCAGCACGGTGACGAGAGCGATGAGGACATGGACACAGACTTCTCTCAAAGTACGGGCCCTGGCAATGTGGACATTATGGTGTTAATGGGGCAGGTTCAAGCCGTGGAACGCCAATTCTGGGCCTGGGAAACAAGCCCAGACTGGTGGGACCACATAGTGTTGTATGTCTGGGACGATTCCCAGTGGCTGCAAAACTTTCGCATGTGTAAGGACACTTTCATGGAACTTTATAACTTACTTTCCCCTGCCCGGAAGCGCAAGAATACCAAGATAAGAGCGGCCCTCACAGTTCACAAGCGAGTGGCGATAGCCCTGTGGAAGCTTGCAACACCAGACAGCTACCGGTCAGTCAGGCATCAATTTGGAGTGGGCAAATCAACTGTGGGGGCTGCTGTGATCCAAGTAGCCAACACAATCAAAGAGCTGCCGCTATCAAGGGTAGTGACTCTGGGAAATGTGCAGGTCATAGTAGATGGCTTTGCTGCAATGGGATTCCCTAACTGTGGTGGAGTGATAGAGGGAACCCATATCCCTATCTTGACACCGGAGCACCAAGCCAGTGAGTACATAAACCAAAAGGGATACTTTTCAATGCTGCTACAAGCACTGGTGGATCACAAGGGACATTTCACCAACATCAACGTGGGCTGGCCGGGAAAGGTACATGACGCTCACGTCTTCAGGAACTCTGGTCTGTTTCAAAAGCTGCAGCAAGGGACTTTCTTCCCAGACCAGAAAATAACCGTTGGGGATGTTGAAATGCCTATAGTTATCCTTGGGGACCCAGCCTACCCCTTAATGTCATGGCTCATGAAGCCATAAACAGGCAGCCTGGACAGTAGTCAGGAGCTGTTCAACTATAGCGCTGAGGGAGTGCAGAATGGTGATAGAATGTGCATTGGGATGTTTAAAAGCGAGCTGTCGCAGTTTACTGACTTGGATAGACCTCACCGAAACCAATATTCCCCTTGTTATTACCACTTGCTGTGCGCTCCACAATATCTGTGAGAGTAAGGGGGAGACATGTATGGCGGGGTGGTAGGTTGAGGCAAATCGCCTGGCCGTTGATGACACACAGCCAGACACCAGGTCAGTTAGCAGAGTACAGGAGGGCACGGTACGCATCAGAGAAGCTTTGAAAACCCGATTTATGACTGCCCAGGCTACGGTGTGAAAGTTCTGTTTGTTTCTCCTTGATGACGCCCCACCCTTAGTTCACTCTACTTCCCTGTAAGCTAACCACCCTCCCGTCCCGCCTTCGATCACCGCTTGCAGAGACAATAAAGTCATTGTTGCTTCACATTCACAAATAGGGGGATAACTTCCAAGGTAGCCTGGGAGACGTGGGGGAGGAGGGAAGGACAAGGCCACACTGCACTTTAAAACTTATTGAATGCCAGCTTTCTGTTGCTTGGGCAGTCTTCTGGGGTGGAGTGGTTGGGTGCCCGGAGGCCCCCCCCCCCCCGCATTCTTGGGCATCTGGGTGAGGAAGCTATGGAACTTGGAGAGGAGGGCAATTGGTTACATAGGGCTGTAGTGGCGGTCTGTGCTCAATCTGCCTTTCCTGAACCTCAACCATACACCAGAGCATATCAGTTTGTTCCTCCAGTAGCCTCAGCATTGCCTCTTGCCTTCTATCACCAAGCTGACGCCACCTATCATCTTCAGCCCGCCACCTGTCCTCGCATTCATATTGTGCTTTCCTGGACTCTGACATTGTCTGCCTCCATGCATTCTGCTTGGCTCTTTCAGTGTGGGAGGACTGCATGAGCTCAGAGAACACTTCATCGCCAGTGTGTTTTTTTCGCCTTCTCATCTTCACTAGCCTCTAGGAAGGAGAAGACAGGGTGAGCGTTGAAACATTTGCAGCTAGTGGAGGAAAAAAAAAAAGGAGAGTGGTAGTTAAAAAGACACATTTTAGAGAACAATGGGTAGACTCTTTCACGGTAAACCTTGCTGTTAACATTACATAGCACATGTGCTTTCGGTACAAGGTCGTATTTTGCCTCTTATTGAGGGTATGCGGTTTGGTGTGAGAGATCTTTCAAGCAGGGCTGGGCAACAGAATTTGGCTTGCAAACAGACATGGTAAGACACAGTCTTTTGGCTTCTTTAACCTTCATAACATGTGGGAATGGTTTCAAACAGCAGCGCCCTCATTTCCCATACCAAGCAGCCATGGGGTTGGCCATTTAAAAGGAGGAGGGACTGTGGTTTTCAGGATAACGTGCAGCACAAACCCAACTAAACCCCCGCCCCCCCCCACCCCAATTCTCTGGGATGATCACTTCACCCCTCCCCACACCGCATGGCTAACAGCGGGGAACATTTCTGTTCGGCCACAGGCAAACAGCCCAGGAGGAACAGGCACCTCTTAATGTCCCCTTAATCAAATCACCCTATTTCAACCAGGTGACCAGGAATGATATCACTCTCCTGAGGATAACACAGAGAGATAAATAACGGATGTTGTTTGAATATCAGCAAACACCAGGACCATACGCTGCCATGCTTTGTTATGCAGTGATTCCAGACTATGTGCTACTGGCCTGGCATGGTAAAGTGTCCTACCATGGATGACGGAATAAGACTGCCCTCTCCAGAAACCTTTTGCAAAGGCTTTGGAGTACATGCCGGAGAACTTTATGGAGCTGTCCTTGGAGGATTTCCGCTGACTTTTCCAGTAGCTCTAGTGGCCGCGAATGCCAGGGGAAATTAATCATTAAACACGCTTGCTTTTAAACCATGTATAATATTAACAAAGGTACACTCACAAGAGGTCCTTTCTCTGCCTGGCAGGTCCGGAAGGCAGCCTTGGGTGAGTTCGGGGGGTACTGGCTCCAGGTCCAGGGTGAGAAACAGTTCCTGGCTGTCGGGGAAAACGGTTTCTCCACTTCCTTGCTGTGAGCTATCTTCCTCATCCCCAAAACCCACATCCCTGTTGCATGCTACTCCATTGACAGAGTCAAAGCACAGGGGTAGGGTAGTGGTGGCTGTACCATCTAGAATGGCATGGAGCTCATCATAGAAGCGGCATGTCTGGGGCTCTGACCCGGAGCAGCCGTTTGCCTCTCTATTTTTTGGTAGGCTTGCCTCAGCTCCTTAAGTTTCACGCGGCACTGCTGCGGGTCCCTGTTATAGACTCTGTCCTTCACGCCTGTTGAGATTTTTTCAAATGTTTGGGCATTTGGTCTTTTTGAACAGAGTTCTGATAGCACGGATTTGTCTCCCCACACAGCGATCAGATCCCGGTTGTACCTCCAGTTAGGTCCATGCTGGGGCTCTTTTGCGATTCTGGGACTCCATCATGGTCACCTCTGCTGATGAGATCTGCACTCACCTGCAGATCGCCACGCTGGCCAAACAGGAAATGAGATTCAAAAGTTTGCAGGCCTTTTTCTGTCTACCTGACCAGTGCATCTGAGTTGAGAGCCTGTCCAGAGCGGTCACAATGGAGCACTACTCCAAATTTGACCAAGCAAGGTTGATTTCAGCGCTAATCCCTTTGTCGGGGGAGGAGTACAGAAATCGATTTTAAGAGCCCTTTAAGTTGAAAATAACAGCTTCATCATGTGGACGGGTGCAGGGTTAAATCGATCTAACACTGCTAAATTCAATCTAAACTCGTAGTGTAGACCAGGGCTCAAGGTGCACTCAACCTGCCCTGCATCCAGGTGGAAGTTAAAGATCCAACAGCACTTCATGAAAAATTTTAGGGATCACTTGTAGTCCCAGCCACCACTCCCTCTCTCAAGATGAAGATTTGGGGTGGAATTTTCAGAAGCAATCGGCATAGCTCAGCCCTCAAAGACAATGGTAAAAGTTCCCATTGACTACAGTGGGAACAGCATTAGGCCAAGGATGAATGTCTTTGAAAATACCGCTCCTACTGTCTACAGCCTTGTATGCCCTACTGATGACCACAAACCGGCTGCCACATTTATCTACAGAATCTCTGCACAACCCCATTATTCATAGATTGTAAGGGCCAGAAGGGCCATTGCAATAGTCTGACCTCCAGCATAAACAAGGCCACAGGACTTCCTGATATTAATTCCTTTTTAAATTAGAGCATATCAATATTTTGTAAAGCTGCAATGCACCTAGAGAATGAGAGATGATATAAACAACCAAAACAAATTCTATTGGTCAATGTCCCAATATCCAGCTGTAAATCTACAACCATGGGTTACTAATGAAGCATCCTGGTGGTGACAAGCTTCAGTACAGGAACTCCTCACTTAAAGTCATCCCGGTTAACGTTGTTTTAATGTTAAGTTGCTAATCAACTAGGGAACATGCTTGTTTAAAGTTGTGAAATGCTCCCTTCTGTCTGTTACAGCTTCATTTTGTTTCTTAAAGCTGTCCCCTTACTCCATTTTGTTCTTGTTCTCCTCTGTGGCTGCCCCTCCCTGGCTGTTGTTTACCAGGGCCTCTGCCCTTCTCAAAGGGAGGGCCCCTTAAGTTGTTCAACAAGAGCCATTGCCCTTCTCAAAGGGATGGCCACTTGTGCTAAGTGGGACCATTGCCCTGTTCAAAGGGTTAGTCCTGTTATCACCTTGTTAAAACCTGGGCTTGGTGTAGGGTAGGCAATGTCCAGAGCTGCAAGACCTATTGTGTTTTTAAGATCCTGGGCATGAGTCATAGACCTCACGTGCTTCTGAGTCACCTATTGCACAGGACTTGCCCAGACATGCCTGTGGCTGCCTGCAGTCTTCTCCCTGCCTTCTCTCCTCCCTGTAAGAGGGGGAGCCAATCAGAGTTACTAGCGGGAAGCTGCCCAGGTTTGCCTTTATAAACAGACATTTTCTGAACAGACTTTAGAAAGGTTCCTGCATTGCTGCCTGGTCTGATCAGCCAGGGGGTTCTGGGGGTCCTTTCTCCGCTCTCGTTTTATTTTTGAGCGTACCCCCGTTTTTTGAAAAAAAAACCCCACGAAGAACGAATTGCTGCCTGAGAGATCTCCTGATTATCTAGACTGTACCAAGCCTTCTGATGTTCTTGCTGCTTCTGCCTCTGCTGCTGCCTTGGGGGCTGGTAAGAATCCCTCTGTGAAACTTTCTGTACTTTTGTTTTATTATTTTAGCTGCTGGCTCTGTCTCCCCAGCACACAGACTCAAGCTAAACCTTGGTCTGTGTTTTAAAACATCTCTCAAACTCCGTGGCACTCTGCCACTAAAAGTAAGTTTGTGCAGCTGCTAAGCTCTGCTCCTGTGGGCTTTGCCTTGGACTCACTGTTTTCAGCTGTATCCACTGCTGCAGCCACCTCCCTTGGCTTCCTTGGGGGCTGCCTTGGGAGCTGTATTCTGGGCACATACCACTCTGCCCTCTGTAACTTCCCCATAGCATAAGGTGCACCATAGATTTTGTTTCTTTAGTTTAATAAGTCATAGTTTGTTAAGATTATAAAGCTTGTAAGTCTCACCTGCCTTGCTATAGTTCGTTGTTTTGTCGCTCCACATAGCTGCTTGTTGTAGTTTGCTTAGAATTGTGATATTTGTTGTTTTGCCTAGTCATTGGTTAAGATAGATTTAAAAAGCCATTGCCTGGTTGTATTCTGTATCTGTTTTGTTACTTTGTAGAAGCTGCTTGTCATTTTATATAAGTTTAATTAAGTTAGAGGATAGATAAGGTTCTTGCTGCTCCAATCTCCCCCTCTGAACTTCCCAACCCCCCTGCTGCTTTTTCCCCCCTGTGTCTGCATCACCCTCTGAACTTCCCAAACCTCTTGCTGCTTTTTCCCCCTGCATCTGCATCACCCTCTGAACTATTCTCATTGCCAATTGTGTTGCATTGTGTATAAGGCCACCAACCACTTCATACATTCTATCTAAGGCCTGGTCTACACTAAGAAGGGGGGGGTCGAACTAGGGTACACAAATTCAGCTACGTGAATAGCGTAGCTGAATTCGAAGTACCCTAGTTCGAACTACTCACCCGTCCAGACGCGGCGGGGTCGAACTCCACGGCTCCCCCGTCGACTCCGCCACCGCCGTTTGCAGTGGTGGAGTACTGGAGTCGACCGCAGCGCTTCCGGAGTTCGAACTATCGCGTCTAGATCAGACGCGATAGTTCGAACTCCGAGAAGTCGAACTCACCGCGTCCACCAGGAAGGTAAGTGTAAACCTACCCTAAGATTGTTGACCATTCTATATAGAAGTTACCATTTTATTTTGCATCTCTTTTTGGTATCTTTTACATTCCACACTGTATCTAGAGTTGTTAACTGTACTGTATCCCATTGTGCTAAACCCCACTTACTGTACCCCACTGTTAGAACTCCCTACACAGTTCAATAAGAACCCCCCCCACCATCATTGTCTATTGTAAACACCCTATACACCCCATCCCATCGTATTTCATTGTTAAATTCTCACCACTCCCTTTTTCCTTTAATAAAGAAATTAATTTGCACCCCACCCATGTGGTAATTGCTCCCTAAGATCCCATATACCTGCTGGCAGGGACACCTTCTAACATCGTTTGGCAGCCGCCTGTTTTGTCCACTGCTTGCAGGAAGAGCAGCATGTTGCAGCTAGCTGGTGAGTGGTTGGAACCAAGGTGGACCAGCAGCCCCCTATCAGCTCCCCACTGCCCTAAGTTTCCTGTGCAGCTGCTGTCCCTCCCCCCACTGCCATGTGCTGCTCCTGCCCTCTGCCTTGGAGCTTCTCCCAGAGACTCCTGCTTGCTTTACGGGGGGAGGGAGGAAAAGGGGGGGCTAATGTCAGGGTGTCTCCCCCTCCCCCCTGCTCCTGCACCCTGCTTACCCCATCTTCCATAGAGTGGGGGGGACACACAACGGAGGGAAGGCGCTTCTAGGCAGTAGCTGCCATCTCAGGTCTCAGCAAGCTGATTTAATTAACAGGGCAGTGTACTTAAGTCTGGGATCAGCTACTTGAAGGGGAAATGCACATTTTCTCTCTTTCACACAGGGTGTGTGTGTCTGTCTGCCCTTCCTCCTTTCCTGCTGCCTTGTAGAGTGTTCTGAGAGTTAACTCTTCAGGGATCAGTCAATTGCTAGTTCATTTAGCAGTAAGGCATTCCCTGGGAAATATCCCACCCTCTGACTCCCACCTCAACCAAGCTTCACAATCATCATCACTGTGTACCAGTATTAAATTGTTTGTTTAAAACATATACTGTGTGTATATCTATACAATATATAGTTTTTCTGGTGAAAAAAATTTCCCTGGAACCTAACCCCTCATTTACATTAATTCTTATGGGAAATTGGATTCGTTTAACATCGTTTCGCTTAGTCGTATTTTTCAGGAACATAACTACGTTAAGTGAGGAGTTCCTGTATTACATGGGAAACCCCCAATGCTTGTCTCTGGCTTCCTAGACCTGGGGTTCTCAAACTTCATTGCCCCATGACAACAAAAATCACTCCACAACCCCAGCAGGGGGACCAAAGCCTGAGCCCCTCCATCCCAGGCAGGGGGCCAAAGCCTAAGGGCTTCAGCCCCAGGTCTGGGGCCTGTAACCTGAGCCCCACCACCCAGGGCTGAAATCCTGGGGGTTCTGCTATGGCCCCAGGCAGTGGGCTCAGGTGTCGGCCCTGGGCCCCAGCAAGTCTAAGTCAGCCACTTTGGGGTCACAACCCACACTTTGAGAACCGCTGTCCTAGACCAATGCAGGGGAGAGGTGCTGTACTCCTCTTGGGAGAAAAGAGAGCCTTGCAATTTTCAGCAGCAACCATACAAGAGGATTAAGGAGTTTTGTTACTGAGTTTTCCCCCGTCCAAACACTAGTGGGTGGGCTGTAGGGAAAAGAAACTTTAGGAAATGTAAATTGCAACTGTAGCTAGGCTGGCAAAAAAAATTTCCATTTACATTATTTTTAATAAAAAATTGGGATTTCAAATAAATGAAATTTTGTTCAAAACATGTCAGTGCTTTTTAGAAAAAATAATTTCTTGTGGGGGAAAATAATGAATGTTTGAGAAGTGAAACAGGTTGGTTGAAAACCGAAATGTTTAATTTCAGATATGTTGCCGCAATGCCTCATGGGAGTTGTAGTTTAGTTATCTCAACGTCCTCTTTCTCCTTTATGGGCAGGGCTTCCCACCCAGTCTACAGCGCCCATGATGCACTGCCTCTGCTCATCAAGATGTAGTCTAACCAAGGAGGAGGAAGGTAGCAGGGAGCATGAGGCACCTGAACTGCAACGGCATTTCTGAACCGTTGCTTTGGTTTTGGGATGAAATATTTCATTTTCCTCCTTTTGTCTGAAGAGTCTAACCTACTATGGACATAACGTGCTTTTCAATTATACACAGCAGAGCATTCTGTTTGGATGAACCAATCTTGCATGGTTGGTAGACAAAGCGCCTTCCCCCTCCATCTCCCACCAAAACAAAAAAGAATGTAGGCCTCAGGAGAGGGGGGAATATTAAATCAATACTTATTTTCAATATCAAAAGAAAATAGATAGTAAAAGTTATCTATAAAATATAGATGCACATGAGACGCAGGCCTTCTTTGTCATAATAAGACTATTTCCTCTTGCATCCTGGTCTGTGATCCAAAAAAAAAAAAAAAGACAACACATTATGGTAACACATCCCAGATGGCAACATTCCATCTGCCCCCCTTCTTTCCCATCCTCCTTTCAGTAAGAATCCCATAAAAAACAGACATTTCATTAAGCTTTTGCGGGAAGTCTGCCAATCCCCCTACCCTGCTAGGCAGTTTGAACAGCAGCCTCATCTACTATTTTCTAATCCAGATCTGTCACATATTGTCACTAACAAGACATGCACAGCACTAGGACATCTTGTAAAGTGCTTGCAGTGTAATTACAGAAGGTCTTTTTTTGAGCCATAAATCTAAAATCTTGGCTAGGAAAATAAAATCTAATATTAAAAGCTTTATCAAGCAAGGAGCAGGGATGTCTCTAACCAGAAGATGAATATGAAGGCGTCAAAGATACATTGCCTGTGCCAATCCGCTCAGCATGACTGCTCGACGCTTATATAATGCACCATCGTTTTGGGGGTTGCTCTGCACATGCTCCCTTTCAGGGATCAGAGTTCTTAATATTACTGCGGTGATATTTGCACATTAGCAACAGTAAAATGGGAAGAGGCTGTTCCACTGCAGCGCATGGAAAGTAGTGTCGTAATAAAATGTACAAGTAACAAAATCAGAAATAGGCAACTCTGGTGAGTGATTGATTGTATTGTGGTGGTGTCTAGGGACCCCAGTCATAGACCAGGAACCCATTGTGCCAGGCACCAGTACACAACACACAGAACACTGCACAAGAGGAAAGATTTCCTTTAGAGAAGGCCCTGAATCAAAACCCCAGCTCAAAACCACTCTGGGCCAACCGCTGCCACCCTTACCCCCACTGAGAAGCGCCTTACTTCATGAATAGCCCCATGGAAATCCAGGGGACTATTGTGATGTAAGGAACTACTGAGCAAGAGCAAAAGAGGCAGAATCTGACCGTATAAGTGGCAGAGTTGGGGGAATGTTGAAATCCAAATAAAAATTCTCTTTGGTTTTCATTCAACATTTTAAAAAGCACCTTGGGTTAAAATGTCCATATCAACAACTGAATTAGACTTGAGCTGTTGTGTGAATCGCTACTTAGGCCTGGTCTACACTAGGACTTTAATTCGAATTTAGCAGCATTAATTCGAATTAACCGTGCACCCGTCCACACCATGAAGCCATTTAATTCGACATAGAGGGCTCTTTAGTTCGAATTCTGTACTCCTCCCCGACGAGGGGAGTAGCGCTAAATTCGACATGGCTATGTCGAATTAGGCTAGGTGTGGATGCAAATCGAACTTAGTAGCTCCGGGAGCTATCCCACAGTGCACCACTCTGTTGACGCTCTGGACAGCAGTCCGAGCTTGGATGCTCTGACCAGCCACACAGGAAACGACCCGGGAAAATTTGAATTCCTTTTCCTGTCTGGGCACTTTGAATCTCATGTCCTGGTTGGACATCGGGGCGAGCTCAGCAGCACCGGCAACGATGCAGAGCTCTCCGGCAGAGGAGTCCAGGCAATCCCAGAATAGAAAGAGGTCCCCGGCATGGACTGACCGGGAAGTCTTGGATCTGATCGGTGTGTGGGGCGATGAGTCTGTGCTTTCGGAGCTGCGCTCCAACAAACGGAATGCGAAGACCTACAAGAAGGTCTCCAAAGCCATGACAGACAGAGGATACAGCCGGGATGCAACGCAGTGCCGCGTGAAAGTCAAGGAGCTGAGACAAGGCTACCAAAAAATCAAAGCGGCAAACGGACGCTCCGGAGCCCAGCCCCAGACATGCCACTTCTACGAGGCACTGCATGCCATTCTCGGTGGGTCTGCCACCACTGCCCCACCAGTGTGCGTGGCCTCTGACGAAGGGATAGTGTCGACGGCCAGTTCCTCGTCGATGTTCGCAGATGGGGAAGATGAGGAAGGAGATGAGGAGGAGGAGGCAGTCGACAGCGCTTCCAACGCTGATTTCCCCGACAGCCAGGATCTCTTCATCACCCTCACTGAGATCCCCTACCAACCCTCCCCAGCCGTTACCACGGACCCTGAATCTGGAGAAGGATCAGTCGGTAAGTGCTTTAAACATGTTAACATTTATTTCTTAAAAAGAACAGGAAAATAGACTAGGCGAACAGAAGGTCTATATACAGGGGAACGGAACAGGCATCTTCCGCGGAGATCTCCAGGATGCTCTCCTGGAGGTAGTCGAAAAACCTATGGAGGAGGTTCCTGGGGAGAGCTGGCTTATTGGGTGCTCCGAGGTAGCACACTTTTCCGCGCCATGCTCTCAGCTGGTACTCCGGCACCAGTGCCTTGACGAGCATCGCAGCATAGGGCCCTGGCTTGTGCTGGCTTTCATTCAGCATGCGCTCTCTCTCTCTCTGTGACACCCTCCTCAGGGTGATCTCGCGCGCAGATTCCTGCATGTAAGTAGAGTAATTTGTGTACTATTAGTATTGGTAGTGCTTCACTGTTCCTTAGAACAACAAGAAGCGTCACTTTAGAGCCACGTGCTGGAGGCTACAGAGTGGCAGCATACAGGGATCTTTTCCAAGGGAAAACTGCGAGGGGGTGTGTAGCGAGTCGGTGTGGCTCCCCTCCTGCCCAGCAGAGGGAGCTCCCTCCCAGACGCCCAAGTGGGCTGAGTCCCCACTTCCTGTCCCCGCCCCCCGGAAGTCAAGGGGCGGGACAGGAAGTAGAAAAGGAGAACGCCAAAGCTCAGTCAGGAGCCAGCCACCGCCGCGAGCAGACGTGCCGGCGGGGGCTCCAGACTGGGAACCCTCTAGGACCCGAGGCGATGATCAGGACTGGCCCCCATTGCCCCGCGCCCGGTACGACGAGGAACCCGCGGAACTTCCCCAGGATCGGAACCCGGAGCCACTGCTAGGACTTCCTCGCGCCCAGTACGAGGAGCCGCCGCCGCCGCTTCCGCCCTGCTGTTATCCGGAGGAACCACCAGAGCCAGCCTGGCCGGACTGCCAGCAGGAGTTGCCTGACTTGCCCCCAAGCCCTGGTCCTGCAGACCCCATGCCGGTGGACTGGCCCGAACCCATGGCGACCGAGGAGCAGGTACCCATAGAAGGGGATATGGAATGCAGCCCGGGGATAGCCGACCCCTGTCAGGCTATAAGCACCGAGGTGCCCATGTCAGTGTGTTTCGGTCAGGACCCCACTGACCAGCGGCAGTGCTAGCCGCTAATAGGGCCCCGGGCTGGGACACAGTGGAGTGGGTGGGCCTGTGTCCCCCCTGCCACCCCACTCACGGGTGGCAGTCTCCCCCTCACCTCAGCGCAGACCGAGACGCCTGCACTAATCTGAGTTGTCATCATTGCTCAGCCCCTGACACCAGGACCTGAGCCCTGGGGACTATGGTGGTTGTCCCGCCCTGACCAAAGGGTCTGGGCTCACTGACTTTGTAGTTGCTCAGCTCCTGAGGCAAGGACCTGAGCCTTAAACTGAACTGCTGTTGCCCAGTCCCCTGCTCCAGAGGACCTGGGCTTGTATTGAACTGCTGTTGCCCAGTCCCCTGCTCCAGAGGACCTGGGCTGATAATGAACTGCTGTTGCCCAGTCCCCTGCTCCAGAGGACCTGGGCTGATAATGAACTGCTGTTGCCCAGTCCCCTGCTCCAGAGGACCTGGGCTGATACTGAACTGCTGTTGCCCAGCCCCTGCTCCAGAGGACCTGGGCTTAGTTGAACTAGTGTTACTGCTCAGCTCCTGCGACAAGGACCTGAGCCCTGAACTATTGGTATTGCCCAGCTCCTGCTGTGAGGATCTGAGCGTAGAACTGCTATTGTGCTGCCCCGCCCTGATAGAGGGCCTGGGCTTACACTGATTGACTGTGTGCCTTGTGTTCAGCCCCTGCCTGAGGGCCTGAACCTGTGAACCTTCTTGAGACTGATTGCTGTTCAGCCCCCCCTGATCCGGAGGGCCTGAAGGTGTGGAGACTGGTTGCTGTTCAGCCCCCCTGACCCAGAGGGCCTGACACATGAGACGGTGCTGACCCTGACTTCTTGCCGCCCACCAGTCGGAGGGGACAAGGAGCGAGTCAGTGTGGCTCCCCTCCCGCCAGCCGGAGGGTTGAGCCCCAACCAACCGTTTACAGGGTGGAACAGGGGCAGAGTTTATGCTTTCAGGATTGCCTGCAGCAAGAGGACAGAGCTGGACATTGACTTTTAAGCAGCCAAAAGCCTTTGGCTTACCATGCCTGGCTGCTCCACGGATTCAGCTTTCCTGCCCCGCTTGTCTGGTCTGCAGTGCAATACCCCAGGCAATGAAAGCGAATGCAGAGAAATCGAACTTTCCCTGAGTGAGTGCGCATGAGCTAGGTGCCGTCCATGGTCTGGTTCACAGACAATGAGTAGACTATGTTTCATTTTTGAGAAAATGTATCTTTGTAAGCAATTCACTCCCTTTTCCCCATGACACAGCTGCAACAGTATCCCGACCTGCTCCAGCATGCCCCTCACAGAGGCTGGCGCAGATTAGGTGGCGTAAGAAAAGGACATGGGGCGAGATGTTTGCTGAACTTATGGGCTGCTCCAGAGCAGAAGCGGACCAGCAGAGCCAGTGGAGGGAGAACCTCACACAGCAGCAGCGCTCACACAGCGAATGGGAGGACAGATGGCGTCAGGAGGACCAGCAGGCGACTCAAACACTGGACTACTGAGGGAGCAAACGGACATGCTCAGGCGCCTTGTCGATGTTCTGCAGGACTGCAGGCAGGAGGACAGAGCACCCCTGCACTGTGTCTGCAACCGCCCTCCCCCGCCACACACTCCAATACCCACCTCACCCAGAATAACAAGAAGGAGGGGCACCAAGGGCCGTGAAAACTGTCACTGAACCACAGCGGACTGCTAAATTACCCAAAAGTTCACAGTCCCTAGATTTTGAAAAGTTCTTACCTGTACTGTGTTGTTGAGTATTAAAAGTAGTTTGCTGTTAATTACTGTTTCTGTCATGTTTGTTTGCTGAAGACTTTCTGTGAAGGGGGGAGAGGGGTTTGGTAATTGCATAGGACATTCATCATGAACAGGGTACAGACATGGGGGCAGGATCAACAGCAGGTTACTCACTGAGTGCAGTCACTAGGCACCCTGGTCAGTCTGTGAGGTGTTTTTAATGTTCTGTTCATAGGCGGCAGGTGCCCTGCTCCAGGTATACTTGGAGGTGGGTCTCTCCACCGGCCCTGCCTGGATCGGGCCCTGGCCCACGCGGGTCTCCAACCGCCCCGTCAATTCCCTGCCTGGAGCAGGTCCCAGCGCCCACATTCCACCCCTCCCCCAGCGTGTCGTCTCCCCCCCTCCCCGCGCTGCATCCCTACCTGACAGTAGAGCGGCTACCGGCAGAAATGCTGTCTGCTGCCCCAGGGTCCTAGCGCCTGCCATCCACAAATGGCAAGGCAGGTTGCCCTCACCCTGCCCTTCTACCGTAGCCCTGAGCCTCTACAATGCCCCAAACCCTCAGCCCCAGCCACAGCACGCAACCCCCTACGCCTCCTCCCCCTTCCCACACACCCCTCACCCCTTCCTATGCCCCCACCCCCAGCCCAGAGGCTGCACCCAAACTCCGTCCCAAAGCCTACACCCCTCACCCCTTCCTGCACACCCACCTGTAACTGTCCTCCCCCCAGAGACCGCTGTAGGAGCAGTAGCCTATCATTCCTAGAGTCTAGAAGTGGTCTCTACATCACTGCACACCCTACCCACCACAGTCTGCGTCCCTGTTTCAACCCTTTAACGCGAAATCATTATTAAAGAAAAGGTTTTTAAATAACAATTCTCCATTAACTTTATTTTTACACGTGTGTTGGAAGGGGGCAAACGGGGTGAATGGGGTATGAAACTGCAGAGGAGAGTCAACAGTAACTGGGTAAAGAAACAGGGGCAGGTTCAGCTTCTCTGTAAAGCAACTGGACAGTCATAGGTTACCCTTCTCTCTGAGGAACCTAGCTTTCAAAGCCTCCCGGATGCACAGCGCTTCCCGCTGGGATCTTCTAATGGCACGGGTGTCTGGCTGAGCGTAATCAGCAGCCAGGCGATTTGCCTCAACCTCCCATCCCGCCATAAAGGTCTCCCCCTTGCTCTCACAGAGATTGTGGAGCACACAGCAAGCTGCAATAACAATGGGGATATTGGTTTCGCTGAGATCCGAGCGAGTCAGTAAGCTCCGCCATCTCCCCTCGAGACGTCCGAAAGCACACTCCACCACCATTCTGCACTTGCTCAGCCGGTAGTTGAAGAGCTCCTTGTCACTGTCCAAGGCGCCTGTATAGGGTTTCATGAGCCAGGGCATTAGCGGGTAGGCTGGGTCCCCGAGGATCACTGTAGGCATCTCCACATCCCCAACAGTTATTTTGTGGTCCGGGAAGAAACTACCTGCCTGGAGGCGTTTAAACAGACCAGAGTTCCTGAACACACGCGCGTCATGAACCTTGCCCGGCCACCCGACGTTGATGTTGGTAAAGCATCCCCTATGGTCCACCAGTGCTTGCAGCACCATTGAAAAGTAGCCCTTTCGGTTAATGTACTGGCTGGCCTGGTGGTCCGGTCCCAGGATAGGAATGTGAGTCCCATCTATAGCCCCACCACAGTTTGGGAATCCCATCGCGGCGAAGCCAGCTATGACGACCCGGACGTTTCCCAGGGTCACTACCTTCGAGAGCAGGAGTTCAACGATTGCGTGGGCTACTTGAATCACAGCAACCCCCACGGTAGATTTGCCCACGCCAAAGTGGTTCGCTACTGACCGGTAGCTGTCTGGCGTGGCAAGTTTCCAGAGGGCTATGGCCACTCGCTTCTGCACAGTCAGGGCTGCTCGCATCCGGGTGTCCTTGCGCTTCAGGGCAGGGGACAGCAAGTCACACAGTTCAAGGAAAGTGCCCTTACGCATCCTGAAGTTTCGCAGCCACTGTGATTCATCCCAGACCTGCAGCACTATGCGGTCCCACCAGTCCGTGCTTGTTTCCCGGGTCCAGAATCACCGTCCCATAGCATGAACATGACCCAGTGCCACCATGATCTCCACGGCGTGGCGTACCGTGCTTTCTGAGAGGTCTGTGCCAGTCTGAGACTTCATGTCCTCACCGCGCTGCCGTTGCCTCCTCGCCCGATTTCTCAGCATCTGACTGTTGAAGAGGTGTACGATAAGGTGCGAGGAGTTGACAACAGCCATAAGTGCAGCGATGATCGCAGCGGGCTCCATGATCGCAGTGGAGTGCTCTGGCGTCCGCGCTGTCACTTAGAACAGGAAAAGTGCGCAAACTGATTTCCCGCCGGCAGGAGTGACGGTTGAATGCTGACAGTTACCAAGGACCACCCTCGACACAGTTTTCCCCCCAGCAGGCATTGGGGGCTCGACCCAGAATTCTAGTGGGCAGCGGGGAGTGCGGGGACTGTGGGATAGCTTCCCACAGTGCACCGCTTCCAAAGTCGACGCTTGCCCCGTTAATGTGGACTCACAAAGTCGAATTAGTGTCCTTAGTGTGGATACACAAATTCGACTTCGTAAGGTCGATTCCACAAATTCAACTTAAGTTGATTCAAAATAGTCTTGTAGTGTAGACATACCCTTATAAAAATAAATGAGGAACTGACGGGTTTTATTGTTACTTAAGGAGCAGTAGAAACTAATTAATCATGGAAGTGCCATGAATATTCCTCCTATCAAGGCCCTCAGTTCTCTGCAGCAACGTGTGTGTCAAATTCTAGTGCAATCTGTAGAAACAGAGGGAGAGGACACACTATCAATAACCCCCTCCCAGGATCTGCTGCCACCATCAGATAGGAGCAGGTCCCATCAGATCCCCCTTCTCCGATCCTGCTGTATGCACTGGTGGATTCTATGCACTGCACCAACTCCTGCAGCTAAGCCCCAGATCCTGTGGTGGTTACAACAGCCACATAATTGCCTTCAGTTAATCCAAGTCGTCTGCAGACTGGCTGCTTTACATGTTCTCTGCTAATTTCAAGTATCTGTTGCGTATTTCATCTGACTTGCTATCCCCTGCCTTATGTCTATTGCAGATTGATGACTGAGCCAGGATATTACCTAAAACAGAGTGCTTGCCAACAGGTAAATGTACTGTTGAACCCAAGACATGGAGAAACCCTCCTGGGTACCCTTTGCAAATGACTTCTCACAGAAGCATTCATTTTTAAGGTAATAGATATATCCTATCTTGTTACAGTACTCTTGTGAGGCAGTGTAAGATATGGGGAACTCTTTCCACTTGACAAACTTCCAGCTAAGTGATGCTGTCACTCAGCAAGGAGCAAGGCTTCCTTTTACAGCACCGTCTCAGCCTGAAAATGCTCACACATTCTACTACTAATCCAATATCAACTCTGTGTGGGTATGTGCAGGGGCGGCTCTAGGCACCAGCAAAACAAGCTGGTGCCTAGGGCGGCCAAATCTAGGGGGCGGCAGGCTGGGCCGGTAGACCTGCCGCAGTCATGCCTGCGGGAGGTCCACCGGAGCCGCGGACGACCCCAGCCGTGCCCGCGGGAGGTCCACTGTTCACGCGGACCTGCCGCAGGCATGACTGCGGCGGGTGCCGTGGTCCCGCGGCTCCGGTTGAGCTCCCGCAGTCATGCCTGCGGCAGGTCCGCTCGTCCCGGGGCTCCGGTGGACCTGCCGCGGGAGCTCAACCGGAGCCGCGGGAAGAGGGGACCCGCCGCGGGACCGAGGAAGGGCAGCGCAGCGCATCGCGCTGCCTGGGGCAGCCTGATTCCTAGAGCCGCCCCTGGGTATGTGGTAACATCTCAGATGAAAAAATACTGTGCACCAATGACCAGCAGCTGAAAGAAAGCAAAACCACAGTGCACACTAGACCTAACTACATGACCATCCATGAAAAGCTATATTTTGAGAAAGCTACAGTTGGAGACGGTTGTTTGGGGCACAGGCAAGAGTTTATTCCAGATGACCATTATACAATAGGGACAATCTAGCACAGATTCTGTAAGGAAAATCATGCCTTTCTAATCTACTGATATTCTTTGAACAGGATACCTATATAGTAGACAAAGGAGAAACATTGGATATAAATTTATTTGGATTTTCAAAAAGCCTTTGCCAAATCCTGCACTAGCAGCTATTAAGGAAACAAAGAAAATAAATGGTCAAATTTCAGCATGGCTAAAGGTTAATAAGGCTTCCCTCAGTGTTCCCTGATAGGACCAGTTTTGTTTAAAATATTTATATTAAAACCAATTTTGTGTGTGTGTGTGTGTGTGTGTGTGTGTGTGTGTTTATACACCTTGTGACAGACCCAGACCAGTGGGGGTACAGGAGTCTGGTAGAGGGCAAATATACTGGTCACTGGATGAGTAGTTTTCTGTTCCCCGAGTGATCAGAGCAGGAGCTACACTAGAGTAATCAGGAACCTGCTAGAACCAATTAAGACAGACAGGCTGATTAGAACACCTGCAGCCAATCAAGGCAGGCTAATCAGGGCACCTGGGTTTAAAAAAGAGCTCACTCCAGTCAGGCGGGGGGGAGTGAGCGAGCCAGAGGAGAGGAAGTGTGTGTGAGGCGCAAGGAGCTGAGAGTGAGAGGGTGTGCTGCTGGAGGTCTAAGGAGTACAAGCGTTATCAGACACCAGGAGGAAGGTCCTGTGGTGAGGATAAAGAAGGTGTTTGGAGGAGGCCATGGGGAAGTAGCCCAGGGAGTTGTAGCTGTCATGCAGCTGTTACAGGAGGCACTATAGACAGATACAATCCACAGGGCCCTGGGCTGGAACCCGGAGTAGAGGGCGGGCCCGGGTTCCCCCCAAACCTCCCAACTCCTCATCAGACACAGGAGGAGTTGATCCAGACTGTGAGGAAGATCACTGAGGTGAGCAAATCTGCCAATAAGCGCAGGACCCACCAAGGTAGAGGAGGAACTTTGTCACAACCTCTACCCCGATATAACACTGTCCTCGGGAGCCAAAAAATCTTACTGTGTTATAGGTGAAACCGTGTTATATCAAACTTGCTTTGATCCGCTGGAGCATGCAGCCTCTCCCGCCCCCCACCCTCTGGAGCGCTGCTTTACCGCGTTATATCTGAATTTGTGTTGTATTGGGGTAGAGGGGTGTGTGTGTGTGTGTGTGTGCGCGCGCGCGCACACACCAGTGACATATATATAATTTTTTTTTACACCAGTGCAGTTTAGTCAAGACTACAGAAAGCTATGTGGGACTTCAGATGAAATTCAATGGCATGTGCAAAGCAACACCCATGGCAAGCAATATATTTGAATAATCTGAACCACTCAGACGCTTTGCTAAATTAGCCATAAACTCAGGATGAAGCCCATTGTGGAAAGCACAGTGAAAGTCTCTGGCTCAATCTGAGACAGCAATTGAAAAAAAGCAAACAAATGTTTGGAAGCATATGGGATAGGATAGGAAAACAGTAACAATATCACATTGGAGTAAATGGAATGCCATCATCTGGAGTACCGTTCTGGTCACCCTAGCTCTAAAATGATACAGCAGAAACAGGGGGTTTAGAGATAGGCCACAAATGATCAGAGGCAGAGGAAGCCTTCCATATGAGAGACTGAAACAACTGGGACTGTCCTTCAGCAAGGAGAAAAAGAGGAGGGGATACAATAATGAATGTTAAAGAGAAGGCAAATCCAACACTTCTAGTTATCTATTCAGATAATGCAAGGACAAGGGGATATTCAATTATACTGAAAAGCAACAAATTTAAAAATGACAGAAAACAGATTACTCAATTTATCTGGCTATTGAATGTGCAATAATTAATTTAGTAGTAACCACTTTTGCTGGAGACAACTGGAGATGGTAAAGACAAAGGGCCAGATGCTCAGCTGGTATAAATTTGCATAGATTAATTGACTTGACTGGAGCCACACTAATTTGCCCCTGCTGAGAATCTAGCCCAAAGTCCATTACAAGACATTCTGGAGGAAGGGACTTATCTCACTGACATAATGATGCCTGATACACACAGAGCTGGCAATGCTTTTCATACCACCCACAGCCCAGATGGATTATCAGTCATTACATTGAAAGTATTTCCAAGAGTGCTTCTACCCTAAATTCACCAGGGAAAAATTAAATGGTCTTTTATCCCATAAACTTACAAAATTTCACAATGCACAAACCTACTAGAAGCAAAAATATTTTAGAAATAAAACCTGCTATTTATATAGTTGAACAGCTGAGTGTTAACATTAATTTAAAAACCCTCCAAAATCCTCATGTTGTTTGTTATAAATTAAATAACTGTGCTTGTCTAGAGTCTCATCTGAAGATATCAAAAGGCTTTATAAAGCTGGAAATGGGCCATTCTCCCCATTTCACAGGTGGGATAAATTCAGGCAGACAGGTTAAGCTCTCAGGCCCTGACCCTGCTGATCCCAACTGAAGTCAATAGGACTGTGCACAGGCACAGTGGTCTACTCATAAAACACAGAAAGCAGGTTTGGGCCACATTATATATATACCCCCCCCACACACACACACACTTTTCTTTAAAAAAAAAAAAGTATCCCTTATATTTGCTTACCCAGCTCAAGACCCCAAGGCCCAATTTTCAAGGGTGCGGAGCACCAGCTGTTCCAGATGACATCAGCTGAAGTTGGGGGTTTTGAGCATCTCCAAAAATCAGGCCGTAAGTGGCTCAAATTGGGTGTCAACAAAAAAATTGGTGAAAACTTTTGAAAATGTATGCCTTAGTGATTTGTTCAAGATCACAAGAGTCAGCGAGTGTGAGAGTCAGGGACAGAACCTGGGCTTCCAACTCGAAGGACCCAGTTCCAACCAGATATCATTGCCTCCAGAGTGACAGAGCTGGATTCTCCAGTCTGTTCTGGCCTTTTTGCATCATTCTGCTTGTGCAAGTGAGTTCCCTGCTAGCATAAAGCTGCTGTAGGTGATGGAGCTAGCTCCTGTACGCAGTCACTGCATTCCCACCTTGGTATAGGGAGTGGGCATGCTGTGGAGAGTGCGGGTACCTCAGCTATACCAATTAGCTACTGACATAAAGTCCCTTTCAATTCTTCTCATCTATTCAGTTGCTGCTTTGGAGATCCTTAAAACAGTTCCTCTTCATTCATTTTTGCAGTATTTGTGTAGTTGACATTCATTCTGACATTCACCTGTGTGTGGGGTAACACTGTAATAAGAGCATTTTAAAGTGTCAGAATATGCAAAAAGAAGTATCAAAAAATGTGAACTTGAATCTTTCCTACTGAAGTGAGATGTTCTGTCTCAATTCAGTAACATCATAGATACTTTAACCCAGTAACTGCTAAAATCACGTTGATCAACCTGTGCTTAATCTTGCAAGAAAAATTTACCTTTAAACTATTTTTTTTAAATCTAGGTCTTATCTCCATTAATTTCTTCCCACAATAACAGTCTGATGGATGTTCTCCAGGGTGCAGAAGGACCCTGCTATTTCAGCAGCTTTGTGCCATGACCGGGGAGCTCTGCTTTCTAATACCAGTATGGTCACCATGTTGTTAACTCACATGCCAGCTCATGCAAACTCCCCACACATCACATTTACAGCCCCCAGATTTTCAGTGGCTGGGCAAGCAGCATGGTCTTTTCAGGGGAGAGATTCCCAGTCTGGAATTTGCTTTCCCCTTTGGTCCAACAAATAGAGCTAGTCAAAATTTTGACATGAAATTAAAAATAATAAAAATAAAAAAAAATTAACCCCTCCCAATTTGGCTATCAGCTGTGCGGCCAAAGCCCCAGTTTAACTTTTGTAAACACTGCAGATCCCATTCTGATAGTCAGGCTTTTGCTTGAAATTACTTGGTGAGGAAAGGTACCTCTTACGATGGCCCTGACTATTGGGTGGGGACATTGCCTCCATGTTTATACTTTTGGTCTGGCTTGGGTTGAAAGGATGGAGTTTATAAACAAACACTTTGTTTTGCAACTGTGACCAGACTAGCTGCTCCATAGCGCCAGTGGCATTTATTTCTCCTGTTTGATTGTAAGGCACCCTCAAAAAGCTCTTGGTAGTGCGTGCCCCTATTCAGGGCCCCTCTCCAATCCATGAATAAAACAACTTCTAAAAAGTAGGCCTGAAATTCTGGCCTATGTGTCAGTTTACATGCAGATATATGGTATTTTGTAGGGACTAACAGCTACTGGAGTACAGGTCACCCCAATGTACATACTTCAAAAGGGTGTGTGTACACACACACACACACACACACACACACACACACACACACACACACACCTTCCTAGTCACATATTACCTGCAGAAATGTGGAGAATGAAGTGATCAAAGCTTATTTCTAGAGCAGGTCAACATTTTTTGAATGAAAAATCTCATTTAAAAATGGCTTTTGTTAAAAATGAAAAATTGTTCATTTTCAACATTAGTGGGAATGTTTCAAATATATGTGGTTTTTTTTGTTGTTGTTGTTTTTTGAGTGTTTGCTTCTTTTCCCTTCTTCCCCTCTGCTCCCAGTCATTTGCAAAAATCCAAAAAAGTGACTGGGAAAAAAGATGAAGGAAAAACAAATGAAAAGAAAACTCAAAAATCAACTTTGAAAGAAAAATATGGGTCTATTTTAACCCTGCAAAATGAAAACCTGGATATCACCACAGTTATTTTTCCAGTGTTTTGACAAGCTCTAGTCATTTTGAGACATAAAATTTGCCACCGACTGCTAGTCCATAAGTCTAGTTTAACCAAGGGGTTACTATCCAGCATTATTTTTTTAAAGATATATGTGCGGTAGCTAAATAGAGAAGCCAAAAGAGTGAATAGTTTGTAGGCCCAATATAAAAAAAAGAGCACAATAAATCTGCTACAAATATAGCAACTCATATTTGATGGAAGATGCAGGCCTGATCAGATTAGATTTACCCTTCTGCATTTTCAATTTGACAACTAATGGTGCTGGGGCAAGCTACAATAGAGTTTTATTGGCAGTGCAATACAGCTAGTCGCTGGCACAACTACATACCGGTAGTAGCTGCCACCAACTCACTCCCCCAGCACGGCATCCATCCAAATGGTTCAGCAGGCTTGCCTTCAGCAGAGAATATGAGCTTTGGCCTCTCAGTGGAATCTGAATTTCATCAATATAAAAGTATCATTCACCCAAGACCAATATCACAGGTCTTGATTTATAGCCTAACGGTCTGCCTTCATCCTGTATGCCGCTGTGGGAGCAATCCAAGTCACGTAACTTTAAATCACCTAAACTCTACACGACAGCCTACTTGTCTCTTACACAGAGCAAGGATTTCAAAAGCCATTCAATGAATACAACTAACCACGCAGTAGGATTAAGAACAGCTCAAATGATTTCATTCTATAAAGACAATCAAACAATACAGAAATATTAAACTTTAAATGTTAATACTTTCCAATGTACCAGGTCCCTGGAAAGCTGCTGTTAGTCAGTGTCATACTAATAAGAACTCTAGTAATTTCCTCAAAAAACACAGGCTCCAGCTGCCAATCGCCCCAAAAGCATCCAGTCAAGTTGCCCTGGGACTAGTCCCTCACATCATAAACAATTCTGGCTCGTCTTGAGACAGCTTGTCTGATTTTTTTTTTTTATTCCTTACCTTGTGCAACTGCTTCAATTCCTCTCAGATTCTTCAGAGAACCAAGGGGTTACTATCCAGCATTATTTTTTTAAAGATATATGTGCGGTAGCTAAACAGAGAAGCCAAAAGAGTGAATAGTTTGTAGGCCCAATATAAAAAAAAGAGCACAATAAATCTGCTACAAATATAGCAACTCATATTTGATGGAAGATGCAGGCCTGAACAGATTAGATTTACCCTTCTGCATTTTCAATTTGACAACTAATGGTGCTGGGGCAAGTTACAATAGAGTTTTATTGGCATTGCAATACAGCTAGTCGCTGGCACAACTACATACCGGTAGTAGCTGCCACCAACTCACTCCCCCAGCACTACAGCGTGAGCAAAAGATGACCACACTGCTCTTCTTTATGGAAGGGGCCTGCTGAATATGCTTCATTCACAGGTCTCCATCTCCAACCATGTATAAATTCTTGTAACTAGTTTGCGTAACAAACGCTTCCCAGGAAACATGCTTCAGGTCAGATTACAGAAAAGGCAGGACATTTCATTACAGGGTGGAATTTTCAAAAACATACAAATAACTGGGGAACACAAACGCCATTAAAAGAAAAAAAAATCACTGGGACTTCACCTAAGTCACTTACGTGTTTTTGAAAATCCATCCATAAATAACAATATTGGCAGTTCAATCCCTTTTCATATGCAATCTGATAAATATTCCATTCCGTTTTTCCTCCACCCAATTCTTCCTGGGAGACTGGAAGATAAGGGGGTCCCGTGGCCCTAGCATTTACACCAATTAAAATAAGAATATTTCTTCTTCATATTGTAGACCAGGGGTTCTCAAACTGTGGGTCAGAACCCCAAAGTGGGTCACAATCCCATTTTAATGGGGTCACCAGGGCTGGCATTACACTTGCTGGGGTCTGGGGCCGAAGCCCGAGCCGCACCGCCCAGGGCCGAAGCCAAAGCCCAAAGGCTTCAGCCCTGGATGGCAGGGCTCAGGTTTCAGGCCTCCCACCTGGGGCTGATGTTTTGGGCTTCAGCTTTGGCCCCTCCCCGCCCGAGGCAGTGAAACTCGGGTGGGCTCATGCTTCGGTCCCCCCTCCTGGGATTGTGTAGTAATTTTTGTTGTCAGAAGGGGGTTGTGGTGCAATGAAGTTTGAGAACCCCTGTCCTAGACAATTAGGCACTGTAAATATTTTCCAGCTACCTAACGGCCTTTTCTAAACTGGCTTGAAAGCTTGCTATTAGTCTTTTGTATGCTCAAGAGACCATCCAGGATTTAAACTCCTTCCATTTCTCATGCTCCAGGACAGCAGTGTCTACACTTACCGGCAGAGTGCTCTTCCGGCAACTCTGGTACTCCAGCTCTCTGAGAAGAGTAAGGTAAGTCAGCAGGAGAGCGTCTCCTGTCGACATAGCTCAGTGTAGACACCGCAGTAAGCTGACCTAAGCTACGTCAACTTCAGTTATGTTAGCCACATAACTAAAGTAGTGTAATTTAGGTTGACTTACCACGATAGTATAGACAGGGCTTGAGAGCGCCAGAGGCTACAGTGTACTTGTTTTGTGTGCATGAGGGAGCGATGTTGCAATGTAGTGGCAGCCCACTAGGGACTTACTCCTGGTACTACTACTTTCTGAAAGGCGCTCCCCTTTAGCTTAATTGGTAGAAGCCTATGTTTTGGAACAAAAGCACCTATGAATGTTAGAGATACATAAGCAGTAACTGTCTGGAGCATACAAATTCATTACAAGGCATTGCTATTAAATGCAAAGCAACCCGTTTGGTTTAATTAAGGAGCAGCATTGACAGAATCAAGCCCCGTCAAGTTCTCTTCAACCTGAAAGATGGAGGCTGTGTCATAAGCTGTCAAGGACAATGGGAAGTAAAACAGATGGATTGTGGGCGACAGAAGAGAAAATGGAGTGGAACCTCACAGCTTTGGTGGAGATATTAAAAAAAAAAAAATCAATCAACTACAGAGGCAAGGCTCAAACTCCAGGCCAGATCTTCAGCTGGCATAAATCAGCATAGCACCATTGCAGTCAATAGAGCTTTGCTGAATTGCAACAGCTATGGGCAGGGTCTGGGCCTTGACATTGAATGGATTCACTGCAACCTGGTAGACACAAGGTGAGCTCAGGATGGGGTAGTAAAGCCCTATTGCAGACATTCTTGTATTGGGGTGAGGGTTAGTAAGATCTCTACAGTTACAATCAAGATGTCTGTAGTTTAGCTTCCCTTCTTTTACACTTTAGTAGTGAGGAAAAAAATGTTTACCCTTTGCTTTCATTACTATCTTATACAAATATGCAACACACTGGTGGGGGAAGTAACGCCTGAACATACACATTTTTTGCAAAGCACAGAATCAAGTTCAAGGCCGGAAAGGACCATCATTGAGTCTGACCTCCTGTATATCACAGGCTACCGCCCCCGGACCTGCAAACTAAACCCAACATCTATGATCTTCTTCTGGAAAAAGGTGCTAGCACAATTTATCACCTTACATTTGTATAAGTGTTAAGTCAATAGAATGTAATGGTTCAAAAAATGTAAGTCCATATCTACTGTAAGCTGTTAGTTTTTTTACAGACAATTATGTTTAGAGACGTTATGATACCACTGTGGATATGTGAAGACAATAAGTTAATGTGCTGTAACCAATTTGCAAACATTAGGAAGTTAGCTACAATAGAAAACTAATTAAATAAAAAGGGTTAGTCCACATTATGGGCAAAGGGCTGGCAAAATGGCATTCTAAAAATGAATGTTACAAAAAGTGCACCTAAGCAACACACATACACGTACATGTGTCACATCAGCAGAGTTTGTTATCAGAACACATAGAGCTTAATACCCAAAGCAATTTTTTTCTCAATACTTGTAAGAAGAAATTCAAAGTTCAGCGCTTTGAAGGCCCATTTCAGATGGAGACCTTGCAGATCTAGGGGCCAGAAACAGCCACCATTACGATGGGTAGTACCTTACTCATCAAGTAGTTCATCTAGTCCTAGGAACATAGAGGATGATAGAAATATAAACAGTCCCCTTTCAACTATATCATCATTCATCCATCATTCATCATTTGTGAAGCAAATGTGACTTCATCATAAATAAACCCCAAACCATGCTTGAAAATAAAACCAAACTTAATGGAAATGCATTCACAGAATACGTACCAGCCTCAAGGCCTACTTTGTACATCATTTTATTTATTTTCCAGCCCTCCTTTTAGTCATCAACACATTTTTAGCACTTCAAAACCGTATCATAATCTTGCCTGGAGACTCTCATTTCTCAGGTGGTCTCCCATTAATGGATCTCAATCCATTCCACTCCAGTTCTGCACAGGCAGCTGTGTAAAGGAGCACTTCCCAGTTTCTTTAACCTTAGTTATGAATTAAATTCTTCAAGCACCTTACCCAATAAGACATTAAGTACAGCATAGACCAAATCCCCTTGATTTCTCTGCAGCAGGCTAATTTAGGCACCCAGAGTTCTGACCCTACATGGTTTTACTTCATAAATACGGCCCAGTCAGACAGACCTCTCTCTCAAAAGCAACATAATTAAGGGCCCAATCCTGGAAATACTCATTTAGATGATTGCAGGATAGAGCCTTATCTGACCCTTTTCAGAGTCCCAGAAATCCATCAAATTAAGAGGATAAAACCATAGCACCAGATTCTGATTACATTGATCCACAGTGTAAATCTTTAATAATACCACTGACCACCAGCACCAGAAGCGGGGGGGGGGGGGGGGGCAGGGGCAGGGACATTGGAATCCACTTTGCCCTTGTCCCCCTCCCGCCTCTACAAAGAGGTTCTCATGCTCTTGCCACTGACTTCAGTGGAGTTCTTCTGGACTTCGGTGTAACCGAGATCAGAATTTGGCCCATAGCACACAATTTCTCTTTGGTATAATAGAGTGACACGTGCTAGTGATTACCTGTTAACTGCAGTCTTGTCTACTAACAGCCACTACAAATCTCTGATCTCATAAGGGAGAGCTCACCTATTAATCAGAGTTAAGCAACCACCTGTTAAAGTGTCCATAGAATTATTAGTCCCTTGGTGGCTGTTGTGAACAGGGTTATACTGTACTTCAGAAAACAAAAGGTTTATGTAAATTGTTAAGTTGGAATAAACTGTCCCCACCACCCTCCCTCCGCCATTCCCCACCCATCCTACAGAACCGTAGACTAGTCTACAGCTTACAAAATGCAAACAGACCTTAAAACATAATAATTACTGCTTGCACTACCCACCCACACTCAGCTGTTTTACCCACTGCATCCCTTTTCATCTTCCGTCTGTTGCTTCTCCCTTTTAACAGTTTTTTGTGTTGCTACTGGGGTAAAGTAAAACCTGATTTTTAAACAGAATTGATGCTGCAGTCTTATTCCTTTCAGCCAAAATATGGAGAGAAGGAAAAAGAGAGAAAGCGCAACCCACACATACATTTCACCCTGATCTTGGATAATTCTTACAAAACTATCATTTTGACAGATACGAAGAGGAAAGAACTCTTGAAGGGGTTTACAATAATTTAATGAATACTCTTGTACCAAATCCTGTACTTGAGTTACAGATACAGCTTTTAAAAATAAGTTATAATGGGGAAAGATGATGACAATTGTCCATCTAGCCATATAATTGTAGTTTAATGCTGCACTTAAATACTCACTCCACGACAAAGATTCAAATCACTAGCAAATTACACACGATTCACTTCCATTCTGCTTTTCAAATTACAGGTATTCAGCTTGTAATTTCATTTCTGGAGGTTACGTTCAGGAACAGAAAACTCTTACACCAAATGGAAATAAATGCCACCTAGAGAATTCACACATTAAATGCAATAAAATGGGCACTTAGGAATTGGCATGGTCTGGTCCTTTTCAGCCCTCTAAAGAAAACTACAGGACAACAGGTTTTTAAAACCACTGATGGGGTGGGGTGCACAGAAGGACTCGACACACGAGAGAGAGAGAGAGGGTTACGTACTACACAAGAGCACATCTGCGAAAGGTCCAAGGAGATTTTTGTTGAAGATGCAGCGGATCCACACCAGATATATCGTGAATGGCTTAATGTTTTCTGAAAAGGTGTGATTCTGGTGTGACAAAATATAAGGCATGTAAGTGTTTTCACCTTGCTCCTGTATCCACACTTCATATTTTACTTCCCTGACTTTCAGATACTTAAGGTTCCAGGGGATCTGCCAAGACACCGAGAGCTTCGCTTCACTAGTACCTTGGACAGAGGCTTGACACTTAGCATCCCTAACCTTGCCAGGGTACAGACCACTGGTCCACTTCTGCTTCTTGGGTCCAGGCTTTAATTTCACAGTTTGCCTGATCACCTGGATAAGGGAAGGGATGTCAACTCTTGTATCCTGGTAGACACGGAAAAGCCATTCCGGGTTCCGACAGCAGAGGTGGCGTGGAACCTCCTTGCTCTTTATTATGCGTTCTTGCTCTGCCTTGTCTAAGTGAGCAATTCCTCCCTGGTCCCATGGCCTGTCAGGAAAGGTTACAGTGTTTTCCTGATCAGTGTTCTGCCAGGCAATGTACTGGAGATCCATGCCAGGGAGCGCTGACAGTGTTTTGTATGGGGTGTAGTGTTCGGGGTTGATCGCATAAGGAAAGAGCTCCACGACAGTGGCCCCTCTTGGCAGGAAGAGAGACATCACTAACTGGGCTCCGTGCATGCTGACCAGCATGGATGCGTTGCTGATCAGACGTACAATGTGAGAAAACGAATGGTCCTCTATGGAGACTGTAATGGTTTTCATCTGAAACTCCTGGGCAAGCGCCAAGATTAGTTCTGCCTCATTTAGGATTAGTCTGTTGATTGTTCGACTGAATACTACAATATACTCCTCACTGGCACTTTCTTCCAAGCTGACATTCAGCTTCTCCATCATGAACTTGGAGAAATGCCTGATCTCATTGCCAGAAACCAAGATGTTCGCCTTTGGTCCTTGTGGCTGAACAAATCCATATTGGTACCATGTGGTGATTTTGGACAGCCCGACGTAAGATTTGGTAAAACAAAGGAGCCTGCCCAAGGTTTTAAGCTGCTCTCTGAGGAGTGGCTGTTTGTTACTCAGTAACTTGTAGAGATCGAAGTGCAGGCCTTCATTCCACCCCTCCATGAAGAAGAGTCGTGACTCCAGATCCAAGTCTGGGAACTGCTGCATGGTGTAGAAGATCGGGAGGAGGTCGTCGTGGAAGACGTGCATCAAGTTGTCCGGGTTGAATCGGTTGGCGATGAGCGCCACATCAGGCACAAAGACCGGCTTTGGCATGAATTTCAATGCAGCAACTGGCAGTTCCACAAAGTTGAAATATTGGGTGTTGTGGTCCTCCACCGAGGAGAGATCAAGCAAGGCAGGCTGGAATCTCCTGGAGCCAAGGTTGGGAAGCATAACTGACGCGTTGCTGTGAAAGAAGACAAATTCCTCTGCCTCAGTGGAGTAACAGAGGGACTCAAAGCGGCAGATGCGATCTGTGTGCATCCTTCCTGTGCACACCATCCTGGTACCGTCCTCCACCAGGGCCTGAAGAGCCGCATGGTAGTCAATCTGGACCTGAGAGAGTTCCTGGGACTGGCGAGTGAGGACCAGCTCTTCTTCAACCACAAAGACGTGCTCTCGCAGCTTGATGTATTTCCACAGCACAGCTGCAAGGGCAGACACTAGCAGGGCATTAAACACCGCTGCTATGTTCATTCTGTAGCTAGATCCTACCAAGACGACAGGTGGGGAACACAATGGAAAGAGACGACATCATTAATCCTCTTTGACATGGTGAAAGCAAAGCCCTGCAGAAAACAAAACAAGAAAGAAGCCATTGGAATCTCATTTTTACATCCCCGCTATAAATCATATTTTAAGTATTCCAAAAAAACAACACAAAAAAAAAAGGTTTGATTTCTCAGTATTTCCCTTCCCCGCCCTCCCCCCAGGAAATGGGAGAGAGATGAAGGTAAGATACTGTCCAAAACTGAACTCAAAGGGGTGAAAAAAATATTGGAAGAAGCTATGAAAAGCAGCTTCCCCTCTACTTTTAGTTCCTACCATTTAAGTAAAATAAATGTCAAGATTAATTTTGTGCATGTGTATTAGGCAATCTACGCAATTATTTTCACTAGGAATATGCTTCAAACCTAACTTTCTCAAACTATTTACAATAGGATAGCTCAGTAGAAAGGACAAATGGCCCAATGTTTAGAGCGTGAGAGACTTGGGTTCAGTTCTCTGCTTTGCCACGGCCTTCCGCTGTGGTCTTAGGCAAGTCACTTGAGCCCTTTTTGAAAGGTTTTTTAGGTGGAGGGGGCTGATTTCACAGCAGCCTCCACAACCTCACGAGAAGCAACTCCAGCAGTGCTTCTCATCGCTTGAGCTCTCCCAGGTATGGGGTGATGAAGCTGGCCCCTCTCTCCAAAGTATGGTCCCATGTGGCTATCTGGCCTGACTTTAATGTTGCCTCACACATCATTATCTGTTACCCCTCCTACATTATTGCTACTTCATGGCATGAACAGGGTGGGAAGGAAGGCGCAACAGCAGACGCTGATGCAAGAATCATGCTGCTATTGGAAGAGAGGGGTTAGCAGGGTGGATGTGTAGATGCAAAGAACCTCTGGAGAGTCACACAGCTCTTGGATCCATTAGTAAACAACAGCGTGGACCAACTTCATCCAAACAAACAAACAAACAGGAAACAGAGTGAATGGAAACAATGGCCTGGATCTTCAGCTATGCTGTGCCCACATTGTGCCAGGCCACCAACACAGAGCAGTCAAACAGTAATGTACCCAACCATAAGTCAATTGCCAGGGGATCCTCCAGCAACACAGAGGAGTGGCTCCTACTCCAGTCCCCTCCCAGCTTCTGTCATAGGAAGTGTGCCGGGGTTTGGGGCTATTGACAGCCGGAGTAATTTAGTGCATCCTTGAGGCTGCCTTACCTCATGACAGCGTAACACTGGCCCAGAGCACAGCCAGCCCAGGAGGAGGGATGGGGCTCCACACTTCCAAATTACACTGTGTTTCTTGGCTGAAGCCCAGGATCGATGAGTCTGAGTTGCCTACTCCTAAATATCTGCATAGGAGAGAGTTTGGCTCTTTGTTGGAGGGGGTCACAGCTGTACTAAAATGAACACACCCTTGTCCAGCAAGGGTGCAGCTGACACACACCAATACAGCTAACCTTTGATATGTCTAAAAGAAACACATTCCAGGCATTCCCTTCCCCCCAAGTGTGACGTTTTCAAAGGCATTCAGTATTAGGCTCGCTCTGTTCCCATTGAAATCTGCACACTTTTGAAAATCTCACCCTAGATTCATCTCTATGTTCTGGTGCAGGGACTCAGTGTTCCCTTTTTCCAATGGCAGAGGTCCTGGCAATTTCCATTTGAGAGGGCACCAGCCTCCTTTCATTTACATTTGTTATTGGTTTATGTTTGCGCATCAAATACATTATATTCTTCTGGACTTCAATTTATGCACCAATTCATCTGCAGCATTCCTGAGCTCCAATTTTCAGTATGTGTCAAATTCATTGTTAATCAGATTGCAAATAAATTGTAACCAAGACTCAGGGGGAATTATTGGAAGGACAATTTCTGATTGGTCTATGTCTGACCAAACCATTTCTAATTTTATTTGTAGGGAGTAGTTTAAACTGATTTTTGCTGTAAGTTTAAACTCACAAATGCTTAGGTAAGTCCAATTAATTAGTATTGATCCCTTTGCATTCTAAGTCAGACGTACATTGGCTTTGTTATTTCTATACTGTTGAACTGTGGAAAGAATTGCATGGCAGGTTGACAGCATACTCAGAATAATGTAATAGGCAGACTTTGTATATATATTTTTACACACACATGTGTACACACAGGCACATGGATACACACACACACAGGAATTTGGAAGTTATAGATAGTCTAAGCTTATTGTTAAGGTGGCCGATTGTAGAGGTGATCTTTGGGGATCCAAACTGCAGTTTCAGTTTGGTATCAGCCTTTGTTGGGAACAGAAACGAAGTCTGTCTCCTCCAGCAAGTAGACTGAATGAGTATCTAGCTCAGTAAGTGCCAGACAGCAAAAGGCAAAGAAAGATGCATTTGATTTCATGAGTCACCAGTGGTGGCACCGTTGAAACTTTGACCAAGGCCTTGTTTATGTCCAGAACAGCCCATGATCCACCATTAATAGCCATCAATTGGTGTAGCTGCACTGGTGCTGACCTGTAAATGTAGAAGAGGCCACTGAGTTTTAGGGGGAGGGAATAATCCAAGGGCTAAGATCTTACACTTGCAGGTCGATCTAAATTTATTTTGTTGATCAACATTTCTACTTCAGTGCTGGATCTATTGTTTCCAAAGCATGTTTCACTTTTCTTTTTTCTACTTTGCTATTCTTGTAAATAATCTAGCAATAGTATTACACTGCGTAAACAGCCTGTCTCTTTAGCTGTAAGTCCAGTACATGATGGAAATTGTTTTAAGTAGCAATATCAATCAAACAAAGAAGAAAATAGAGTCCAAGTGACCTCCTTCAAAGCATACTGCTCAGTATATAAATAGCAGATCTGGAAGAAAGCCTTTAGCTCGAAGAATTTAAAATGCTTAAAATAAGGGTCAATCCGAGGGCAGCACAAAACTTAACATCTGTTTTTCAGAACCACTAAGTGTCCAAAACTTCTCCTGAAGTCAACAGGAGCTGCTAGCACTCAGCACCTCTGACAAATAAACCAGGCCTTTAACTTATTTTACTCTAACATGAAAAAAATGTCAAAGAGTCACCTGAGGTATCCATCTTCAAACACTCCTAAACTCATCTAGATCTCAACTGGAAACCCCGAGGTGGAAGGCTGTGTGTCTCACCAAAAAACTCTGAGAGCCATGCAGTCCTCCTTAGAGAAAAAGTCTATTCTAATATTTCTTTATCCTACCAGCCCTCAAGGGACAGCATAAGAACTAGTTTCGATTAGTTTCTAACTTTATTTCTGAAAAGTGGTCCTGATAGATCTCTCTCACAAATACACAGGTTAACATCTGTCATTTTACACATTGTTGCATTAGTGCCTGTAAAACTACTGTAGTAAATAACTCCGCTTTTTAACATCCTCTGTAAACTGATTTCCTTCCTCCCCTCCCTACAGCAGATCTTTCACTTCTTTGCACTTAGCCGAGGTCAGTGTGTTTTCTTTAACCATCCAAGTTTCAGGGATGGATGTTAAAAGCCAGGATTGCTGAAGGAATCCATCATCATACTTGTTCCCAGTTGCTAGAGATGCATAAATCCTGGTTCATGCTGTTTGGCTGAAGGCTGCTTTTGCTGGAGGTGAACAAAGAAAAACTGGGCAGGTGCAGGATTTAGGGAGGAAAGAGAAAAGTCACTGGCACAACTGAATTGTGGATCTGCAATTTTAGGATTTTTCTGGAATGTTTACTCATTTTCTGCAGGACTGTACCTTTCATTTTCTTTTCTCTTACACGTACAGTGAACGCAGCGCTAGGGGAGATGCTGGATGGACAGCCCTAAGGGCTGAAGTCTTTTACTCATTAACAAAAAGGTACAACTCAAACAGTGGTAGTGCAAGCTGCCCCATGCTGTTTCACTTATGTGCCTCTACTCAGTCAGGATGAACCACATCCAAGGGAAAGAGGACCAGACAGCCAGTCTCCAAATCCACTGGCTTCTCAGCTTCTCTCAGTTGCCATAGGGGTTTTCTGATGTGGATAGCTGCCATGGGGAAGTATATAATTTTGAAACTGTTAAAAGCTTCCAAGTAAGAGAGAGAGCCTTCACCATGGAAATAACTTTAGTTACTTAACCGCTCCGCCTCCACATCCCTTCCTGCGGCATGAGAGTTATTCTGCATCTCTCCATCACAGGTGTGTTGGAAGGAAAGTTTACTATATGCAAGCACTTTGCAAGTGAAAAGCGCTATATAGGCAGGCCAGACAGATTGTTCAATGCCACTCATCCCCTCAGTTCTTCAAACAGCTCTTCAACCTCAAGGAGAAAATGGGAGGATAGTGGTTCAGAACTGCTTCCCCTACAAGCCCGCCCATCCACCCACCCACCATGGCATTTTTCAGTGCCATGCTCTCAATCTATGGCAGTGGTTCTTAAACTTTTTGTATTGGCGACCCCTTTCTCACCAAGCCTCTATGTGTGATCCCTCCCCTTATAAATTACAAATGGGGAGGGGGTAATTTTAATTTAACAGGGTCTCAGGGCTGACAGCCCCCACGCATGGCCGCGCTCACAAGCCCTATGTAACCACCTCATGACCCCCTGAGGGGTCGTGACCCGCTGTTTGAGAATCCCCGCTCTACAGAAACGTGCATCTCAGTCATCAAGGATGCTGCGAGGATTGACCAATTGAAATGTTCAAGAACTCTCATTCGGCAGCACTGGAAGGAACAACAGCGCACAGATTGGAGCCTTGCCAGAAGGAACACTTGTAAAAAGCACATAGAGCCTTCTTGCTGCCAAGCTCAAAGGGCTATGGTGCCCCAAAGGAGGTTCCCTTGAGGATTCCTGACACAGACAGGTTAGTGGAGAGGAGTGAAAGAGAGAGAATCACAACCAGCAGACTGCCCTGGCAGGAAGCTTGATGATGGATGGTGGCAGCTGACACCTGGCAGTGTGATGGCTGAGATGGGGAGGTCTGGGTGCAAAGGAAGTGGGAGAAGACAGATATGCTGAAAAAAAGCTCTGAGGCATGGAGCCAAGACACACAGCACACTCAGCACCAGGAGGATTAGGAAGTTGGAGGGGCCTCTCTAGTTTCCAGTAGGAAAGAGGGGTGGACAGAGACTGGAAGAAGAAGAGCACAGTCTTGGGGAAGCAGCAGTTTGTCTTTGGTTGCTTTAATTTTAATTCAAATAGCCAATGAGGAGGCACCTAAGGGAAGGTGGGCTGCCAGCAGCTTCCCCTTTCCATCCTCTAGCAATTGGGCTAACTAGTGTTCATGGCTCCTCAAACCTCAGTTCAACTATCACTTTTTAGTTAATATTTGTAACTGATGAGCAGGTAAACCCTTCAGCAGCTCATGTATGCTCAGAAAGAGCACGTTTCATAGACTCAGAGGCTCTGGCTACACTGCAATTAAACAACTATGTCTGGCCAGTGCCAGATGACTTGGGAATGCAGGGTTCAGGCTCCGGGGCTGTTTAATTATGGTGTGGGCATTCGGGCTCAAGCTGGAATCTAGGTTCTGGGACCCTCCCCCATCGCAAGGTCCCAGAGCCCAGGTTCCAGCCTGAGCAGGAACATCTGCACCCCAACCCATAGCCCAAGCCCCACCAGCCTGGGTTACATGACACAGGCCAGAAGCAGATGCTTGGGTATGTCTACACTGCAATTAGAGTATCTTGCAGGATTTTCATTAGCATTATGTAAGATTTGATACAGTAACTAAGTTTTTCTCTGTTAATTGGTGCTTATTTCAGAACACCATATATTCATGCGTGAAGCCTGCCTGCTTATAGTAGGTGCTGCCTTGTTCAGGAACACTTTGATGTCTGCTTCAATATGTTAGGCCTGAATGAAAATATAGCAGACTAAACAGTTATGCCAACCTGACTGAAGTCAGGCTAACAGAGGTTTCTGGGTAATCCCAGAGTGGAAAAGTACTGAGAAGCAGCATTGTTTCACAAAGCCCTGGAAAACGTGAGATAAGCCAGGGATTGCATTCCTGGCATAGCATCAGCTGTGCTAAGGACAGTGTTTGAAGAACTGATAAGAAACTCTAGCATCCCACGGTTCAGATTCTAACTCTCTGGTTGAGTTATAGGCTTGTTTAAAACTCCCCTGTATTTCTAACTTTTGGTGTTTGTTATCTTAATTAATAATCTAAAGTTGTAGACATAAAGTCTAGGCATGTGTGTAGATTAAAAGTGTCTAGTTTTAAATTGTTAAACAAAGGGGGGTGGGTTTGCTCAAGTGAGTGATGTATGACGTAATAAAACTGTCTATATAGGCTAATACTAAGCTGTAAAGAGTTGCTGGTTCTCACTGGAGAGGAGCTGCTCTTTACTGACGCGTGCACTTGTCAATAAAGAGCTTTTTGATTGGACTTTGCTGGTGTTGCCTGACTCTCTGTGATCAGACAACGAATTTCGCTGTCGGGGTTAAAGTCCCCAACAAATAAGAGAGGTAACTGAAACTAATTATTAAAGGGGAACACGCTTGTCAAAATTAATATATATTAAAAAAGATCTTATTCATAACATTCACAGATTATTACAACTGAAAATTTTAAAGAGCAGGTTTTTTCTGCCATGTTTTTCTTATTATTATTTCTTGCATTTCTTGCATTTCACGCAGCTTGGACAATTAAAAAAAAAAGGAGATTCAACAGTATCACCATAGTTTGCAAGTCAGTCACTCTGGTTCTCAGACATTAGCAGAATGCTCCAACGTTTGGATTGCAAACAATGCAGAGAAACATGTCTTCCTCTTTAGCCCAGATCCTCTAAGGTATTTAGGTGCTTAACTCTCATTGCAATCTGGACCTTTTTTTCCCAGCCTTCCTTTCCATGACCCTAGCAGGCCACCAGGAGAGAATAAAGTTCTTCACCTTGCCTACCAGCAGGGATGGAACTGTAGCAAGAGGCACTGCCAATAGTTAGTAAGGCTCTGACCAGGGCATCTGAGACACCTTTCCCCAAACTCCTGACTTCTCCTCCTGACAACTCACCGCAGAGCAAGGTGAAGAGGAAATGAGGAGGAACAGACAGTGTCCCAAGTGGCCAGGAGACTGTAGTGCCAAGTGGAGGAGGTAGCAGTCTTGCCCTCCAACCATCCTCAGACTGGATCAATATTGGGAAAGTCAAGGGAAGAGACAGGAGGCTTGGCTGAGGAGTGTGTCACAGACGGAGGCAAAAGAAGAAGACAGAAGATTTTTCTCAGGACCTCATGTACAGGTGGGATAGAGGAAAGAGAAAAAATGTCTGATGGAGATCGGGATGATAGGAAAGAAATGAGGGATACTGTATAGTCAGGCCAAAGATGATGATCTGGGGTTATTTAAAAGTTGATATTTTTAAATTGTGATCAACTCCCACCCATGCCCCAGAAGGATGGGTAGTGTGTAGTCCCAGAGGGATGGGTAGTGTGTAGTGAGAATAGATTCTAGGTTTGCAGTGGATGATGGTGATTAAAAAAAAAATTCACTTGAAAAGTTTGGGAAACAAACATCTACACTGCTATTCAGTTTTGTAAAACCTGATGTTGGATTGTTTCTGCAGTACACGACTCTCCCTTTTCTTTGAGGGTTTATTTGGTGGAGTAGGAGGGAATTGGGAATCAGACTCAGGATCAGATTTTGTTACAAGCCCTCCACATGAACATTCCCAATGCAGACACTGCGTAGGAACTCCACACTCAGAGGGCTGGCAGGATCAGGACACTTAGACATACTTCTGTAAAGGGACCCACCTGCACACAGTTCTATTACTGTGAATGAGATAAATGAGATGAAATAAGGTTTCACATGACTGGGTCCCTTTGCAGGATCAAGGCCTCAGGCCTACTCTCATCAGTGAAGTCAGTCATGTGCATACCTGTTTGCAGATGGGTCTTAATTGGGAAACTGCGAATTTTAAGATAATGTTTTATGGTATGTAAAATGGTCAGTAACCACTAGTTTGCATATGGAGGGGGAGCTCTGTGTCCAGCTCTTTAAGTTCAACAGAAGGAAAAGGCAGCACTGAGACTTCAAAGCCAGAAGAGGGTCCCAAGAACTGTTTGCTTTCAGTGGGGCTGCTCACACACATGGAATGAAGCAAAAGCACAAGAGTCTGTAAGACCAGGGCCTGTATGGATACCACTCCATCCCTACCACCAGACAAGAGGGGAAGACTTTTTCCCTCTGGCCTGCCAGAAATGTATGGCAGGAGGGCAATATGGTCCAGTGACAAGGCACAGGTCTGGGAGTCAGGAGCCCCAGTTATGCAACTGTTAACACTACAGAAGTGTTATCATCGTCCTCAACACGTAAAGCTTAACAGAAAATTAAATTGCCCTCACAGGTTCTCAGCCACATTAATTCAAAATTACTAATGTAACTGACTGTGTATTTTTAAATGTTTTCCTTTTTATTATAATCTAGGAAGGAAGTTAGAGGAAGAAAAAAATCTCAGAATTAACAAAAAATGCAGAACCCCCACCCCGCACCAAACTACTCTTACAGGTTCTACAGAAAAACAGGATAATCTTTCTGAGAAACTGATTAAGGGAAAATGATCTTTATCAAGAGGGAATGAAGTTTCTAAGAGTGATTTTCTCCCGGATACGAGTAATGGCAACTTACTGTTTGCATCCATGGATCTTTGATAGGTCTCATCACTGTGGTATCTCAAGCTTTGTCTACACTGGACTTTCGTCAGCAAAACTTTTGTCGTTCTGGGGTGTTAAAAAAACAAAAAACCCGCAACAACCCCCACCCCTCCCCACCGCCCGAACAACAGAAGTTTTGCTGACAAAAATGCCATTGTGAACAGCGCTTTGTCAGCAGGTATGCTCTCCTGCAGACAAAGCTACCACCGCTCATTGGAGGTGGATGTTTTTTGTCGGCGGGAGAGCTCGCCAACAAACAGCAACTACCTGTGTGCCTTTTAACAGCATGGCTATAGCAGCACAGCTGTGTGGTTAAAAGGTGCGTAGTGTAGACATAGCCTAAGTACTTCCCAGGTACATTCAATCTGCATAGCAAAGTCCCTAGTAGACTTCACAAGCCTTCTTGTCCCTCTCCCTTCTCCAGTAGAAGAGATTCTACACACACTGAGGCCTGGTCTACACTACACGTTTAAACCGATTTTAGGAGCGTTAAACCGATTTAACGCCGCATCCGTCCACACTACGAGGCCCTTTATATCGATATAAAGGGCTCTTTAAACCGGTTTCTGTACTCCTCCCCAACGAGAGGAGTAGCGCTAATATCAGTATTACCATATCGGATTAGGGTTAGTGTGGCCGCAAATCGACGGTATTGGCCTCCGGGCGGTATCCCACAGTGCACCACTGTGACTGCTCTGGACAGCAATCTGAACTCTGATGCAGTGGCCAGGTAGACAGGAAAAGCCCCACGAACTTTTGACTATCATTTCCTGTTTGCCCAGCGTGGAGCTCCGATCAGCACGGGTGGCGATGCAGTCCCAAATCCAAAAAGAGCTCCAGCATGGACCGTACAGATGTGATCGCTGTATGGGCAGACAAATCTGTTCTATCAGAGCTCCGTTACAGAAGATGAAATGCCAAAGCATTTTAAAAAAATCTCCAGACAGAGGCCACAGCAGGGACTCAGCACACTGCTGCGTGACAAGCGTAACAGAAAGCCAAAGAATCAAATGGACGCTCATGGAGGGAGGGAGGGGGGACTGAGGACTAAAGCTATCCCACAATTCCTGCAGTCTCCGAAAAGCATTTGCATTCTTGGCTGAGCTCCCAATGCCTGTAGGGTCAAACACATTGTCCGGGGTGGTTCAGGGCATAGCTCGTCAATTTACCCCCACCCACCCACCCCCAGAAGGAAAAGGGAAAAAAAATCATCTCTTGACTTTTTTAAATGTCACCCTATGTCTACTGAATGCTGCTGGTAGACGCGATGCTGCAGCAGTGAACTGCAGCATCCTCTCCCCCACTCCCTGGTGGCAGATGGTACAATATGACTGCTATCCATCATCATCATCAGCCCGTGAGTGCTCCTGGCTGGCCTCAGGTGAGGTCAGCCGGGGGCGCCTGGTGGCAGACGGTACAGTGCAGTAGGACTGGTATCCATCCTCATCATCAGCCTGTGAGTGCTCCTGGCTGGCCTCAGGTGAGGTCGGCCGGGGGTGCCTGGGTAAAAATAGGAATGACTCCCGGTCATTCCCAGTAGATGGTACAGAATGTCTGGTAACCATCTTCATCATAGCAACTGGGGGCTGAGCTCCATCAGCCCCCACCCTTCATGTGTAAAGAAAAGATTCTGTACTGCCTGGACTATCATAGCAGCGGGATGCTGGGCTCCTCTCCCCCACACTGCTTAATGTCCTGCCTGGACTATCATAGCAGCTGGAGGCTGCCTTCCCCTCATTTTATCTCACTAACAAGTTACTGTTTCTTATTCCTGCATTCTTTATTACTTCATCACACAAATGGGGGGACACTGCAACGGTAGCCCAGGAAGGCTGGGGGAGGAGGGAAGCAACAGGTGGGGTTGTTGCAGGGGCATCCCCTATGAATGGCATGCAGCTCATCATTTCTGCGGGATCTGACACGGAGCGGCTGTGCTCTCTGGTTCTTTGATACACTGGTTCTCTAGTACACTTGCCCCATATTCTAGGCAGGACTGATTCTATTTTTAGATACCCTAAAGGAGAGATTGACTCAGGGAGTCATTCCCATTTTTGTCTTTGCGCCCCCGGCCGACCTCAGCCAGGGGCACCCATGGCAGCAGACGGTACAGAACGACTGATAACCGTCTCTGCTATCATGCAAAAGCAAATGAATGCTGCTGTGTAGAGCTGCTGTATCGCCTCTGTCAGCGGCATCCAGTCCACATACGGTGACAGTGACAAAAGGCAAAACAGGCTCCATGGTTGCCATGCTATGGCGTCTGCCAGGGCAATCCAGGGGAAAAGGGCGCGAAATGATTGTCTGCCGTTGCTTTCCCAGAGGAAGGAATGACTGACTACATTTACCCAGAACCACCCGCGACAATGATTTTTGCCCCATCAGGCACTGGGATCTCAACCCAGAATTCCAAGGGAACTATGGAATAGCTACGGAATAGCTACCCACAGTGCAACGCTCCAGAAATCGATGCTAGCCTCAGACTATGGACGCACACCACCGAATTAATGTGCTTAGTGTGGCCGCATGCACTTGACTTTATACAATCTGTTTTACTAAACCGGTTTATGTAAAATCGGAATAATCCCGTAGTGTAGACGTACCCAGACAAAGCTGTAAATTCCTGCTTCTTTTATGGTCACAAGGGAAATATCTGGAAGGGCTGGTGAGAAAACAGGACAGAGTCAAGAGTTATTTGTTTTATTCCTAGCTCTGACACTGACTTCCTGTGTGACTATGCACAAGTCACAAACTCTCTGTGCCTCAGTTTCATCATCCTATGAACCGTACATAATTGATCATAATGTGATTTAAATAAGTAATGTTCATAAACCATTGAGTCATCCAATGAAAGTGCTGTATATTAAGTAATTGATATATTTTGTAAGTAAATTTCTTACTAAAAAGCAGGAAACTGCAGATGTGCTGATTTTTTAAAAAGAAAAAAGCAGCTTTGTAGAATAACTACAAAATCATGAAGAGACTAAGCCATGTAGCTGAAGTAGCAAATACCATTAATCAAGTCTGCCTTAGAAGGGAAATATATAAAACAGAACACCTGAAGTTTCAATTCTCAAATGGGATTTTAAAAATAGGGCTATAACAGAAAAGTATAATATCAAAAATGTTTAAATTTTTTTTTGAAACCTCAGTATTAACTGACAGTCATCAACAAAACAAGTTTATTTTTATTCTAAGGCTTCATCTAAATCAAAAACCTTGCTCTATAGGTCGGTAAACAAGAAGATAGGTTCTCCATATAACATTTCCTTTTGTTAAATGCTCTCCATTTCAAATATAGCTTCGCTATGAAAAGGAAAATAAAGTACGCTACAAGGGGGAAAGATTTTTTTCAAAGGCACATATAGCAGTTAGGTGCCTAATGCCCATTGGCCCATGCATCTAACTCCAGTGTTCCCTTGGGAAAACAATTTCCCTCATGTAATCAATTTCTTTCAGTCATTCAGAGCTGGATAGCAATTTTCAAGCTACTGTATTCCACTGAAATAACCTTTATTCATACTGTTCTCATCTATCAAAATGTCTGACCTCTAAAAGGCTCAAAAATACAGTATTGCCAACCCCAAATATTGAAAGAGTCAGGGTCTGAAAAAAAAATATATCAGGAGATGGAGTTAAATATTAAGAAATTTTTAATAAATAATAAATCGAGTCTTTTTATTTGTGTTCTGGTTTACGAGCTTTTAGGGGTCCCATTTTAAAGCTTTTCTCCACAACCATGAAGGCTGGAAACTTTCACTAATAACAAAAATCTGAGATTGTCATGTAACCACATGACTTCAGCAGCTGGAGCTTTAAATAAAACTACTGTCAGAAGAGTTGACAATGCCTCTCTGGGTACATGCCTGGGAGCCGAAGCACTTGAAGACTCACCAACCCAAAACACTGTAGTTGATGGAGGAGAGGTGAAGGAAACTGTTAATAAACAAGAGTTCACATCTGTTAACCTTTACTCACAAGAGTAATCACACTGAAATCAATGGCTCCTCTCACATAAATCAGACTATATTGGAGCCAATGATGCTAATCAATCAGAAAAAAGCTGCAGGATCTTTCCCATTTTTTTTTGTAAGCAACAAGTCTTCATTAACAATAAAAATGCACATCAGGAAAACCACTAATAAAAGATCTGATTGACAAGTTAAAAAATAACTCCAAGGGGGAAAAAAAAGAATTTGCCAATCCTGCAAAACTAATATGAATATCCAGAAAGTGTTGATCCCAAAATGCACTCAAGCAATATGAATCTCAGTGACTCTGGATTTTAGTAGCCATTTGTTTCTATATTCTTCCTCCTCCTCATAAAAGAAACAGCTTGGGTACTGTCTGGATAGAAATTTAAAGGGATAGTGCAAAACTGTCTTTATAACCATTAGTATGAGCAATTCAGGTTTCCCATTTAGCATGGTGTCTGGAACCATTTCTATGTGCTAGAAATTCTAAGCAGGAGCCTAAAATGTTAGCAGCCCAGCACAGCCAATAAGAACATTAAAAAGCCTCCTAGGTTGACAGGCTATACAGTGACATGTTCTGTAGAGACAGTAAAACTGTCCAGTGGAGAATTTTTTTTAAGAAGCCCTAGAATTCAGTCTATATCCGAAACAGGATTTCCTCCCCACAAATCATTTGTTCCAAAATACTCAAACAAAAAAAATGCATGAAGGCTGGGATTATACATTAAATACTGATCACCCACACAGTCACGGAGGAAACATTCAGACCACTATTCCAATTAATTTGTCTGATACACACATTAAAAACCCCAAGAAGTGCACTATAAAAAGGTGGGCAAACAGAGCAACCTCCAAAATTGAAGTCAGAGCCGAATGTGAGCTCGACAGCTAACAGAGAATGATTACAATTAACACTCACCAAAGCAGTACATTAATTCAGAGCATCTGCAACCTCCTTAATCCTTGGAAAAAAACTATCCTTAACAGATTAGGATTTCAGCACATGCATGCACACCTGATCTGCTATATAGAAGGAAACGTTACCCACTGCCTCTCTCTTTCACAAGAAAAAGAAAAATCTTAAATCTATTTCTTGCAGGGAAACCCTCCCTCCAATCTCCCTCCCCCCCCCCAAAAAAAAAATATCTACCAGAGCAGTAACCAGTGCACCATCTGCAGACTGAGCTACCTTTCTCCCCCAGCTCTGACTCTGAGCATGCTCTGTCTATCAGCAGTGTCCTATCGCTCCAGCTGGCTCACCTCAATTTGTTAGCCTCCCAGAGGTCAGCCTTGCATGCAGGATGATTTGCTGCAGTATTCCTGCAAATTCCCCAAAGGGCAGCCACAGTGAAACAAATACAATGGTGCTGTTTTACACAGCTGAGAATGTCTAGGAGACAGACAGAAAGCTGTTTTTCTGGTTGTTTTTTTTTAAACCAGAGCTTGCTTTTAGGTTAATAAATAAATAAATAAAGGCTCCACGCAAAGAAACAAAAGCGATTGGGGGGGGTGAGGAGGGAGGGCAGAAAGAATGCCAATCACCAGAAAAGGAGAAAGCTACTGTAAATGCCTTTTGGCAATTCCTTCAGCAACTTGTAAAAGCTTTGCTAGCTATGACCGTCAGTGAATGGCTCAGTATAGAACATGCTACAAGCATACACCTTCACAATATAGGGGATCGTGTTTTTAAACAAACTATTTCTTACTGTGAAAACAGTTTTTGTGGATACAAAAGTCACAAAATTTAACTGAATTTAATATGAAAACACTGAACTGGGTCCAAGTTAGATCGGAGCAATTGCTTCTCAGTCCACTGGGTGGGTGCAAGCTCAGAGTGATTTTCCTAGCATCCGCCTGCAGAACTCAATCCCCCACTTCCTGAGTTCAGCAGACTAGTTTACAAGATTTGTGCTCAGTTTTGATTTGTCAAGTCCCTGATCCTGAATTCAGATCCAGGCCCAAGAGCCCAATTCTGCAAACACCACTGAACAAAATGCTTATGACTTGGAGTAGTCTCACAGCAACCAATGGAATGACTGAGATTACTCCCAATAGTAAAGCCCCAATAGTAAATCTCACACACACACACAAACACAATAAAAATGGTTGCCCTCAGACAATATGCAGGGTTTCTCTTGCTCCTGGCAACAATTATCCTAGCTGCTCGAAGGAGAAAGTACAAAGCCCCATCCACATACCTTAATTATTCACATTTTGTGTAAGGGGCATTTGGTTTGAAAAACTCTCAGCTATGAATGGTAGCGGTACGCTACCTGGAGCCCTTTTTGAAAAGTGTAGGAAGAGCAGCCCAGAGCAGTCAAGCTGGCATCTCTTTTTTGACTCATACTATAAATCATTAGGGAGAAGGCTACATGGATTTATGCTACATATACACTGGGTCATACTGTAATTTCACACTTTGGATTTATACCAGTTGGACCTATTAGCTATTTGGCCAATTCTAGCATAATTGTCTCCAGGAGCACCACATGTACTGATTTGGATCTTGATCCTGTAAACCCTTTTGTATGTGCATAATACTACTACACAGTCCAATCGAACTTAAAGAGACTACTCGTATTTGTAAAGTTACATGTGAAAGTATTTGCAGGATTAAGACCCGAGTTTGTTTCTAATTTAGGGGGGTTGAGTGTGAATTTTTGTAATATTAAAAGACAAATAAAAACCAAATATGCAAGGGGGAAAAAAACCACCACACCAACCAACCAAAGTATTCTGTAAAACTGACATAGGATCTTAACAAAGCAAGATCTTCAAAGTAAGTCTGATGAAAAGATGACCCGAAAGTAATGTTATTTGCATTAGAGAAGCACAGGATTAAAACATATGGTTTCTGATGCGCTGCTCTACAGCACTGCTTTTCTGCCTTAGCACTCTCATACAGAACAAGCAAAAAGGATCTTGCAAACACAACAGAGAGAGACTGCCCAGAGTCATCCTTCTGTCTTTAACTCACCTCACTGTACGTTGGCAATGCAGGGGCCAGAGGAAGTAGGGCAGTGAGTTGTGGGTCAGGATAGAAGCTTTTAGTCTGCCCATACTGAGCTTCAAAGTTTTAACTACACATGGAAACAGCTATATCTATCTCAGGCCTGCCGCTACGGGAGTCAACATGACCCACAATTGTACAGTCCTTGCACACGCAAGACTTTCAAGGCCCAATCTAAACCCCACTGAAGTCAATGGGAGTCTTTTCACTGACTTTAGAGGTTTTCAGATCAGCCCCTTAATTATTTCAGTGGGAACTTTGGTTTCCAAAGACTGCACCACTAGGCTCTTCAATCTTAGATAATTGCCTTTGTTTGGAAAAACAAACTGGTCTTTAATTTACCAATAAGAACATCCCTTTATAACAATGGAGGTGTTTTTAGGGATTTAAAGAAGTGTGGCTTATCATGTCAAAAGGAGGTTGGTTCACATGGCACATTGTAAAGTAATGCATCTACTATAAGGTGCACGCGCAGCAAAAACACTCACTCATAGGAGAAATATCAAGATTGTTGTGCCTCCAAAAAAATACGTAAATCTTATTATAGTATCTAGATTTTCAATGTCCTCCCAACACAGGGGAAAATAACCCATAATTTAATGGAATTTTGGCATTTGTCAAACTCAATGTCCCTTTAAGATGTAACCCCAAGGTTAAAGGTTTACAATGAGAACCCTGATCCAGTAAAGCACTTCAGCTCAAGCTTAATTTTAAGCACACAGTCCCATTGAAGTCAACTCATATGCTTAAAATGGAGCACAAAACTAAAGGACTTCACTGGATTGGAGCCAGAAACAGTATGACAGTGTGACCCTCACCCTGCCATGAGCTGCGTGTAGACAGATCCTTGTGTTGTAGGATACATCTGCACTGCAGCGGGGAGGTATGATTCCCGGCAGGGGTAAACATGCTAGCTCAGCTCAAGCTAGTGAGCTAAAAACAGCAGTGTGGATACTGCAGCACTGGCAGGAGCTCGGGCTAGCCACCAGAGCCTGGACCAAGAGGGTTGGGTGGGCTTGGACTAGGGTTGCTAACCCTCCAGGATTGTCCTGGAGTCTCCAGGAATTAAAGATCAATCTCTAATGAAAGGTTATGTCATGGAGTGAAACCTCCATGGAACACTCAACCAGAACTGGCAACCCTAGCTTGGGCTGGGGCAGCTACCCCAAGCCATTCCTTGTGCTGCAGTGTCCACTCTGCTCTTTTTAGTGCACTAGCTTGAGCTGAGCTAGCGCAAGTCTGTCTGCACTATGAATCACACCTCCCAGCAGCTAGATAAACATATTGGTAGAGTCCCACTGAAGCGAATGGGGCTCCGCATGGACACAGGGGGTCCCCCCAGGATCGGAGCCTTGGTAACTTAATTAAACATAACATTTGATTATAAAGCCCCTGTAATAGTAACTACAGTATTTGTCTGTTACTAGTGTGGTACAAAACAAACTGTTGCAGCCCCAGACTGCAGTCAAATAAGCTGCCCGCTGCACACGGGCTCTGAGCCAGGAGAATGCTAGTCAAACCTCATTAAGAGATCAATAAATATTTAATTCACATTGTAAAGTTTCAACCTTTAAACACAGCACCACGTAAAGAAAACAATGAGCGTTTTGGAATCCCCCAAAAGTGCTACCACATAAACAGACTGGCAGAGAGGTTTGAATAGCCTTCTTTTAGGCCAAGGGAGGGCAAGCAGCAAGGAAACAGTGTTGTTTACGGAATCTTTGCCTTGTACATAGATATTGCAGGAGAACCTGCGTCACTCCCAATTACAACATTTATTATTTATAGACCTAGAAGCACACTCCAGAAGAAACTGTTCTTCCTGCAGTGTTTTAAAATGAAAAGCAATTCTCCATTTAAAAAGGGAGCACACAAAAAAAACATTTCAAACTACTAGAAGCTTCATTGTATGCAGTTTTGTTGAAGCCGTGTTGGTCCCTGGATATTAGAGAGACAAGGTGGGTGAGGTAATATATTTTATTGGACCAAGAAGAGCTCTGTGTAAGCGCCAAAGCTTGTCTCTCTCACCAACAGAAGTTGGTCCAATAAAATATATTACCTTACCCACCATCTCTCTCTAGAAGCTTCCTTGTCTTGTTGACAAATGTCAGGTTTCAGACAGGGTAACAAAGGTACTTGGTGTACTGAAACCGGGGCTCCAGACATCTAGGATGAAAACCTAGTTTCATAGAAGTTAACAGCAAAACTCCCATTGACTTCAACAGGGCTGGGCTTTCAACCACAAACTAGATTCCAAAGAGGAAAGTATTTTGATGGGGGAATAGTATTTTCTCCCAAGAGACTTCAAATGAAAAATTCCACTTTGATCACCTTCTCCAAATAGCCCTCAAACAAGTGCATGGTAAGGGAGTACACTGGCTAAAACCGCTAAAATATAAATACTTATATTATACATATTTATTTTAGACTGATATGTTTATTCACACAAACACACACGTAGTCGCCTACATACACACACACCCATGTAAATATGCACACGCTTTGTGTTCTCTATCTATATTACATAATACATCTGCTGAGGAGGCGTATACTAGCTATCTGAATTTTTCCACATTTTAAATCTCTCTCCTCACCCTGCTCGGAGTTGCATTGACTTTATTGAAGTGTGACACTGGCTCTGGTCCTAACATTAGTTGCATGCAGAAGGACTGCTGCACCAAAAAAGAGTCCCACAGATTTCAGTGGGGCTCCATACAGAAGCAGCAGTCCACTTACCTACAATATATTGCAAGATTGGGGCCATGGTGAGAAGAGTGACACAGAGGGGTTTCACATTTATTCTCTCAGTAGTTTCCAAATCATGTTTGCTCATTTTACAAGTTGAGAGATGGTTTTTGCACCCGTGTTTCTAACTGAACCTGGGATCAGAAAGTCAGGCTATGTTCATTCTGGTCCACATTTCCTCACCGGTAGTAACAATTTTGCGGCAAGTATTTAACAGACTATTTGGCTAACACACAAGGCAGGACAGGATTCAGCTCACTCTTCCATAGCTGCATAGGCCATGCACCGCTAACGGTAATAAAAACTGGCAGGGCAGTAAAGGAAGTAGACATAACAGACACACGGAGATAGAAAAAGGTTCACTTGGTCAATTCTGAGACATCAGCTGCAATGTTAGGCCTCCATTTGTATGACATCACAAAAAGAACATGCTCCCATTTTGCAGATAAGGAAACTGAAGCACAGAGAAGTGAAATAAACCTGCCCAGGTCACACCAAGCCAGGACCAGGACCAGGACCCCTATCTCCTGAATCAAAGTGTTCACCAAGCAACACTCACAAAGGAATTCTCCCAGGTAACTCTCACAAAGTCACTGCATACCAACCGAGATGCCGGAGCCTGCAGAGTACAAGAGAGTACATCTTAAATGTGCCGAAGACTGAAGTGACAGGGAGGATTAATCGCTTGTTCCAACCTGGAAGATGCTGAGAAACAAACTCTCCTCCAGCACATGCCCCAAAACATCTGCAACTGGGAGGCGGGGAGAGGAATGAGATCCCTAAAGCATCACCAAGGAAGTAGTACAGAAGAAGCCTGCACTAGCTGGAGGAGGTTTTGGAAAAGGTAAAGCCTCACTAAGAGTCATTCTCAGGATATATATATCACAGCAAGTGCAAAAATGAAATCTAGCATAGGATCATGAAAATGAGGCAGTTCAAGCAAGAAAAAAAAAAGAAACAACTCTCCTATAGATGTGAGTATCTGAGGCGGAATGGGGAGCATTCTATTGTCTTCACTGGCTTATTCATTCTCTTATAAGTGGACCATAATAGTCTTAGTACAAATTATAACATGCTTCTGTTTCCCAGCAAGATTATAACTGGATTGTTTTTAGCATCTGGCTTCTCACTAAGCTTCTGTTTTCCATTATGTTCAGAGACTACATGCTTTCCCGCTCCCCCTAAACAAAACAAACCCCACAAAACAAAGTCCTAGTACTTCAAACATTTTGAAAAAAGTGTGGAAATGGCTTTCAGGAGGAGGCAGTGGTGGCAGCAGCAACGTATGGAAAGCCCAATCAAAAATAGTATTTCCAAGCAAACCAGGAGTATGCTTCTGTTAAGTCACTCCATGAAAAATACTTGCAGGTGACTAGCACAGCATCACAACAGACATTGTCATTTCAGGCCATGTAAAAGCAAAGACTGTACTGTATCAGAGATGTATTTTAATTCCTTTAGGAACTGGAAAGGGGCTCCTGGCCATATATTACTAACTGCTCTCTCCGCCAGCCAATCTCTTATAGAGATGAAGTCACCATAACCTGCCATCCATATGGTATTAATACAACATTTAAAAAAATCTGGGTCTGACAGCCTTGCCCCTTGTGTGACCATTGACACTTGTGCAGCATGAGTGCAATACACTACTATTCTGGTTTGGTGGCATTATGCTCATTTTGCACAGGTCCATTATGCAAGGTGGAAAGCAGCAGAGAATTTGAGCCCTTATGTTTGGCCACAAAATATCTGTACAGTTAAAAAGAATTAACTCAGGGCTTGGGTCGAAGAACCAACTAGGCTATAGGACATTTCTTTAAAATACTCTGCTCAGCACATAACTGCTGTGGTCTGATGTACCATGTGGAAAAGAACAATTCCTACCTTGGCTCTTATCTGATTACAGAGGCATCTGAGGGCCCAGCAGAGCACCACCACCACATGGCTGCAGGCCAGGCATTTTCGGTTTCAAACCTTGCTCTGAGGGCTCCTGCTGCCATTGACAGGGGAAGAGAAGAAAGCAATATGAATCATATTTCTCAACTTTAGTGTGAACTGCTCCACACAATGGTGAGAAGTGTGATGAATACACTGAATTACTTGTACAATGCCATTCTGAATGCACTAGGTGTCATATGCAAGAATTACAGTTCAATAGCCAGCAAGAACCCTTTTACACCCTCGACAGCCAGAAAATTGCAAGGAATGGTGATCAGACCTATGCTTATTCATTGAGGCAAAGCAACCAGGGAAACCATTTTTAAAGGTTTCTTGTTTTATTTATTCAATTTGTAATTAGAGGTTGTGGATCAGAGCACAAAAGAAACTCACAAAGCCATGGGCAAATATTACCTTAAGCAGATTAAACTGATGTCAGAAAATTAATAGTATTATTGTAGGTGTCGTAGCGTACCTCCCAACCCCTCCAGAATTGATTTGTCAATGCACAGGACACAGTCCTATGAGAATAACCATGTTACTAAATGCAGAAGCAAGTCAGCCCTACAGTGTATTTCATTTAAATATAACAGCTTCATGTGTCAGATGGCTGACCCATTATTAAAGCCTTGCAGAATGGTCAGAGCATTCCACCTGGACTGGGATGCAGCAGAGTTGGCTCCTGTCACACGTACAGAATTTCTAGCCTGGGCGAAGTTAAAATAAATGCACCAAATTAAAAAAGGAAATTCTTCAAGTACAGAAACAGATTGATTTTTTTTAAACGCTGTCTTTTCTCTAAGATCACAAGCAATCAGTAAGTGTATGGCCCACACTGTCCCAGCATGCAGTAAGAGCTGTGGGAGGGGACCTTTTACAAGGGAAACTCCATGAGGAAATTCCCCTGCATCATCCTTGCAGGAGGGGGATGGGGTTGTTCCCTGTGGAAAATCCATACCCAAACTTGGCAGATCCCAGGGATTCACAGGAGGCCAAGCCCATCTGTGCTCAGACCCTGTACCTCCACAGCGGCTCTGGCTCCCAGCGCCACACCCCACCCCTGATTCCTCTTGTCCAGTGGAGGCACGCTAGCAACCCCTATGACCTTACTTTACCCTGGGTGCCCCTGGGGCACAGACACCAGCTGGACAACTTTCATGGGGTCAAGGAGGAAACAATATGTGTCTTCCCTAGCCAGCCCCATCCTGCCCTGGTCCACCCAAACTTTAGCCTTTCCTTGGCAGGCCCTGAGCATCACGGTGTGCCCTCTGAAGGGTGATGGAGAGTGGGATTGTGGTGGTAGTCCACCCTCTTTCCACACAGGGGGTTTGGCAGCCACAAGTGGAGGACTTCTCCATGCACCTCTCTCAGTAGGCACAATCTGGCCCTATATTAACAGGAAACGTGTCTACAAAGAATAAATCACACAAGTTAGAGGTCGGGCACAGAATAAAGCAAATGTATTTTACAAAGTGATACAGGCTATACTGAAACGCCTAGCAATACAGAATATACTATGCCCATTATCATTGTATTGTATCTGGGTGCCCATATGAGAAATATACTAAAATAAAAACCCCATCACTAAGGTCCTGATTCAGGAAAGCACTTAAGCATGTGCTTAACTTTAAGTATTAAATATGTCCTTAAGTCCCACTGATGTCACTGGCACTTAGGCACATGTCCAAAGTTAAGTAGGTGTTCAAGTGCTTTCCTGAATAGGGGCTCAACTTTGTTAGCCCTCGTGCCAAATTTTGTAATTAAGAAAGGAAAAGATGGCTCTTAAGTTTTGTGCACCGCAAGATGATTAATTGGTGCCTTTTATAAAAGTCTATCAAGAAATAAAATATATAAAACAACTTGCCAGAGGTGACATGGGGGGGGGGGAGAGGGAGCATGCGGGGTCACATACTCCCCTCCTCCCCAGATTTGCTGCTGGGCTTGAACTGAGCATGCTCAGTAACACTGCTGAAGCTGGCCTCACTCTGCCCCCCCATTATTGGCAGGCACCTGCTCTCCAGATTTACTTGTAGACATCATGGCACAGAACTATATTTGTATATGGAGGATTGTTACTATCCCGGGACCCTAGGTATGATGTAGCCTCATATATGCGCTGTACTGGATAGAGGACGGGGAGAACAGTTGCAACTTTCATTTCCTATTAACTCTCAGCTCTCTGCATGAACATAAGTAATAGCCTCAGAAGCAAAGAACAAAAAAGTCAGATGCAAGGAGCAGGAACAAGAACAAACCATTGAAAAGGGACCAGGATCATCAGGACTCAAAGAATTAAAAAACAAAAAATTCTCATTCTTCTGCAATACGAAGGCTTTCATGCAAGAGTATTAGTGTGGAATAAATGACTGCCTAACCACTCAGGAACAACGGCCGGTGTCTCTTTGTAATGAAGGGCAGTTATGTGGAGGTGCGTTGAAAGCATGTGCTGTTGGTTCAGATCTTTTTCCCAGGTGTTCCTTTCCAATGTCTCAGCAGAGCACAAAAGGAAATTATGAGGAAAATTGATCCTAGTGCAGCTTTTATTTTATTTAGGTTTTGGTTCTCCCTCGTCTCCCTCCCTCCCACTGTGAAAGATGCAGGAGAAAATACTGTCAGTAACAACAACAAGATTTCTGGGCCGAATCTGATTTACCTCAAATAAACAAATTAATATATTTTTCAAAGTGAACATCTCCCTGCATTGGAAATGCTGCAGAATGCAATCAGTGACACAGACTGTTCTGTGGAAGACCCAGCTTCAGAAGAGACCTGGGACTGATGGTATGGAGACCCTTGGGTGAGTGCTGGAGAAATCTAAAATAGCCATTGTAGTTTAATGCCCAGTTTTTTAGGCCATGACATTCCTGCTCATTTTTCACTCTGCACAGACTTTGAACTCCTACTTGTTGCCACTACAATTGACAACCAGTTTGCAGTCAGTTTTTAATTGGCAATGATGGCAAGTATCAATATACTTACCCAGAGACAAGGTGTATCAGGCAGGAGGGCTATTCCACCACGTGCCTTTAGGCAGCCTTCTTACTATCATCTGGGACATCACACTGGTGCATATCACACAGACACTACAGGGGTGGGCTTAAGGATGAGTGTCAAAGCAAAGATCTGGCAGGAGCAACCAGCAAACACAGAGAGAGAGTGGCAAGCGATCCACAGCCAACATTTTCCTGTGCATGGAAAGCCTCATCTGTGATTGTTCTGTAGAATCCTGAGGCTGAGACCTTTAGGAAATGCTGCAAGCCTTCCTTTTGGATAAAGCTTTTTCACCATAACCAGAAAGTCATTCATAGCATCAACCTCTCCCTCTCAAAGACAAAGAACCCCCTTCCTCCAAAACCAAGCAGAACTTTCTAGAGCCCCAAACCGGAGAAGAGCCAGAGAAGTCCACAAGAGACTCTGCAATTGCCGTTCTACACAGAAGGTGATCCAATGTTACAAGTGATGGGCAGCAGTACAAAACGCAGAGGAAGATCGATAGCTTAAAACTAAACATGGGTTTAAGGGCTTAAATCAATCAGTGCCCAATTCTGCAGCCCTTATGCTAAGTAGAACGAACTCCTATCTACCGTCCCATCGAAGTTAAGGGGTTTTTCACATAAGTAAGTGTTATTCAGTGTACAGGTTGCAGAATCAGCTCTAAAATATTTAAATTGATGTTTTTAAGTGATAACACCTGTGGAATCCACATTATAAGACCTACCTCAAAAACACTCCAAATGTAAAGATTTTGCAGTGTGGAAAGTTATTAAGAGGGAGGACAAGCAGGCCCTAGAGCTCTCTAGTACTAGCTGGGAAACTAATCTCTGGGAGTAAGCCACTTCACAAAGGGGCCTTTTAAAAAAATATCAGTAAAGGATTATGATGTCAGAGGATATGACCAGGTGAGGAATAAGCAAAACTAGATATATCCTTATAAAAAACGATCATTGGCTCCATGCTCCTGTGCCCAAGCTCCTCTCAATACAACGGGTGCAATCAGGGAGCCAGTTACAGTTCCCTGATTCTGTGCCAGTATGGCCCTGGCCTCAGTTACAGCAGCCTAGGGGCAGCTTTAGGTTATATAAGTGGTGGATCAGTGTAGTGAAGCTCCACCCTTTACTTCTGGGGAAATTCTGCACCAATGTGCATGCACAGAATAAAAAATGACTTTCTGACGGGGAAGCAAAGGGAAGCCACAACAGCAGTCATGCAACCCTCCCCAGCAGTATGTTTCAGGTGCCTAAGGCAGCCAGCAGAGCGGTAAATCACTGTGGGGCAGGGGGCAGGACTGGGGGAAGACCTGGCTGATGGCTCCTACCCTGCGCTGGGCTCAGCTGCTAGTCCTGGCTGGGCTGGGGAGGACAGGACTTCCTCTTCCCCTGCATGGCACCCGGAGCTGGGTCAGACCCTCCCACAGATTTCTTTCACAGCTGTAGGAAGCTCTAGAAACTCCCCCCTCCCCGCGCTTCCTGCACCCATCACTCCTCAACTGTACAGGGAGCTGCTCCCCTATCCACCCAACCCATGTGCATCATACCAGACCTTCACGCTGAGCCTCAGGTCCCCCCGCACCCAGAAACCCCCGCGGCAAGCCCCACTCCTCCTGCAGCTGGACCACCCTGACGAGCCACCCACACCCAGATCCCCACCCTACTGAGCCCCAACCAGCTGCACCTGGATCACCAACCCACTGAGCCCCACTCCCCTGGCATCTGGACCTCCTCCACTCCCCTCCGAGCTCCAACCACCTTCACTTGGATCCCCCACCCCGGAGAGTCCCATTACTGTTGCACCTAGAACCCCCCCAACAAGCCCCTGTGCATCCATATCCCCCTACATCCAGATTCCCCACTGAGCCGCCCGCACCCAGACTGTCCCACATGGAACCCTCTCAACCCACACCTGGATCCTCCCACACTGAGCCCCTCCACACTTGGATCCTGCCTTACTGAGCCTGCCTACCGACACCTGGTATACCTGGCACAGAGGGGCAGGGCCCCGGGGTGTTTCTGGGGCAGGCCCAGCCCTTGCACTGTGTCAGGCTTGGGTGCAGCCTCACTGTTGAGTTCATGTCTCAGGGAGGTGTGTGGGGGGGAGGGGAGCTGCACAGTGATCTCCCACCTCTGTGCAGCCAGTGCTCCCCAATGCCATGCGGGAGCTTCCACATTTATCAGACAAATAACATTTGCAGAATTTTAAAATATGGTGCGCAGGAGTAACCCTCAAAAATATCCCCTATGAATATGGTGACCATGTATCCCACTTTGGCCAGGACAGTCCCTTTTTTAAGCCCCGTCCCAACCTTTTTGGCAAAAGTGGGCATTGGTCCCATTTGTTCTTGCCAACTTGATCAGTTGGCAAGAGCAAACAGAACAAATGCCCACTTTTGTCAAAAGAAAGGGGGTGTGGTGCAGAGGAATTTGTGGGGAGGGGCGAGTGGAAATGCCAGCCCCTTGCGGGGGGGGAAGGGCTCACATGGGAGAGGGGTGCTGGCAAGCAGAGTTGCATCAAACAGCAATAGCCTCTTGCAGGGTGGGGCAGGGTTCCAGCAACCTGAGCCTCATGAGTGGAGGGGGAGGAAGCGTTTCAGTGAACCCAGGCTCGGGCGGGGGGACACACACGCTTGGGCCATGAGATTTGCTGAGGGGGGAGGGGGGGGACTTGATCCAGCAAAAATTTTCTCCTCTAAAAATAATAAAAATGATTTTTTCTTCAAAGGAACTTTTTTCCCCTCCAGTCTTTAATCTCTATTTCCATGGATGCTGATTTCATGCAAAGAACCCTTGTTTAACATCAAAATGCCCCCCAGCCCCTTTCACTCTTAAAAGACATCTAACAACTAAAGAAGAGGCGGCACTCAGTGTTGACTGTGAGGAGGAGTTCAGCTGTCACTGACTATCTATATCTCTTTTTAAAATTTCACATGACACAGCCAAGGGCTGGGGGAGAGGAATACACTTCCAAGTGTGTTTTGAAAGAATGAGCCAAAATATTGTATGACAGAACCAAGAACATCAACTGGTTATGAAATCAAGATTACACATAGTTTCATGGCGGTACAAGCGAAGTTCTGAATGTGTGTGAGAGTCAAAGAGTAATCAAAGCCACAAACAGGGCAAAAAATAAAGTTGGCAAAATCATTTCAGCTACTAGCTGGTGATCAGGGATACTCTTTAAAAAGGAAGAGTAAAAATTGCAGAACATTTTACTTTCCCTCTTGTAAACAGTTTTTCTTCAACAACAACAAAAAAAAGACCTTGTGGTTGAGACAGATTGTCAGCTTTATTTTCTACTCCGAGGGCCAATGGGGATTTCAGGCATAAAAAGGGATGAGACGAGACTGAAATAAAGTGGTTGAGAAAGGGAAGCACAGGAAAAGAAGAGAAAGCAAGAGAGAAGTACAACCCACACCCAAACACCGAGTGTGTGAAGGAAAGGTGAACTTGCAATATCCAAAAACAGAAAGAAAGAGCCAGAGAAAAGAAGCAAATTGCATAAATTTGAGATAGGAGATTGATACAGTACCTGAAAAATATAGAAATATAGGGCTTGATAGCGGACCAGATTTTCCCGTTCCCCTAGTTGTACAAAAATGTAACCACATTCATTTCAGTTGAATTTCTTCTGATTTACACCATGAGATCATAATCTCCCTTCCACAATCTGAAAGAGTCTCTCTCTTCATGCACTGACATTTTTCTCTAAATTAGGATGCAAGTCTACATCAAACAGAAACAAGTACAACTTCACATCAACCCGATTACAGTGAAAGGTAACTAGTCCCTGAGTATCAGCATCAGAAAGCAAAGAATACACTGTCTCAGACAAAAAATGCAAATATGCCACGCAATTCCAAAAAGCAAAAAAACACAGCAGGGAAATGCAAGATAACAAAAAACACAAGATAAACAAGGAGTCCACAGTCCAGCAGCTGAAAATCTATCAAGACTAAGACCCAGAGAAAGAAGATGCTCAGGGCTGCTCTACTGTTTTGTCAATGCGGATTACTCACAAGCAGAGGCACCTCCTCCGAGGGCACCTTCCAGAGGCCCTAGGAGTGGACTTGTCAGGATAGGTTTAGTGAAACTTGTGCAGCAGGTCCGGAACACTTTCCACTGGTTCCCAGGATAGTTTGTCCAGGCCATTACCCTCCCAGGCCACTAAGTGCTGGGGTTTTCCTCTAACACGTTGGGAACCAACGATTTGCCAAAATAAATATTCTTCCTGATCCTGGGCAGTGACAGGAAAGGATGACATGGTGGATCAGGTCGGAAAAGGAATCTTGGCGTAAGGCTTCTGGAGGGAGACATGGAACACTGGTTAAATCCTGAGGGACCCAGAGAATTGGAATCTGAATGCCACTGGACTGACCCATTCCAGAATCTGAAATGGACAGAGATATTGGTGGTCTAACTTAGCTGACGGGCACGCTGACCTAAGATTCTGAGTGGACAGCCAAACTTCATCCCTTATGACAAGGTTGGGGGTGGCCTGGTGGTGCTGGTCACCAGGGTGCTTGTAAGCCTCCTTAGCAGATGTCAGCTGTACCAGAGACTTCTCAGGGATGTTAGAGTGAAACTGAGGATGAAACCCCTAGGTGGTGAAGAAGGGGCTTTGTAGATTGGAGACGTGTGCGGTATTATTATACACAAGTTCTGCAGAGGGAAGCAGGGAAACCCAGTTTTCTTGGTCATCACTGCTTTTTGAACTAAGGAACTGCTCAAGGATCTGGGTGACTTGTTCCACATGCCCAATGGTGTGCAGATGATATGCAGATGAGATGAGGGATTCTATGCCCAAAAGCCTTAGAAACTCCCACCAGAAATGGGAGACAACCTGAAAGCCCTGGTCTGACATGACGCATGTTAGCAATCTATGACAACGAAAAACGTTCTCTAGGAAAAGGCAAGCCATTTCTGGGGCAGTAATGATGGTGCAGCACAGGACAAAGTGTGCCATCTTAATGAAAAGATCAACCACCACTAAAATTGTTGTGTGCACCTGACAGCAAGGCAGTTCCACAATGAAGTCCATGGACATGTGACCCATTGCTGAGATGAGACAAGCAGTGGCTGGAGAAGACAGAATGGTGTTGAACATGGGCTTGTGGTTTGGGCACAGAGTTTGCACGATTTTATATATTTTTTGACAGAGGTGCACAGGCCCAGCCACCAGAAAGTTCTTGACACCAAATTCCAAGTCTTGATGTGGCCGAAGTAACTAGCAAGTGAATTATAAAACTCTGAACAATATAAAAAGGCACAAACACACTAAAGTGGCAGTAAAATGGCCCACTACTTTGAACAAATGGAGCAAACAGATGATATATTCAGAACATACAAAGTGTTCACGCTTTGTACCTTTTTGGTCTGTTTTTCTGTATTGTTCTCTGGTACAGATGAAATATCTTCCCCATTTGTTAACACCGAGTACACAAGACGCTGCTTCCCTAGAAGCCAAAGCAAGACTGCAATGTTCCTTTCCTGAACGAGTGGTTTCACCATTTCTCAGATCCCTGAGGAACATCCGTCCCTTACTCTGTTATGCCATCTGTGATTCAACAAAATCCAAATAATATATGCATTCAAACAGGCAATCTGCACGTGCAATGTAACAGCGAGTCTTTGCCCCAGCAACATCCGTCAAGCATGGGCCTTGCCAGAAAATGTATCTGACAATTGTGGTTTCCCCAGAAATTCTTCCTAGTGAGTGTAGACTTCCCAGAAAATCCATCTGACAGTGTTATCTTCAAAGAAACTCAATTTGCAGGCCAATTGTGATGATAAATGAAGCAAACATTATCTGGGAGCTCACATATTTTAAAAAACAAAAACCACTGAAACGATGATAATAAAAACAATGCTGAGAGAGTCATACAATCATACAGTGATACAAGGGGGAGGAATAGAGGTTGGAGGGAAAGTCAGAGATGTGTTGGGTTTTGCTTAACCAACGCCAGAATACCAGCATACAAATCTCAAAATTGTATACTGCAGTTAGGAGACGGAGAAGAATACCAACCCAGCCCAGTCCCCTCTAATGGGCCTGGGACTTCATGTTTTCCCAGCCGGGACGCAGGTCAAGCCTTTGCAAGATAGCCTGATGCAAAGTGTCCAGGTTCTCCACAGTACAGGCATCAATTTTTCTCAGCATCAGAAAGCCAGGGCTGATTTACATGAGCTCAGTCTGGGGGGGGCAAAGCCAGCAGTTGGTGAGCTGGGGTCTGGGAAAACGGCAACACACAGGAAGCTAAGTTTCACTCTCGGCAGCACTCTGTCAGACAGTTATCTATCTTAATACACAGCTCAATTAGATCATCCAGGTCAGGTGGGGACACCACCTGCACCAGCTACTCTTTGATTGCTTCACTGAGGCCAAGCCAGAAGTCATAATGCTGCGCAGCCTCCTTCCACTCGGTGTCCACTACCAGGTGTCGAAATTCTGCAGCGAATTTGGCAACGGATAAGCATGCCCCTGCCACGATGCTTCAAGCACAGCCTTTGCTGTGCATGTGCAGTTCAGGTAATCAAAGATTACCGCCAGAGTTGTACAAAGTTTTCAAACAGGCCCAGGAGCGGGCTAGATTTCTCCATCAGGGAGCCCTGACCAGGGCCTTCCGAGTCAGCAAGATGATGGTAAGTCCTAGTTGGGCTTGGTTGGTGAGGAATGCTTGTGGTTACAAAAGAAATGGAAGTCGACCCTGATGTAGGACTCCACAAAACTTGCCACGGTCACCGCTGAATTTATCTGGCAGTGGAATCTTTGGTTCGGGGTTGGAGCTGTAGGGCAGCAACGTGACCCTGCAAGTTCTGTACAGTGCACACCGTTTCCGACAGCAGAGAATGGGGCCCTTTTTCTCCTGATGGGTTCCTTTTGGCAGGCTGCTTAAACTGTTAGGGACTGGGACGTGGATGGTCAGGCCTAATGGGCAGAGCAGCAGTCAGTAGCCAGGTGCCAGAACCAAGAGTCACAGCTGGAGTCAGAGCCAAGGGTCAGAACCAGAGTCAGACACCAGATCCTGGAGCCAAAGTCAGGAATCAGAGTGGAGGTTCGGAACAGGGTCACCTGGAGTGAGGCACGGCAGGAGTGGGACTGGGACCGAGACCAGGACCAAGACAAGCATGGCTGGGAACAAGCAGGTGCAGGAACTATCGTAGATGTGGGAAATGCTTTGAGCAGCCAGTACCCTGCAGCTGATCTTAAGAGCAAATCTGCTAATCCCCTCAGCCAATGAGGTAGCTCAAATGGGGCCCAGCTGCGCTTGTTAGACTGCCTGCGGGTTAAGCTAGCAGGTAAGCAGACTAGCTGCTGGTCCTTACTCCCCCTCACTCTGCAGATGCTATTCTAGCCTGTTGCAAAAGTATCAGTTTGCATGCCTCTCATCTTCCCTTTGACCGCTCAGGCCCTGATCCAGCAAAGCACTGACACGTGCTTAATTTTACATACACCTCTACCCTGCTATAACATGGTAGCAGGGAGCCAAAAATCCCTACCACGTTATAGCTGAAACCCCGTTATATTGGGGTAGGGCTGGCAGGGCTCCAGCGGTGATTTAAAGAGCTCCAGGCTCCAACCGCTGTGGGGAGCCCCAGGCCCTTTAAATCGCCGGCGAGCCCCACTGCCGCAGCCCCAGGGTAGCAGCGGCAAGGCTCCAGTGGTGATTTAAAGGGACCGGGGCTCCCTGCAGCAGCCGGAGCCCCGGACCCTTTAAAGTGCTGCCGGAGCTCCACTGCTACTGCGCTACATGTGAACCCGTATTATATCAGGTCACGTTATACCGGGGTAGAGGTGTATGTGAGTTGTCCCATTCAATGTCAATGGGGCTATGCTTGTGTTTAAATGCTTTGCTGGATCAGTGCTTTAGACTGTAAATTCTTCAGGACATGTGTGTTTTTACATGTCTGTAAACTGTTTAGGACACAATTTTTCATCCTTAATGTGATGAAGTATAGCACTGCCATGCTAGCCCCCTTTCCTGCTACACTGTGGAGAAATCAAGAAGTAGGTTTCACAGAATCAAGAATGAAGGAATCAGCATCCACTTTTTTTTTTTGGACTGTAATTGCAGAATACCATTATCAATTCTGGGGAACAGAATTCTGCCCGTAATAAAACAAACAAACACACCACACCACTTAGAAATACTGTACTAATGCAAAAGAAAAATTCAAGTTATAGATATTCTGTGAAATGAGTAGTCATTATTAAATGTGATATAGAAAAAACAGACCAGATTAAATCCACGTGATTCCATAAATTTGATCCAGTAGGTCTACAGAATGCATATTATCCAGAGTTAAATCCTACATTAACTTTATACCTGTCTGTTAGATGTCAATACTATTTATACACATTGTCTTACTAAATCTGTACTAGACAAGCTGGCTATATAGTACATGCACTATAAATAGGACACACATTATAAACTTAATGTAGGTATCAATGTGCCAAGATTTTATGCCAACAGAGTTGATTGCTAGTGGCCTTTAAAATACAACAGTACCCTATTTTTCAAATTTCTAAATAATATATGCTGTGTATCCATTCAGCCAAAGGAACACTAATAAATCATGTTCTTCCTCCAACCAGACATCTCAGGTAACCTCCACCCACTCACCTCTTCTCCTGTGCGAAGAAAATAAAGAGGAAGCACCACGGAATGTCAATCACACTGCAGATCCCTCCAGCACATGCCACTACCTATAATAAAGGGAAACGTGTCATGGAAGTGATCACTCTCTACCAGTAGAGGTTTAAAATCATCTCAGCTGCAACAGATGCAGACTCCACCTAACAGGCAGCTGCATGTGGAGAGCTCATGCCAGAACCTGCCCTTCCCAGATGGCATTACAGTCGACTGCATCTTTATCCTCATTCCTTTGCTGGCATTCTTCCTATGGGACTCTATACCTCCCAAGTAGCATCTCCTCCTGTGCCTGGACAGGCAATATGTGATCTTGCCCCAGATTGCTAACTCTGGCAAGGTTTAATTTATTGATCTACATGAACTGAAAGCTAACTTGACCTCCCTTCGGGGAAAATACACAGGTAGCAGACAGGAAACATGGCAAGGTCGCTGTGACGGGTTGGATCACAGAAACCCACTGGGAGCTGCCACCTGATGTGGCAAGACTACTCCTATCCCTGCCAGCTCAGGGCCCCAGCACCCTGTCTTGCTGAGCCAGTCACTCCCGTTTGCTCCAACACAGACCCAGGGTCTGAATTACACCTCTACCTCAATATAATGCTGTCTTTGGGAGCCAAAAAAATCTTACTGCGTTATAGGTGAAACCGTGTTATATTGAACTTGCTTTGATCCGCCAGAGCGTGCAGCCCCGCCACCCCAGAACGCTGCTTTACCG